>NC_090443.1:204933944-205239069 GCF_031143425.1 Pleurodeles waltl
CTGGAGGGCACCTCCACTTCTGTGGAGGCATCTGAATCTTGCCTTCAACAGTCCAAAGGTCCTCTCTATAATATTTCGGGTCCTCCTATGTGCACGGTTGTATCGCCTCTCTGTCTCATTGCTGGGTGTTAAGTAGGGGGTAAGTATCCATGGTCGTAGTGCATATGCACTGTCACCTGTTTGGCACAAAATGAACAATGTTAGCTGGGCATAGATGGGTTCCACATTGACCTGTGTGTATGTCTGCAAGGTGTATTCAGCTATACCTAGGAGATATCCGTCTCCAAACTCCCAGTGTTCCAGGTGTATCCCACTGTGCCTGAAAATGTTGGAGTCATGTGTACTCCCTGGAAATTTGGCAACCATGTCAGTTATAACATAATGGGCGTCTCATACCACCTGGATGTTCAGTGAATGGGTACACTTCTGGTTGCGGAACAGATATTCCAGATTTGCAGGAGGGCATATTTGTATATGTGTCCCATCTACACACCCAATTACATGCGGGAAGTTGGCAATCCTGTAGAATTCCAACTTGGTGCTGTTGATTTCTGCCTCATTCCTGGGTAGGTATATGTATCTGGACATGTGTGTGAGTATGGCATCTAGGAATGCTCTGAAGAACCGTGAGAGTGCACTTTGGGATACCCCACCTGTCACTGCAATGACCCCCTGATAGCTACCCGAGGCCAAGAGGTGCAGTGAGCATAGCACTTGCACATGTGTGTGGATGGCGCTGCCGCGCACAGTCTGGCGTTGAAGCTGCGGATTGAGTAGATCTATTAATTCTTATATTGCTGCACTGCTGAGTCTGTATTTATCACATATCTCCTCCTCAGTTTGTTGGAAAAGTGTCTGTCTGGTTCTGTATATCTTCTCCTGTCTCTGGCTCCTCCTCCTCATCTGCTGTGTGGCATGGGCTCTCCTCCTCCTTGCTATCACATATATCTCTGCCATCTTGAGTGACCCAGGTGCCTTCTGGGTCTCCTTTTATACTTTGGTTCTGGTTAGCACCTTCTCTGAGTTAGTGGTAAATTGGAAGTGCAAAATGGGCTTTTTGCGACTAGTCGCAATTTGCAAGTGGCTATTTCCTATGGTTTGCAACTTCCTATTTGCAGGTCGCAAAATGGGGTCGCAATTATTGCGAGTCAGTAATGGCTCGGGCCGCAACTTGCGATTCGGAAATGGGGTTTTTGCATCCCCTTTCTGATTTTGCGGGGTCGCAAATTGCGATTCGGGCCATTTGCGACTCGCAAAATTTTGCTACATCTGGCCCCATGTCCCTTGTCCATGCACTCCAGTAGCACCCGGCATGTCAGCTAGCCAGGTCCCCACCACAGCAGGTGCCTCTGTGTTCAGCCAGTCACAGCAACAAGAGGCTGCGGAGCAGTTCAGTCAAGCAATATTGGTGGGGCAACTCTCTCAGGGCCGCCACTCTGCATCAGGGTGTCAGAAAGCTCTGGTGTCTCCACACAAGATGGGTCACAGGTTCATGGTAGTGGCTGGGCCAGGGCTTAATAATCTAGTTTTGGTCACCACCCAAGTTCCTTGAAAAGGGGATGTCCCAACGTAGGCCTTGCCGTTCTCGTCAGTATTTCTCAGCCTATGCAACACGGCCACGTGTGTGCCTGCCACTGGGCTTATATCGGGTGGCCCAGCAGCAGTAGTCCTCAGTGGTTTTCTCCATGGGATTCCAGTACTTACTGTCCTTCTAAGTAGAATCTTTAGAACAAGAGAGGAGAGTCAGTAACTAACCTATTCCATCTGGGCCCAGCCGTTGTCCCACTCCCTCACACCTCCCTTGGGATGGCCCAGGTGACTGCAACGTGTTCACGATGACTGCTCCCCCACCCTCGGGGCCTCGGAAGGTGGCTCCAACCAGCGGCACTGTCACTTCACTGCAAGTGCCAGTGATAATTGTAAATTCATGCCCATCAGTACTGCTCTGTTCAGCATTACTGCAATACAGTCCAGTAGCGCATCCCGGGCTCCCTCCAGAGACTCACGGTCACACGCTGTGCTGTGGCACTCAGGTAGGTTCCCTCCACTTTCATCAATTGGGCATCTTGCCCATCGGGAAGACAGTTGGGTGTATGGGAAAGGAGGAAGGAAGTGCTGTTGTTTCGCACGGCCAATCTGCGTAAGCCTCATGTTCCAGGCCCTTGTTACCTTGTGCCGTTCGCCACAAGGGCCTCACCACGAGCATCACTTCAGGCTGGAACAGGTAGAGGACAGAAGCAACAGCATCCCTTTTAGCCATTTTGGGGGGCCTCTATGCCTCGGCCAGAGTCCTCTGGGCCCCACTCATTGTGGGCCCCAGCGGTGGCTCCTCAGTTGGGCAGGTCAACAGATATACGGCAAAGCTGTGTCAGGAGCTTCTGTGATTCCACCTCTCACTGCGAGCCTCATAGCTTCTGGCTGGAACGGAGATTTGATCAGATGGGAGTGATTTTAGTTTGGCAGCCATGGAGCTCGCTTAGTTTGCGACCATCTTGGCAGGTACCTAGCCATACCCCAAGATATATTTAAATTGTATCTTTTTGTTGGAGAGGTGTTGGGTTTTTGGAGCAAAAGAGTGGGGTGTGTATTAAATATATATGTACTAATATTTAATACATTGTTACTTAATTTTTAATTTAATTGGTATGTAAATTCTTAATTATTTAAATTTAATTGAATTGTGACTCCAGATTCTTATATGTGGTGAGAGGCATTGTGTCAGTGCCTCAAGGGATATAAAGGGTTGAATTTATGGTTTCTTTAGCCACAGTCTTCTGGTAACCAAGGTGCTTTTCTTCATTCTTCTTCATCTAATGCGCTATCACTTTCACTTACCTTGTGACTCCAATGAGAAGTTTGATGGAGATCTATAGTGAATATTCCCTGCAGTCACTTGTGTAATATTGAACTTCTTGCTGTTTCTTCAAGTTCTTTTTTCTTCTAGTGCACTATGCACTTTTATTGACTGAGTGTGATGCAGCAGCTGTGTCTGAATTGTGAGCAAGGTGTGCTGGTGCCATGTGACATGAGACTGGGCCAGGAGAAGATCTGTAACACAGTCTTTTTCAGTTTCAGCTCTTACAGGGCATTGGGCCAGCGGCGGATCCTCTGTTATGATGTAGGAGCGTCACCCACCTCCAGCAGCAGCTGCTCCAAACCTTTTACAATAAAACAATAATAAACTATGGGGCATATTTAAGTAAAGTGGCACTGTGGCTAGTGCAGCGCCACTTTCCTTGCGCCCCTTTGCGCCCCTCTACCGCCACAATTTGCGTTCCACAGTGCTTAATTTGTGCTTCTTGTTTCCGGTGCGGAACACCAACACTTATTTTTGAGGGCTGGGGTTTATTCTTCTGCCTCAAGCATTTGCTGTAAGCAAAAGACACATGAGAAAGACAGAGGAAGCGTCACAAAGGGAGTAAGCAGAAACCTGCAAGAGTAAGCTGAAAGGGCAGTGAGTGGCTGTAAATGGTTGGAAGCGGCCCAAGATGGCTTCAGGATTACGCTGCTGCACTATTCCGTGTTCGCACATTTAATTGCAGCAGCTGCGTATTTCAGAGGACAGATTTGGGCACGGCACGTTTTTATTCACAAATTAAGCACTGGTGCGCCATATCTAAGATACGGAGCACCATGGCGCAGGGTAGGGGGCAATAGTGTCAGTTTTATTTACGCTATTGATGTATTCTGCAGGAGTAGCACCAAAATAATGGTACTACTCCAGCAGAGTAAATAGGGGCCCATTATAAATAATGGAAGCCCCCTTTTAACGCCTGCTCTGAGCAGGCGTTAAAAGTGCAGTAAAAAATAATGCAAGAAAATCTGTTAGATTTCCTTGCGCCATTTTTTCAGCCTCCCTAACAGGGGAATGCCCCCTTTACATACATTATGCCTGGCGCAGGCATCATGTCGCACAAAGGGTTAGAAAGTGGCGCAATGCATGCATTGCGGCACTTTGTAAATATGACACAAGAATTTTGGCCTTGTTGGGCCACATTAGCGGGGAAAAAAATGACGTTAATGTGGTGCAAGGTGGCTCAAGGGGCTTATAAATATGCCCTTATGTTTATTATCATTTTAATGTAAAAGGGGCGGGGCAATGGAGCGTGACAAGGATGGAGGGGGAGTGCACAGCAATCCCCTCAGTGGGCATGTATGTTTAACTGTCCGTCTTAGGCCGGCCAAACATACATGCGCACTGGGCTCTCTCCAACCCGGCACTCTGTTGCAGGGTTGGAGACAGCAGGCAGAGGCTCCAACTCTTCCTCAGAGCACCAAGCCAGGGTGCTCCAGCCAATCCTAATGCTGCTATCATGCTGCCAACAGCATGAAAGCAGCATTATGAATGGATGCAAGGCAGGTTGGGAGCCTGTGCCTGCTGTGAGGACCGAAGAGCGGTGTGGCAGAGGTGGCAAGGAAGGTGTTTTTTTTTTATTAATATTTTTGCTTGTCCTCCCCCGCCACACGCCGTGCCGCCCCTTCCCCCCAACCTCTCCGCAAGTCACGACTACATTGGGCAAACCCACAACCTTTGCATCCTGCCTACTATTCTGATACATCGGCACAACAGAGCACAGATGGGACACCACACTCTGTCAACTTGATAAAAGGGATTCGGTTTGTGAACTCTATTTCCTATTTGTTACCTCATTGACAATAGCAAGTCCAATGATGTAGCAGGAATAGAATGGGGCTGCTTATACTGTATAGGCAAGAGAAATGGGGATATGCAGTAATGCCAGCTCAGAGCCATGTTGGCTTGTGCTACTTCACCATCACATTAAGCACATTGCTGCCAATGCCAAGAACATGTAGTAGGCACATAAGGTGGTTGGCACAATGATGGAAGTGAAGACGCAGTGGCTAACTTGGGCACTTAGGGCATATGCCCCAGCCTCTGCTATGCAGCTAGACGCATCCATCTGTTGCTCTTCTAAAGATGTTAATTGATGCATAGGTTTTAGAAGAAGAGGGTGGAGACTCGGGAAAGAGTTATGGGAGCAGGACCAGTGCTCCAGTGTGGACTCTGAAGGGTGTGTAAAGCCATTGCTTTCCTGTAGCTACACACAATGGAATGAAAATATGATCCATCTATATTTAGATATGAGCATGAAAGTAATTGTTCCTCACTGAATGAATGGTCAGATACAGCAATCGCTTGTGCATAGTGCCAACACATTTAGAACTGGATAAACCTGCTGGGAAGAGAGTATAGTGTCTTGGCCTTGTGGCCTTCATGCACTTTGGAGGAGGTTAGCTGGAGTAAATGCGCTGCTGTATGATGAGTGAAGAGCAATAGGAACACCCTCCCTCACTGCCCTCCACCCTTTTCTCTGACCCCAGTTTAAGTTCCCACACAATAAGATTTAGAGTGCAGGTGTATTCTCCACCACTTCTCTTGTGTAATAGAGGTGGGGGAAGTGCCAGATGAAACCTTATTAAAGCCTAATAGATTGTGTAAGGAACGTCCTAGGGGCAAACAGGGGCCTCTCCTTTCTTTCCTCATCCCTCCTAACTAGCCACTGGTGGCATTTTCATTCTGACAGTTGGGAGAATGAAAATGTTGTCCCTACGCACAGTGGGAAATATTACACTTCCACTTGGGAAGACCAAATGAAAAAAGGAAAGAAAGGAATAAGTGGATGACAATACATATGTCCTATACTCCTCTTCATGTTGACATGACTGATGTCCGTGCTTTCTTCTGTTAATCAATTCACTTTCACTAATAACTTTTCTTCCTTGGCATTTGCGGGGCCTGATAATCCTCTTCCTTCATTCTGATCCATATGTGCCTTCACCTTCCTCATTCAATGTCTTTCACGGTTTCTGAGCAATACCCTCTCTCACTCTTAAATATGACATATGCTTACTTCCAGTTCCTGGTTAACACCTTTTGGTTCACTCTAATGTTAAGCTACACTAACTAACATTCGAAGTACCTGAACTATTGGACTCTCAAACTACCTGTTTCTGTCACCAGGTGCCACTGTAAATATGATAGCATGATGAAGAGAACAGTCCCATAATGAAGTAAGCACTTACAAAATGAAAGAACCCTCCCCCGTGCAGCGGAAAATATATAAAGGCAAGGACACTCAATTTACTCTAGGCATCATCTTGATTCATGGGCCACCCCACACAGAGGTTCTGCTACACAGCTTTCTATTTCTACCATCTTATACATAAACAATCTGTGCCGTGGCCATGAGATATTTTAGCACATTCTAGTTTTAAGCCCTGTTAATAGAGAACCTTGTTTTAACCTGCTATGCAAATGGTTTATTCCAATTCTCATTATTGGATGCAATTTTCCAGGCTAATTACTCACAAAAAACATTTATTATTCTGAATTCAGATTAAGTCTTAAGCCTTATAGGCAAATTTAAAAAACAGTGTAGAGACTACAGGCATGATGCAACATGTGTATAATGGTGAACAGGTTGCAACCATGTTATTCTGTATAGGTATGTGTTCATGTTACTAGTTTCTGTTCTGGTGCATAACTCATCATAATATCTACAAAGACACAGCTTAGAGATCTAGCATTTTCATCTTAAGCATGTCCATTAGTGCTTGCATTGCCTATCGTCCTAACAAGCCAGAGATGTTCAACTCGAGCGTTTTGAATTCTGAAAACACACAAGTTACCAGTTATTTAACATCACTATCCGTTAGATAAGCTGAGATTTCTATGCTTTATAATAAGACTCCCCTAGGGTCAAGGTTTATCCTGAAAATGTGACCTCTTTGTGCCCCACCACTGGCCAGATGTAGGAAATCCACCTTTTCTCTGCTGCCACTCCAGAGTTTTCACGTTTTGCTGGACTTAGTCAAAATAGTATGTTCCTAATTGGTAGATTTATATTGGCTATAAGTATGTGGTACAAAGTGTACCCAGGGCCTGGATGTTAAATACCACAACATGGCTTCAGATTTACCATTGTAACCTGAGTGTAGCAGTGTAAAACCTGCAGATTGACCTGCCAAAATGAACTCTTTTGACAAGTCAAAATGTCCCTTTAAAATATTAATAATTCACCACTATGTAGGCCTTGTAGCCCACATGGCACAGTGCTATTTGAAATTAGGACATGTAGAAATTTAATGTTAACACTACCTTACAGTAAGCTATTTTCACCATGGTAGGCTTAGCAGTCCTAGGTAGAAAACCAGAGCACCAATGGAAATACTTAAATCTCAGGTATTTGACCAGCTAGAAAAATAAGTAAACAGTTATTTGTAATAGCCATTAAAAATCTAATTCAATTGTGAAGTCAGATTTTTTTAAATTATTAAGCTAAAGTAAACTTTGGACAATTACCTAAGGCAGCTATAAGTTTTTTAATGAATATTTTTACAGCAAATGTTGCAGTGATATTATCTATGATGTTATAAAAGAAGTCATGAGTGCTGTAATATTGGGGTAATTAGCAGTGCATGGCGAGGGTGCAAGTAATAGTTACCTTAGGGCACGAGTAATAGCTACTTGACATACCTATAACAGGTAAATGTATATGATTTTGTGCATTTAAAACATGAGTATAACTATAACGTCCCTGTAACCTTTGTTTTTTTAATTGAATTTCTATGGATTTTTTTTCTATTTCCTAACTATAATGTCCCTGTAACCTTTTGTATGTTTTTTAAACATAAAGTAATTTTAATTACTAAACCTTAATCCAACCACTGCTGCGCACAGCTGGCCATGCGCAGTGAGGGTTGGCCACAGGTTGACCAACCCTCTATAACCACCCAACCACATGCTACGCACAGCCTTTGGCCGTGCGTGGCAGTGGTTGGCTGCAGGGCCTACTGCCCAGCCCTGTGGCCAACCCCCTATAACCACCAAACCCCACATTGCGCAAGATCTTTGGCCATGCATGCTGGGGGTTGGGTCTTAGCAGAAGTTAACAAGAATGAACCCACCCATCACAGTCACTACATGAGATATTGCATGCAAAATAAGCAAGGATGCAAACACCTCCATCAAGGATTACAAATTAAGGTGGAAATTCAGAGAATAAACACTTGCTTTTCCTTGACTATGGAAAATTATGTTAATTAGTACCTTACAGAAGAGCAATCTTTTAATAAAGCTGATTAAACAATAGGAAGTGGACCTTGAACTTGAACCCCTGCTTTGTTTATATTTGTAAGTACTTCCAATTGACAATTGATTTCTGTTCAAATGAGTATTATGCCAGCGTATTATTCCAAGAAGAGTCCACCGTTTTGTGCAAAATGTCTACCCAACTAGAGCACTTTTTACTGGGTAATTAGTAAGAGCTACCTGATTGGGTATATGTATAGTGCATCTCCTACACTATACCTGGGTAAAGGACGGCGAGGATATATCTCCAGCGACCATGTGACTGTAATTTTATCAATGTAATTGATCCTCAAGGCTCTTTATGAGATAATTTTTTAAAGTGGAACTGCAAATCTGCAGTTCCACTTTGAAAATATTTGTTAAAATTTTTGGGGACCACGTGCGGAGCCTAAAGGCTCCCACGGTCCCAGCCTGGTAGCAATGTTTTCAACTCAGCAAGCAGGAGTGGTTTGACAGCTTCCGTTTGCTGAAAGCAAAGTTATGTTTGAATTTGCTTGACCGGAGATGTCATCTCCGGCCAAGCAAAAGGTAACAGCTAGAGTGAGAGTGGGCACCTTGGGAGGCAGCAGGAGCTGGCCCTGGGGATATCAGTTCACAGGACCATCTATGGCTCTAAGAGGGGTGGGTCGCGTGGTTCCCATCTATCTTTTACATTTTGCCCTGGGGAGGTGGTGAGTCCTAGGGCCAGGGGTGTGACGGACCCCTTTGTTAAATGAATCTGTAGCCCCAGGGAGGTGAGGGTCCCCAGGGCCCAGGAGGGGGTCTGCAGGACCTCCCTATTATCTACTTTCAGGTCTTGCCCAGGGGAGGAGGTAGACCCACGGCACTATAAAATGAATATGTTACCCCGGGGAGGTGGTGGCCTCCAATGTGTGGGGGACCATGCAACCCTCCATACATTCTATGCATTGTCCCAGGGAGGTGGTGGTCCCTGTAGCATGGAGGGGCCATGAGGGTCCCACCGCATACATAACATCCATTACTCCGGGAAGGGGTGGTACCCAGGGTGTGAGGGTGCTGCGAAGGCCCCCGCATAAATTATGTGGGTCATTCTGACTCCCGCCGGGCGCGGTCACCGCGCGCCCGGCGGGAGCCGCCAAAATACCGTACCGCGGTCGGAAGACCGCGGCGGGTATTTTGAGTTTTCCCCTGGGCTGGCGGGCGGCCTCCAAAAGGCCGCCCGCCAGCCCAGGGGGAAAACGACCTTCCCACCATGAAGCCGGCTCGTAATCGAGCCGGCGGAGTGGGAAGGTGCGACGGGTGCTACTGCACCCGTCGCGTATTTCACTGTCTGCTATGCAGACAGTGAAATACAAGCAGGGCCCTCTTACGGGGGCCCCTGCAGTGCCCATGCCATTGGCATGGGCACTGCAGGGGCCCCCAGGGGCCCCGCGACACCCCCTACCGCCATCCTGTTCCTGGCGGGCGAACCGCCAGGAACAGGATGGCGGTAGGGGGTGTCAGAATCCCCAAGGCGGCGCAGCATGCTGCGCCGCCTTGGAGGATTCTGACGGGCAGCGGAAAACCGGCGGGAGACCGCCGGTTTTCCTGCACTGACCGCGGCCAAAGCGCCGCGGTCAGAATGCCCTGCGGGGCACCGCCGGTCTGTCGGCGGTGCTCCCGCCGACCCTGGCCCCGGCGGTCTGAGACCGCCGGGGTCAGAATGACCCCCTATGTGTGTTACCCCAGAGAGGTGGTGGTCCCTGGGGCAGACCCCCTGCATACATTAAAAACTATTTTCCCCGGGAGGTGGTGGTCCCTGAGGCATGGGGGATACTTGGGCCCCCTGTATACTTTTAACAGCATTTACCTGGGGAGGTGGCAGTCCCCAGGGTGTGGGGGGGTGCCAAGTAGGCACCCCGCATACATTATATGACATTGCCCCAGGGAGGTGGCAGTTCCTTGGGCTTTGATAAGCCCTATGAGGGGGCCCTTGCACCCCCTCCTATGTTTTGTAAATGCCCCCAGGACCTGGTCCGCCTGGGGTTAAAATATGGGGTCAAAATGAAAAGCAAGCACGGAAGAAGGCCGTGCTTGCTTTTAATTTTTGAATCCATAATGAAATTGGCGACTATTCCTGATTTTTGCTTTCACTTTTTAAAAAAATGCTTTTTAGCCCAGGAGTGTCCCTGAGGAACCCCTGCACCAGGGCAAGGAGGGTTTAGCCACACAGTCAACACTTGGTTGAAGTGTTGGCAGCCAATCATATTTCTGAACAAGATCTGTAGTATTCACAAATTTGTCTCAAATACAAATTTGGATTTCCTTTATTTTTCCTAAACTACTCAACAGATTTAAACCAAATAGCAAAAATCACTCTTCCTGAACCAAGAGCTACCTTCCTGCCAAATCTGGTGTAAGTCCCTCCAGTAGTTTGGGCTGTAGTCGTGTCTAAAATCTCTACAGGAATTAAAATGGAAAATTCATTTTTTTTTGCTCCCCTCCTTTTTTTATTTTGGCTCCCGCTTAACAGATCACCATGAAACTTTCTGTCCACAACAAGATTCTAGAGAGCACTTTTTTTGGAACATTTCATGAAGATTTTTCAAATGGTGCCAAAGATATAGAGAGGTCAAAACATGCTCTTTCGATGCAAATTAGGTCATAACTGTAACTACCTACTAGGGACCACCAGTAGGCTTTATCTAATATAGAAGCGCGTTATCTTAGACACCGATTGAAGGGCAGGAGCCCTTTAAATTTTGCTTGCGTTCCCGCCGTCGCGGGAAGCGCGTTGTCCTGGACACTGATTGAAGAGCAGGAGCCCTTTAAATTCTGCTCGCGCTGCTCCCGCCGTCGCGGGAAGCGCGTTATCTTGGACACCGATTGAAGGTCAGGAGCCCTTTAAATTTTGCACGCGTTCCCGTCGTCGCGGGAAGCGCGTTGTCCTGGACACTGATTGAAGGGCAGGAGCCCTTTAAATTCTGCTCGCGCTCCCGCCGTCGCGGGAAGCACGTTATCTTGGACACCGATTGAAGGGCAGGAGCCCTTTAAATTTTGCTCGCGTTCCCGGCGTCGCGGGAAGCGCGTTGTCCTGGACACTGATTGAAGGGCAGGAGCCCTTTAAATTCTGCTCGCGCTCCCGCCGTCGCGGGAAGCGCGTTTACTTGGACACCGATTGAAGGGCAGGAGCCCTTTAAATTTTGCTCGCGTTCCTGCCGTCGCGGGCAAGTGCGTTGTCCTGGACACTGATTGAAGGGCAGGAGCCCCTTTAAATTCTGCTCGCGCTCCCGCCGTCGCGGGAAGCGCGTTATCTTGGACACCGATTGAAGGGCAGGAGCCCTTTTAATTTTGCTCGCGTTCCCGCCGTCGCGGGAAGCGCGTTGTCCTGGACACTGATTGAAGGGCAGGAGCCCTTTAAATTCTGCTCGCGCTCCCGCCGTCGCGGGAAGCGCGTTATCTTGGACACCGATTGAAGGGCAGGAGCCCTTTAAATTTTGCTCGCGTTCCCGCCGTCGCAGGAAGCGCGTTGTCCTGGACACTGATTGAAGGGCAAGAGCCCTTTAAATTCTGCTCGCGCTACCGCTGAGCGGGACGCGCGCGGGCAGCCCCCGGGCGAAGCCCGGGCCAAGGGCGGGCCCGTCCTTGCCCGTCAGTGCCAGGAAGAGGCAGGGCAGGGCCACCCCCCTGACATTTCTCCAAAAAAACCTTCTGGACTTCGGGACTAGGCACCTTACAAGTGTTTGGCTGCCTGAAGGTATTGTGTTGGTGCTTTGCCTGCTCTCCCTTGTTTTAAATATTTTAGTATTGAGGAAATCGTTTTTATACACCTAAATATAGCCCCTTGAGTAATCCGGCCATTAAATTAACTAAATAAATTACATAACATTTTACAATCATGGGTAAAAGGAAACATTCAAAATTAAACAACCCAAATTTAAAAGACAGCTCATCTATATTAAAATATATCTCTGGGGCGATGGGAATGATAGATAAGCAAATCGCCACTGTTGAAGGGAAAATGTCATCATCTAAAGAGCGCTCCCATGAATCACTAGGGTCTGCACCATCGCAACACAACTCCCCATCTAGCGAACATGGGGATGGACATTCAAGAGTAAGGCTTACAAATGGCTGCGTTAAAGACTCTTCGAACTTAATCTACTCCATGGATGAAATATCCCCTGTCGCCAAGCGACCAAGAAAACCAGAGGTAACTCTGGTGGATAAGACCGCAAAAACAATGCCAGTGATAGACCTAAGAACTACCCCAACTAAAAAATATCCAAGAAAATCAACGCGGAAGAGACCCCTAACCTCAGCAGGAGACACTGTTCGGTCGCTTCTTATAAATCTTCACGAGACAGTGAACCAGTTGAAATCATCTATCGGAGCCACCTTGGACTCTATGTCGGAGCGCCTAAAGGGGGTGGAGTCCAGACTTGAGGCAGGTCATGTAATAATAAAGTCCTTACAACAGGAACACATGCATTCTCAAAGCAAGGACCCCAGAAGTACATCGCGGTCCCCAGAACGCGAGAACAACAGACACTCTATTCCACACAACAGGCCAATCAGTTCACTCCAAAATATTAATTCTCAGACTGAACTACATACTCAATCAATACCTCCCTCGCTGTATCATTCTACCCAACCCTTCTTTCCATCTACTACACTACATAATCCTTCTCCAGATAACAAAATTCCAAATCCCACACTTCGCAAGACAGCAATTAGTGCTACGCATAGGGCAGCGACTACCTATCACCACTCAAATCCAGGGAGAAATACAACTAGCAGAAACAAACCCCCGAATTACATCTACCTCCCTAGTGACTTGCTACATCTCCCCCCGGAGGCCACACCATATGTTGTGGTCTTGGCTAATGTCCCACCGATAGACGATCAACAACGTGAAACATGGTCGGCCTTGAGAAACAAGGCTCTCAACTGGATCGGGACCCGAATGGGCCCTGGCTCAGTGAGGACCCTTTTTGATGACATAAAAATGGTCAGAAGAATTGAATGGATAGGGAACAGCATGAAAGTACTAACTGGAGATTGTGTGGTCCTTTCTTTTGGTTCACCGAACCTAGTGAATAGAATTATCCATGACTTAGGAGCCAGACAAGTTCCCCTACAAGGAATCTTGCTACTACCCCTGGGTTATTTCTATCAAAGACCAATGGGGAATAACTCCATCCACCCACAGCGAGCCGAAGCATCCTCACCCAGCCCAGACTTATCTATAACATGCAACAGATTTTACCCCCTTTCAACGTTGGAAAATATAGATTGACTGGATATGAAACAGTCAGCTATCCCTGAAAGAGTAGCTAAAATAATTTATATATCAGGGACGGACCTACATCAGGAAGTCATATCACACACTATGGTTCCTGTAAGGAACGAGAGTTTACCTTATCTAAGCCAGGGCGATGATCCCAAACGTATACTAAACTCAACCAACAGCAATACCCCCCTCCCCCCCAAAAGGACCAGCACCGTAACTTTAAGCAGTACCTTAACCAGAAACCGGAACTAGTTTTACTATTCTGGAATATTGCAGGCTTAGCCAATAAGCTAGACAATGAGATTTGGGCCAATTTTTTAGTAGACTATTCATGTGTTTGCCTACAAGAGACATGGCTCCTAACTCCCGCCCATCTAAATGGCTATAAAACATTTCATACACCTGCCGAGCAGTCAACGCATGGTAGACCCAAAGGGGAACTGTGCACATATATTTCCAACAAATTACCCTTACAGAATTTAGAGATGCAATTTACGAGTCCATATTACCAATTGATTGAGAGTAACCTGGATCATAAGACCCACTTAGTCATTATTAATTTTTATAATAATGCTGCTTCAGGAGAATTCTCCAACATTTTAGTGGGAATGGAAAATGATTTTAAAAAAATATTCGGAAAAAAACAATCGAGAGATCCTATTGATATGGGGGGGTGATTTTAACATCCATCCGTGTGAAGAAACTTCAGATAAGATATGTGGTTGGGACTCGGAAGGCATAGGTACAAGCCTCCACTTCTCTCATAACACTCAAGGAGAGTAAATAAATTTACTGGCTCAAACCTACAACCTTTCCTTTGTAAATGAACTAGTTTTGGCCGATCCACAGTTTAAACCAACGTATAATGGAAGGGGCGCAAATACAGTGATCGATTATGTCCTAATGTCTACTCACCTCGCTCACTATCTTACAAACTATACCTTGCACGACATCGCAATTAGTGATCACTACCCTCAGAGCATGAATCTCCTAATATCTTCCCTTTTAGCAGCTAGGGAAGATAGTATTATACTGGCAGATGATATTGAACTGGCACCGCGCAATGGATATACTATGAAGTGGGCCCAGACAGACCCCAAGTCTTTATTGAAACAGGTAATATGCCAATGTAAACATGCTTTCGCAGACTGTCTAAGAGAGAACCCACATCCAGGGCAATGTCTAAGTGCGTTTACAACGATTACACAAACCATAAAAGAAGCCCTCACTATTAAAAGCAGTAAGATAGGGAAAAAAAGGATGCGCGGATGGTTTGACCACAACTGCACCCAAGCACATAAGAGACTGAAAAAGGCCCTAAATGCCCCAAAAAGGTGTTGGAGTGACATATGCAAACGCAGACAGGAATATAAGACAGCAATAAAGAAAAGGAAATTGACTATAAAAACAAACTTGTGGGAAACCCTCCATATAGCAAGTCGTAAGAAAGATAACATACTCTTCTGGCAGACAATAAATTCCCCCATGCTAGGGGACAGTGACATTCCTAGGATGGAAATTGCTATCTCCGAAGAAGACTGGGTAGCACATTTCTCTAATATATATTCCCTGACGAGTGATATATTAGACCATACTCACGACCACGATGCACAGGAAGGTCCGCGCCTAGTCATAACCCCCCAATTTAGCCTTCAGGAGGTAGAGGAAGCTATAATAGAAAGTAAATCAGGGAAAGCGCCAGGCCCTGATGGCGTTCCGATCGATATATTCAAGGCCAATACTGAGCTGTGGGGGCCTGTACTGACGCAGACATTGAGGGCTATCTGCACATGCGGACCCCTACCATCTTGGAGAGATTCTAACATAATCCCAATATATAAAAAGGGTGACCGCCTTAATCCAGCCTGTTACAGGCCAATCTCCCTGCTGGACACGACAGCTAAATTAGCAGGGAGAATAATTCTGAACAGGCTACAAACATGGGCAGAGGAAAATAATGTTTTATCCCCGGTCCAGTATGGATTCCGGAAAGGAATCAGAACAGTGGAACAAAGTCTAAATCTAAGTCTTATTATTGCAAAGTACACCAAGATCAGAGCAGGCAACCTGTACCTGGCCTTTATTGATTTATCATCAGCCTTTGACTGTGTAATCCATGACAAATTATGGGATATTTTAAACAGCATGGGGGTGGAACCGGCCCTAATTCAATTTATTCGTGAAATGTACACAGGGAGCAGAGCAAGAGTGAGGTACGGCCTAAAAGGGGAATGTATTCGCCCCTTTGGTCTATACAGAGGAGTGCGCCAAGGCTGCGTTCTTGCTCCGTTCCTGTTTTCAATGTACATAAACAACTTAGACAAAGAATTGGCCACTAAATGTAAAGATCTACCCCAAATAGATAATCGACCTGTTCCGGCATTACTTTATGCAGACAACGCAGTACTAAGGGCCAGGACCCCAATAGCTCTCCAGAAACTCTTAACAACCTGCATTACATACATGACACAGCTGGGACTTACTGTCAACCGCTCCAAAACCTTTATCTTGAACTGCGGAGGGAAGCGCGGCAAGTCTTATAACATCACTATTGCAGATAGCAAGGTCGAAATCGCGCAATCCTTTTCATACTTGGGCATAACACTTGATAAGCTGGGTTCCTGGGCCAACTGCAGGAAGACGAAGAGAGTGCACCTGATTAAAACAACGATGGCACTACGACTCTTCTCCAAAAGGCTTGGGGGGATTACACCACCTAATATGGTAAAGATCTATAAAGCCAAGTGTATTCCAGCTGTTACGTACGGGGCAGGAATTTGGGGTCATACAAACTGCGATCTAGTCCAAACTGTGGAGAATGATTTCCTACGACATCTGTTGAGGGTACCAAAAGGCACTTCATCGTACGTCACACACTCGGAACTTGGGGTTCCCTTTATTGCAGACTTGATAAAGATTCAGCCATTGCTATTATGGCATAAAGTCTGGACCTCGGAACACACCAGTTTTAATAAGGCCATTTTGACCGACTGTATGAAGTCATTATACACATCAAGGGTACCATGGTTAAAATACATCACGACCTTTTTTGAAAAATTGGGCAACAAAGACTACTATTCAAACCCAGCCTCGTTGCAGAAGATATCTAGGAAGGACCTGAGTAAACTGGCATTAAAATACCTAGAAGACATACGCTGGGGTGTGGAATAAAAAAAAACTTCAGTCATTCATAACCAAATAATTTTGACGGCGGAGGGCATGCAGCCTTACTTGGCAAATATGGTACTCCCTCGCCACCGTTATGTTCTTACTAGACTTAGGCTAGATACGTTTCATCGCCTAGTTTCATTTCCAACTATGAACGATTGGTCCACCTTGTTAAAACCATGCCCCTGTGATGCAAAAACACTGCAATCCACAATCCATGTGGTTTTATTTTGTAATTTCTACGCCTACCAGAGGAAACGCCTAGTTGTTCCACTTTTAAGGAAAATCAATCTCCCCCAATGTCGCACAGCCTACGCCTGTCTCCAGTCACTATATTCTTTAGAGACGTGTGGAATTTTAGCTAATTTTTTATGTTCGGTATTAAAGATAAGGAAATCAATGGGGGAGGTGATCAAAATATAATCTACTATGATAGGTTTCTTTCATTGTTGTGTGTTTTTATTACATTTTTATTGTTTTACTTATTTGACTTTTATTGTTTATTGAAACATATGTATCATAACTGGAGATCTTTTTATGACTGTTATGTCCTTTATGACTTGGTGAAAGTCGAATAAAGATTTTGTACTACTACTAGTATATATATATATATATTCACTGAAAAGAAACAAAGGGTACAGGGGCGTTATAGCTAGGAAGTAGCACTAAAAAAAACATAGAAATTCACTGAACAAAACCAAACGTTACAGGGACATTATAGTTAGGCTCACATTTTAAACATGCAAAACCTTAGAAATTCACCAGTTATAGTTATAGTTATCTCAGTTGACTATAACTCATGCCCTAAGGTAACTATAACTCGCACCCCCACCATGCACAGTTTTTTTGTCAAACATTTTACAGCAAATATTACATTGATATTATCAATGATGTAATCAAAGATCTCATAAGTGCTATAATTTGTGGGTAATTACCAGTGCATGGCGAGGTGTGACATAGATGTGAGAGGGTGTATCTGGGGGTGAGTGTGGCTGTCAGATTGTCTGTCTGGGTGTGAGAATGTAAAGATCAGTGTTTTAGTGGGTGTGTCAGTGTGTTTGTGGGTCTGTGAGTGGGTGCATAAGGGTGTCAATGGGTGTGTGAGAGGGTGTGTGACAGACTGAGTCGGTGTGTGAGTGAGTGTGTAACTGTCTAAGCGGGGCTGTGAGTGACTGCATGAGGGTATGAGTGTGCTGAAGCTAAATCAAGATGGGTGCCAACACTTCCTTGCTGAAGTGTTGCCAGACAATCAGATATCAGCCCGAGGCAGTTGGATCTGTGGCGGACATGCATCCCACTATATCTATTTTTTGTTGCCTTACATTTCTCTGAAACTATTGACTGGATTCACACCAAATCTGTTGTGGGCGTGTCTAAAGGTCCTAAGGAAAAATGAATGGGTAAATCGCGTTTTGGGACCCCCCCCTTTTTCTTGGCCCCCACTTGACAGATTAACTTGAAACATTTAAGACAGAAGCTGAATTTAGCAAATTATACGTTTTGAAAATGTTGTGAGGGTTCATCAATCAAGCGTTGCCAAAGTTATAGGCAAAACAAAAAATGCTCTTTCAATAGAAACTAGGTCCTACCTATAACTACCTAGTGGTGATTGCCCCTAGGTAATATATATATATATATATTTATATATATATATATATATAGTTCGTTGATTAGCCAAGTGGGGGCCCAGAAAAAGGAAGGGGGTCCCAAAATGCAAAATCCCAATGCATTTTCCATACACTTCTTTCGGCAGTGCTACCACAAAAAATGCTCAACTGAATTATACCAAATTACTCTGTAGTTTTTGACAAATTAAGTTTCAAATATATTTCTATATCTGGATGGGTGGGTTCAAACACTCTTGCAAGAGTCCCTCAAACCCATTTTTAAGAAAATAGAGCATTGTGATTGACCCAGGGAGTTGTTTTACATTTTGTTACTTCGCTCCCACAGGAAACACGGTCCCGCCGGAACGAGTGCACTGATTAGCTGCCAGCAACATGAGGAAACATTTTGCTGGCAGCCAATACAGGACTTGGGGACTTAGTCCCCTTTCCTGAAGTAAAAAAAGAATAATATAAGAGTTCAGGGTAGATATTCTCTACCCACATAGGCTCTGTGAAGGCCCCCGTGGGGCAAATTTTTTAAAAAAATGATAATTTTTCCAGTGATCCCACAGGAGTCCTGCTGGATTGCGGCAAAAGAAAAAACAAAATGTGACCCGCCATTTTTAATTAACTATATGGGAGATGTCAAAAGGGCCACCCTCCCCAGCCCATTCAGTGATGTCATAAATAATATCATAGTACATGTCATGAGTGATGCAATATGTGAGGTCATAAGTAGTGCATGGCGGGGGTGCAAGTTATAGTTAGCACTGCTAGCTATAACTTGTGAATTTCTGTGTTTTTTTTTGTTCAAAACGTTAATGTTGTCATTGACAAATTCATCTAACTGTAAAATCATGTGCAGCGAGGCTAAAAGTAAAAAAAAAAAAAAGTGCTATGATATGGTCAAAACTGGCCACTTTATAGCACTTCTTTTTACTGTCAACCATTATGCACATGATTGTTCATGAGGTGGGCATTGGCGAGCCCCTTACGAACCACAGATGGTGTCAGGGACACCATCCTACATTCCGATTTGCGACTCACAAATTGCGAGTCGCTCTGACTCGCAATTTGCAAGTCACAAATCGGAACCTACCTACATGTGGCCCATAGTGCTGATTTGGCAGGTTATCAATACTGTGGCCTAAATATCATTTTTAAAAATACCAATTAGATTTTGGGGTTCACGTATGAACCTCCTTACATCTCATCACCACTCCCACTGTCACCTTACAGTAATCTCCACTGATCAAAACACTGTCTTTCAATTTCAGAAACGCTAATAACAATAGAGTGTTTTTTAATAAAGTGTGTCATCTTGTAATACTGCCATTACTAAGTCCAGTAAATAATAGCTATTATTAACAAAATACCGAAATCAGATTATTGGGGTGTTGAGTAGATCTGAACTTTTGAAGGCAGGTCACAGCAGATGACAGCGAACAGCATTAACTCACTGAGAAATGCTTATGTCTAAGTGCTGAAAAATAATGTCAGTGACACCTCTCAACAGACAATAGATGTTTCTAAGGCATTTACACAAAAATCAAACCTTCTGGTTATTAACCCTGAATGACACACCAAGACGTGTGCTCACTTTGGCACCGTTTCTGTTCCTCCATTCTCTCTTTGACAAAGTGAGAAGACGTAGGGTTGTCTTCAAGGATTTCCTCACTCCTGAAAAGCTCCTAGACCGAGTGGTATAGGCCCAGAACTACTAGATAAAGAGTATCCTAAATTCAATCCCCAGTCTGAAATAATACAATCTGTTAGGAGCCCTTTCATGTGGTCGCCAAAATGACAATATCTAGGGGTATCGATATACTCTTCACAAATCCAATGGGTGATCTCGAGGCAACAATTACCTAACAGCTTGACTCCGGTGCCTTTCCCCTGAGTTGAGGTTTTAATGTCAAGCAGACTGAATCACACATTCACAGTGCCTCAGTACTTTAAAGGAACGATAAAGCTGCATTATTTTGAAATCTCCCTTCTATTCAATATCAGTTATCCGTGCACCAAACCTTTCTACAGTAATACGTATTTTTTGTTTTGAAAATCCAATAAACAAATTCAAAGGTTTCTGCTCCTCAAAAGGCAGTCACGGAGGCTCCCTGTTGCCTTTGTGAAGCTCACTGTCTCTCATCCTAAACTAATTACATATTCTGGCGGTTCCCAGCTCCCTAGCACGTACAGATCCTAGTATGCTGAACGTTTAGAGGCCGGACTTGGGCTTCCTCACGGGGCTAGGCTGGAAATACACCCACAAGATATATTCAATTAGACAAACTCACCTATCAATAAACGATCACCTAACCTCTATCGGGTATATCAGGTCTAAGCTACAAGACCTCATTGCCCGTCCAACGTAAATACCTTCCCTCGCTAAAACACGATGTATACGATTCGCTTTTCCTTGCAGCCAGTCACTTGTTTTGTCTGAACACACCAGTGAACAGGTTAGCAGCATTTTCCTGGAAAAAGCAGAAGGTTCAACGTTTAGCATAAACTTGTAAATGAATGGAAAATAAAGTTGGCTGCGCTCACCCTGCGATAGGCCTGCCTTCCATCAAGGGGGCATGAGGCAAATCCGAAAAATACAGCCTCTTGTGTCATGAAGCAATCATTCTAATTGCATTAGCCCTGGCAGAGAATTGGAATCTTTCGGGCCTGTTTCTTAACAAGGAGTTCTGTGTGCCCTCTGGAAAGCGTGGGGAATAGCACGAGATGAATTGCTGCTATATTCCACTCAGGGAGACAAATCAAAGACCGTCGCCCCACCTGAGGGAGGCGGTCTGCATTCCAGCGCCCTTCATGTATCAAATAGCATTTCTCCTGACTGCTCTTGACAAAAGCAGACAAGATGATTTGTTATGAACTCCATATCTCAGATGTGGGATAAATGGCCATACTTATGAGCAGATTTTCTCAAACCCACTGCCAGATGTGCATGTGTACCACGCTGGAGGAAGACTGTCCCATCATATGTATTAAACACGCTGACTTCAATGAGTGTCGAAGGATACGTTTTTGTAGGCGCTGTGTATATATAATAAGTTGTCAACATTAAAAACGGCCCAATGAAAAACTGCTGTGATGAAGTTGTTGAAACTTCAAGAAAGGTTTAGAAAAGCGAGTACTATATGAATGAGATTCGAGGACCCACATACAACAAAGAAAAATGATGTAAGGACGGTATGTGGGATCGGCCTGGAGTTGGGAAATTAACTGAAACATGGAAAGATTCTTAAATACCTACCCCCAAAATCACCACAACTGGTTTTAGGCTATTGGTTGTAATCTGGGCCGCTCTTGTGGCCCTTTGCGACGGCGATATAAGGTAGCTGGAAACGTTATCCGTAATGAGTATCAACCCTGGTCAGGAGCCAGAGTGCAAAGAGGGGAGACGAGGACACAACTGGTGACTGAGGTCGTTTGCCACTGATAATGTAGCAGAGTTGCATGTGCATCGGCTGTTTGACCGCAGAGCAAAGCAACAATTATTGTGATTCAATCCATCTTGACATGTTGTCCTGATGATAGTCTCATTGACTTATTGAGCCGTGGGAGATAGAAACGTCAACCATATACCCTCCATGACTGAATTCATCACATGAAATGCTTGGGTCCATTTGCAGTGATTTCGATTGCCTGATTGGCATCACATAGGACTGTCAAAAATCCTGATTTGGAGCGTCAGGGAGGTTGGTGTCCTCTTCTTGTCACCTAGGTGTAGAGGAAGTGGGGACTAGAGTGTTTACCAGTGCGCTTGTATAAAAATATTCATAACATTGTGCTGTAATTTTTGTTGCTTTGCTAATTTAAGACTATTGATGAATATATAAAATCTTTTATTCTTTTAGAAAAACAACATGCTGTATGTTGATTGACTCATACATGGTATTGATTTATGGTTTATTATAACATTAACTGTTCATATATATTTTTGAAGTATCTATAGAACATTGTGTATGGCATAATTTAGACTACCCAGTTCTGTGGGGAATATTGGGTTACCCTGTCATTTGGAACAATATTTAATACTGAGGCACCAATTTGAAGAACCCTGTTAGTAGATAGAGGTATCCTGATATTGCGATGGTAGTTTGAGTAAGGCTCGAACCTGAAGCTTAGCTCTGGGTCAGCTCGAGGTACTGTTGGGACCACCAGCCCATAATGAGCTGAACTTTCAGGGGGCTTCTGCCTGCCACCCTCCCTCTATCCAGGATGTGGTGTTATGGCCAGAGCTACATACTTATAAACTGGGCTCAACACCCTGTGATTCAGGGAAAATCACATAGGGCCTGATTTAGAGTTTGGCGTAGGGGTTACTCTGTCACAACGGTGATGGATATCCTGTTCACAGAATTATAAATCCCATAGGATATAATAGAATTTAGATTTCTGCGGGCGGGATATCCCAACACATCAGCCATTCTTACAGTGCATCAATATCTCTCATATACAGAGATTGAACAAAGTTAAAACCCTGACTCTCTTAAGTACCTGTGAAATGATAACAAACTGTGTGCCTTTGTTTCCCTCCATCGTATTTGTATTTGAGGTGAGCAGTGCGTAATTTGTCAAAAAATAAGTGCCGGGCCCCCATCAGAAAGCCACCTCAGCTTGTTCTGCTCATTTTCAGCACTGCCAGCGACAATACCGACTTTCAGCTTAATCCGTGCTGGAGCCTTTAACTTCTTTTACGTAGGAGGGCAGCGATTACAGACATGTCAGAAAATATCTTAAGTGAGTAATTGTCTGCAATATGATAAGTTTTGTCCTTAATAGCTTTGGATAAAATACACTCCTTGATCCTGAAGTCTCCAAAGTTCACGAGGATGGTCTGTGGTTATTTGAAATTAGAGGACTGTACTAGAGGCATTCAATGCACTTAAGTGACAGTGAGGTCCGCGCCCTCCATGCCGTTGCTTTGATCCAAATATTTGTTAATGAGCTCCGTGATAAAGCCAGTGACAGATCAGCCATTTACAGGTCCCTCTGGTATCCCTGTGAACCGCGGGTTAGAGAGACAAGACTTAGGGCCTGATTATGACCCTGGCGGACGGCGGAGGCCGTCCGCCAAGGTACCGCCGCTGAATGACCGCACCGCGGTCAAAAGACCGCGGCGGCCATTTAGACATTTCCTCTGGGCCGGCGGGCGCTCTCCAAAAGATAGCCCGCCGGCCCAGAGGAAATGCCCCTGCAACGAGGACGCCGGCTCAGAATTGAGCCGGCGGAGTTGCAGGGGTGCGACGGGTGCAGTTGCACCCGTCGCGTATTTCAGTGTCTGCTTAGCAGACACTGAAATACTTTGCGGGGCCCTCTTACGGGGGCCCCTGCCGTGCCCATGCCATTGGCATGGGCACGGCAGGGGCCCCCAGGGGCCCCGCGGCACCCCCTACCGCCATCCTGTTCCTGGCGGGCGAACCGCCAGGAACAGGATGGCGGTAGGGGGTGTCAGAATCCCCCATGGCGGCGCAGCAAGCTGCGCCGCCATGGGGGATTCTAAGGGCAGCGGTAAACTGGCGGGAGACCGCCGGTTTGCCTCTTCTGACCGTGGTCGAACCGCCGCGGTCAGAATGCCCTGCGGGGCACTGCCGGCCTGTCGGCGGGGCTCCCGCCGACCCTGGCAGTTCTATTTGCAGTTCAATCAGTTCCGACTAAAGTTTGGTAATCGAGCATTGCTAATTCTGCTTGACGTCCTCTAGGTCGGAAATTCTTTTCAACTTCAATTAATTTTGATGTAAGCAGTTGAATATCAACATTATTCTGGCTCAGCTGCTCGTTGTTTTTTCTTTTATGGGCGTCCTCTTGACAGATGGTCATCACCCTCAGTTCCTCCACAATTTGCTGTAGCAACGTCTCCATAGAGTTTGTCTGAAGTTCTGTAGTTCTTGATGCCATCATTGTCATTGTAGTTTGTGTTTGTCCTTGCCGATGTTCCCCGAAGTTGGAACGTATCTCCTGTGTGCTTTCAGAGCTTATCTGCGCGCTTGCAGATGGAGTTAGCGCTGCTAAAAGCACTGAGACATTCTGAGTGGCACCCACACCTTTATCATTTGTGCTTTCAGTCTCAACATTGTTTAACAAATTGACCCCATCTGAGGCTTCCTTCTGCTGCCCCATGGAGCTTCCGGCTCAAAACATTGAATATAATACTTGATTTTTGAATACTGTAATGTCTGCCAGAGTGCTTGTTGAACCAGGATTTACTGTTGTGGGGGTTTCAAAGGCATTGCTTTGTATGCTTCCCTCTATTGATTAGTACTCCAGAATTGGGTCTGATACCACCATTTTTGCAATATCTGATGCAGTTCCATAGACAAAAGCTATGGGCGCTGCCCAGGTAGGCGACATTGTCAATGTCTGCTTCTGTAATCCAATTTCCTTGGATGGTTGAACAGACTGACATTCAACAGGGCTGCTCTACGAGGGCAATCTGCTGTTCGTTTTCCAAAGCCCTGGTACCCTGGCCCATATTACCTGGGTGATTGCCCTGATGGTTCATATTTCTTAAAGCTTTGCCAGGGAGGGTGCGCTGTAGAGGAGCTGCCCCTTAAGAATCACTTCATAAATGTCCACTGGCATCCTTCTGCTAATGATAAACAGGTACTGTTCTCACAGTCACAGGAAGCTTGTGAGAGTTGATAGAGGTTGCCCAAGGGGCTGCAAGCCGCAAATACTGCTACTCAGACCGCCTCCGCAACCTTCCAGGGTTCACTCTACCTGCGGGGACACCTATTAAGCCCTCCCAGGTTGCTAAAGCTCTCTAGGCGACTTGGCAACTGAGACAGAATTGTGCGCTTACTTTCTTTCAGCCTTTTCATGTAGCTACATGTTGGCATATTTCCCAGGCTCCCATCTAAGGGCATATGCCGTTGTTCGCTGTGGTAATTTTCTGACCCCTCTTCCTGCTGCACCATGCCTTAGATCTGGGGTACACAGAGGTACCTTGGTCTCACGTACTGGCTGCTGCTATTACCCGTCCTGCAAATGGCTGCTCATCGATCCTTTCTCATACTCTTGCTCTAGGTGCGGGAAAGATTTCAGGGGTCCTTGCAAGGGACTTTGTCTCTTTTGACTGCGCCACTGCAACTAAGTGGAACACATCTCTGTACCTCTTGGGGCACGTCTGCCCCAGCGTGCTGTATTACATATTGGTTATGCTGGCCACAACATTGCTTTCCTGCACCCAGAGTCCACACCAAATCTTGGGTCCTTCCAAGCTACGGAAGGGGCGGATGTCTCCTCAAGCGCAGTTCCCACCTAAGCTCCACCACATTGGTGAGCGAAGGGGGAAGAAAAACTGCCTTTAATTCCTAAGGCCGGTGAGTATGGCAGGGAACAGCGAAAGGCGACGTGCTACACATACCGGATGCCCACCATTTTAGCATGCGCTTCGGAATCAGCCTCAGTCATGGAGCATGACAAGTGCTCTACGTGACCTCGCATGCATGCTACACAAGGGACAATGTCACATTTTTCATTTAATCAATCAGGCAAATGACCTTTTCGCCTCAATTCACAAGCCTTAGGGTCAGGGTTGGGGCATAGTTGCGACTAAAAGAAGTCAGCCGGGGAGTCCCTCAGGGATCTGCCTGAGCCCAACGCTCTTCAAAATATACATGGCCCTGCTGGCAGCCATCGTCAGAGACCACAAAATGAACATCAATGACACACGACTCATCATATCCTTCACTGAAGACCCAGACAAATCTAAGAGAAACTTTCACATCAGGATGAAGACCGTCACCGTCTGGCAGAGGGAGAGCTGTCTCAAGCTCAACTCGGACAAGACCGAGCTCATCATATTTGGAAATTCCACCTCAGCCTGGGACGCCTCGTGGGGACCCACATTTCTCAGTGCACCACCTACTCTGACTTACAATGCCCGCAACCTAGGAATCATCCTGAACTCCTCCCTATCAATGACCCGATAGGGAAATGCAGTCACCTCTTCCTGCTGGCATATCATCCACCAAATTTGCTAAATCTTCAAATGGATCCCGGTCGACTGCTGCAAAACAATCGCTCATGCCCTAGTTACTAACAAGCTTGACTACGGCAATGCACTCTACGCCAGCACCACATCAAAGAACATCAGGAAACTACAACTCATCCAAAATGCTGCAGCAAGACTCGTCCTGAACCTCCTCCGCCAAGAACACATCCCAAAAACCTGAGGACCGTCCATTGGCTCCCAGTAGAGAAGCAAATCAATTTCAAACTACTCACCCACACCTACAAGGCCCTGCACAACATCGGACCGGCCTACCTGAACCACAGCATCTCTTTCCATAACCCCGCCAGACTCCTCCGCCCCTCCCAACAGGCGCTAGCTACTGTCCCACGCATCCAGAAAACCACTGCTGGAGGAAGATCTATTGCATACTTCGCAGCCAAGAGCTGGAACAATTTCCCCACGCACCTCAGACAAAGCCCATCTCTCACCATCTTCAGGAAGAAATTCAAAACATGGCTCTTCAAAAGAGGCCCAGACCCACCACCAGTGCCTTGAGACCCTCACGGGTGAGTAGTTACACTTTACAAAAACTGATTGATTGATTGATTGATTGATAGATCACTCCTAACAGAAGAGAGTTGGGTAACATGTATGCACTTCGATCTGAAAGATTTGCAATATAGGAATGGCTTCAAATTTCAGTCTGCAGACTTGTAAGGTTTTAATCAGGGGCAAAGCAATTGCATTTAAAGCCCAAATTAACAAGCTAAGGTGCAAAGAGACAGCATCCTTACAGGCTGAGGTAGATCAGGCAGTGAATGAACATCTTGTGAAAAACTCTCCCAAATCTAAAACTAAGGTCATTCAAAAAAGTCAAAATGTAAAAGATTATTATATATCTCAAGGGCTAATAAATCAACGCACCAGCTTTCAGACATACCATGAGGAAAGTGAACATGCAAGGTGACTCTCAGCCTGGTCAGTAAAATACAAGCTGAATAGGGATGCTAATAAATTGATTTCTATGAAACTAGCAATCTTGTAGTCTCATAGCCAGAGTTTATTGGTAAACTATTTCTTGGCCGTTATACTAGTCTTTACACCACTGCCGTTTCATCCTCTGCAGAGCATATAGAGACATTCCTGCATCTAATAGAACTACCAATATTGAGTGGGGGCTGTCAAGCGTCAATATTTGCCACCATTATTTTAGGTGAAGTTAGAACAGCAAAAAAAAGACAGTACCTACACAGCTACTAACCATCACACTCCTGACAAGAATGGCAGTTCAGACTATCCCAGACCCCCAAAGCTATAAGGAGGGCTTGGGTGGCGGGTGCTAGTTGTTTGTAAGGCATATTGAATTAGTAAACAACTGTTGTACTGAACATCTTTAAACTACACCAACAGTGCTACCAAGTAGCAGCTGTCAAAAGTACCAGTGTTGATAATAAAAGTGCTGGCGCTGAGCACTGGAAACCACTGGCTCAAAATAAGCACTGAGTGTGAGTTTCCAGACTGCACCCAGCACGGATCAGATTGGAACGAAGTGAGACCTGATGGCTCTTACCAATGCCCATCCGGAGGTAAAAATAACAAAGCCTTTTCCTTGTCTGCACGTTGCTGTTGAGAACGGAAAGCAGACAACGTGCAGGTGCTGCTGAACGTATCCTGGTGTCTGAAAAGGACACCGGGACAAGTTCAGCATATTTGAGTTTGGCCCAGCTTCTTGGCAGGGTGGACAGCATCTACTCTGTGAAAATAGTGGGTGAATGCCATCTACCCACATGTACCCCTGACTTGTGCCAGGCTGGTTCCCCGACTCCTCGCAATCTCCAGCAAGGGCTTGTGATTGTTGTAGTGCAGGGCCAAACAGCACTGTCCTCAGGAGTCCGGTGCTGTGGGAGAAGAATGCACATTTTATAGAACTGGGCGATCTCCTGTAAGCGTTTGTGGTTGTTGGAGTGCAGGGCCAAACATCAGCGGCTTTGGACATCCCCACTTAATACTTAAGTAATAAACGATAAAAAAAATATTTTGCTTGCAACCTCAATATATTTGCTGGCTCCAACATAACTGGAAGATATGCAGGAAACACAATTGATTTCATTCTTTTCTCAGATGATTAAAAATGTGTTATGCCCAACTTTTAAGTTAATTCAGATTGTGCTAGTTATCACTACTCTGTGCAGGTGTACCTGTCTGTTTGGTACCACAAGGCAACCTGTGATATTAGACTGCTGGAAGTTGGCTACAACACAAATAAAGGGGTCATGATCAAGTAGTCCAAAAGGGGAAAAGCTTGGGGAGGGACTCATCGTATCAGAAGTCAGAAGGGCATAGGAGGTGGCCCCTGTGAATGCTCACCTGCTGTAGTTTGCCACAGCACTATAAAGCACATGTAAAGGGTGGGCCTGTCCACAGGGGAGGCTGAGCTGGGCCATCCCTCTCAGTTCTGTGTTGTGGGTGTCTTGTGGCTGGCCTCTGTAGGTAAAAACTTTCTTTTAAAAGCCTTTCATTTTTTGCTGGGCGCTAGCACATGCTTTCCTGTTTAAGCAAACGTGGGCAAGGAAAAGGTAGGTGAGTGCTGTTTGACCCCCATTCCTCCGTCCAAAGGCACCTCCATCGACCGGATGTTGATGAGGGCCATGGGGGTCATTAACACTGACTTTACTCTAACAGAAAGGCAGCTCTCATTGGTCTAGGAGACAGTGACCCTTTTTCGCCATCATGGAGATGCAGTATACCCCAAGATGAGGCCACAGAGACATTAAATGAATTGCTTGTAGCCCTTGGGGGAGCGACTAACAGTACAAGTGATGTAGATGCACGAACTATTAAGCTCGCTGGTGTGTGTTAAATCTAAGGGGTGTAAGCAGAGAGGGAAAGACCTGATGTTAAAGGCCTCCCAGGCAGCCAGTGAGCACAGGCTACCAGGATCACACAGTCTGCCCGGAGAGCCAGCTACCCTCACAAATCTGAGTCTGACTGCTTCTTTTTATGCAGAGGGCTCCCCCATCTGTGACTATTAGAGGAAAGAAGTTTTGGGGCATCTGATGTGAATGGATTAAGGAGCTGCTCAGAACTGAACTCCTACTCCTGATGGAGAGGCTTCTGAAACTAGATCACCTGCCCCTGCCGCTGGTACCAATCAATCCTCTTTGAAGGAGCTCACCACTCCCCCTCTTGCAGGACATGTTATCAGTTCAAACACTTCTAGGCCGACCAACTATTTGCCTGACAGCCATCCGGTAACCCAGTGCGAGTTTCCAGTGCCAGTGACAGCAACTGCAAGAAGAGAAAATGTAACTTCTGGATTGCCCTCCAGCATGTAAGGAATGTTGCCTCACTAATCACTCAAGGCAGCCCATGCATCTCTTTTAGAGTGTTGGCCTTATCAGCCTCTACCCACTATCAACCTACCTCCTGCTGCCTGTCCCTATGTAGGCGTCCCTGCTGTAGTCCCTCAAAGGGCAGAAGGAGTCCAGTGTAGAGGGCAGGAAGAGTCCAATGTAGAGCTTGGTAATATAGTCCAAGACTGGTTAGCTCGAAATAGAGGGGTTTGTTTTGTTTGTGCTAAGGACATCTTGCTAACAGGAGGGATGAGGTGGATTGGACCCAGCCCGTTTGCTGTAGAAGGGGACTGTATCATTGTAAATTTCAAATCTCTGTCTTTAGTCTCCTCTTTGGACCAACTACCTTGGAGGGAGCGAGGGGCAACACTGGTGTGGTGCTGCTTGGCTTTTTTTCCAGGCCTTCCTCTGGATCTCTGGATGCGTGGCAGGCCCAGTCGGCACATGGGTGCCCAAGTCTGAATCTGGAAACACTAGGTGGGTCTCACTGTGCGGGCACAAATTGAGGTGTAATGCACTGGCCAGTCCATTGAGTCTGTGGGCTTTTGCTCCATTGATGTTCCACCTTCTTTACATAATTAATAGTTTTTATGCAATTATTTTAGGCCCCATTTTTAAGTACAGTGGTACTATTAATTATCATGGCAAAGGTTTTTTTTCCAATTACTTCCACCGTACATTGCTAGCTATTAGTTGGACGCGCACCAGTACACTGCTAGCACTTAATTGGACGTGGACCAGTCTTTTTCCCATATCGCCCGGATTGTTTCCTGTTTCGGGTTCTGCAACTTAGGCTCCAACCCCGCATTCCAATGTTTGCTGGAACGTGGTTCATGCCAACATGGAGTAGCGGTAGCGATCAAACACGGAGTAGTGGTTGCGTGGACACAGAGGGGCACTGCTGCATGAAACAGACTACACAGGAAAGATTACCTTATGGTGTCTTCCTGCTTTGACATGCATATTTGAAGGTTTGGCCGCTAGTGCCTAGTGCTACAATTCTTTGGATGGAGTAGTAGAAAATCTTTTGACAATGCTGCACAGGTGCCTCCCCCATTGTTTCGCATATGGGACGAAACGTGGGCACGAAGTAAGATTAAATGGCCCCAAGTCCTTGATTTGGTTATCTTTATTTATTTACGTCTGGTATTATACTCACCATTCCTAATTTACAGATTGTGGTCGGGTACCGTGAGTAGGAAATAGACGGGCTTTGAGGACATGGACTTTATTATACAGCCATCCTTACAGTGAATTGCTTGGGTTTTCCCTGGATAGGAGGTTCTCAAGGTACATGTTTATGGTGCACTGGCGTGTAGACCTATAATAATCATATGAGTTAATTGCCATAAACTGATTTAGTAGCATTGACGTGTAGACCTTTATTATACATATGAGGGGATGGCCTTGAACTACCTTAGTTGCACTGGTGTGTAGACCATTTTCATACACACGATGAACTGACTTAATAGCACTAAGGGGTAATGTTTATTTCCTACAGCCACTTTTAGGTAGCAGGCTACCTTCCGGCCTGATGTACTAACATGGGTCCTAAAGAAGAGCACCAGTAGTTGCTTTTTCCACTAACCTTGGTAGTATGATTGGACATGCCCTCAGGCAGAGTGGCTAATGTACCCGAGTGGTCATAATGTGTGTTTTTCTAGGGTAAGGTGCCCTGTGGGTGCTATAAGTATATTCAGAGATATGTGTATCTATTTTATTTAGGCAATTGTTTTCTTCTACGGTCCTGAGAAGCCCCATTGTCAAGAGGGCCGAAACGTATTGACTTTTTGATCTAGAGGAGTCCACATAAAGTTGAATGATTTTGGAAACTGTTAAGCACAAAAATCAAAGACACAGAGAACGAGGGTGTCTTCTATTTGTGTATTTTGTTATTTGGACTACCTCTGATTGTGAACTTTGTATATAAGTTGTGAAAAGTCACATAAATACAGAAGTGATGGAAGACTGCAGATAAGCCTTTTAATCATTGTTAATTTTTTTTAGACTGTGTCCTTTTGTCTATTTATGGATTTGTTTATGTTACTGTATAATGTCTCTAGCGATGATCTATTTAAGTATTGGGGTTTGAGCTTGTAAATATGAAAGTGATAAATAACTATGTCAGATGATTAATACATTATTATACCAGTGATTAATTCAATGTCTTCACCGTAGAATAGTTTTTTCTATTGTGATTGATTCTTACATTACCTCCTTGTCCTTTTCAGTACAGGTTGTAATACGGGCACACTAGGCGGGTCTCACTGTGCGGGCACTGCAGCCCGAGCACCCACTCAAATTCTAGTCCCCTAGCCTCTATAACTTTAACAAACAGGTTTGACATTCTTTCCAGTGTAGATTGACTCGAGTGATGTTGATGGTGGGTCTTACCCTCTGGCGTCATATCATCCCACTATTTTTAATCCACTGTGTAGGAACCATCTGTCAAAAGGCTTCGCGGGATCCAGTTTGAGGAACTCTCCTTCATCTTTTAATCTACTGAGCTGGAACACTGCTGGCCTAAAAGACAAGATCAAAGATCCAGCTTGGCTATACATAGTTGCCCGCTATGACTTGTGGTTTTAGAGGAAACATGGGAAACAAGTGTGATCTCTTGCCCAGGATTTACATGTTTTTCCTGCCCAGCCATGCCCTTATGCCATGGCAGTTCTAAGGAGGTGGAGCTCTCAGTGTGGGTCAGTATTACTCTAAAGTTGAAGGTGTCAGCAGTTGAGTCAGGAAATCCAGCTTCCATGGCCATACTGGTTAAGAATGTGGTAAACAGTTTCTCTTTCTATCTGGAGAACGTTTTCAATTTTGACTTTATAAATGTTAACTGTAGTTTCTTCAAACACCTGTTTGCTTTCCTAGATGACCCACAAATCAGCGGTCCTACCAAACTGAAACAACACACATATCTCCTTTGTGGAGACTTCAGTGCAAAAATGGGGTTTAATAACATGGCCCAGGGGCTGGATTCCCTGGGCAGTCATCTGAGCAGATCGTACCACACAGGGGAAGAGCTATAGGGGTACTTGGCAGCCCATGATCTCTTTAAAGTCTTGAAATGGTTCTGTAAGGAAAAGCAGATGTTGCCCACATTTAGGGGACATGGTTGTGCCTCTATTATTAATTACATCTTTTCACCCGACTTACTTTCATGGTTAGCCCAAGGCAGTACTCCTGCCACGGAATGGAGTGACCATAAGAAGTTAACTAGCTCCTCCTGATAGGAGGAGCTAGTTAACTTCTTATATTTCCTTCATGAGAATCTGACTGGCTGAGTTCACTTTGGCAAAGAGGGTGAATTATCCGATGCATTCCTGATGGTTTTGGCGGGGGAGTGCCATCGATGTATTCTGGCCCCACTGCTCTTTGTCGTCTACATTAAAAACCTGTGCTCCATTCTGGGTAGAGTAACTAACGATCTCCCTAAAATTAAGACAGTTTTTGGTCCTGAGCTGCTTTATGCAGACGATGCGGTTCAAATGGCACGGCTCAGCGTTTACTTGTAGGAACCTTTGATCCCTTTTTGAGAGAACTGAATCTAGTCACTAAAAATGTGGCCGTGGAAAGAAACACCTGACAAAGATAATGGGGAAGGGAAATTTCCTGGGTGGGATAAATGATTTCAATTTCTGAAGGATTACTTTTAGTAGCGCAGAAACATGGCATACACAGATTAGAAATGCATGCTTAAAGTTAAGTAGAGCAGCTGCAGCGGTTTCAAATTTACCTTTGGGGGACAGAAGAGGCACTGTCTCCCCAGTTCTCAATATCTATAACACTGAGTGTGTCTACTCTGCTCTTTAAGGGGCTGGCATTTGAGGTCTTGGCAATACTGATGCCCTACCGTCTGAAGGAAATCAAATTTGCAGGAGGATTATGCATTTGTCGCCCTCACGTTTGAACTTTATCCTGCACACAGAACTTTAACTCCGTTTCTTCAGTGACCTGGCCAAGCTGGCTCCACTTTTATTTTGGATTAGCATATGTTCCAACTGTGAGGCAAAGGTAAATAGAGATTATTATCACGAATTGCTTGAATTTAAAGAGTAAACTTGACATCCAGTGGTTACCCTATGTACACAAAATGTGTGACACTGAATTTATCGAATCTGTTTGACTCACAGGGTAAATTAGGGAATCAGTGAAGCAATATACTAAACGGCTGCACTTCGACCTTTGCCAGGAATATTCAGCTCTTATACTGGGCAACAGCAGAAACAGTCTCTCAATATCATGGTAGGATGTCATATAACATGGTAATGCTTCGCCTGTGACACTCTTGTGGCAGCTCACAACAGAAACTGCTCAAGATGCAAGAGTTCCCTCATAGGACACGTCACTTCCGACTTTGCTTCTGAAAGTTTTGGTGCAGTTCAGAATGGGAACTACTACTCACAATGAGAGTCACTTCTGAATCCCTTCCATTTCTCAGTGAGACTCCTCTGAGTGTCCCTCATGTCTTGAACACTCCTGGAAAGTCTCTCTTGCAGGACCAAGCATTTTTCTTCCCTCTCTCAGCAGGCAAGCAGACTTCAAGGCACTAGGCAGACACTCAGCTCACCTGCTAAACATGCAGACTTCTTGTGATGTCCCATCACCTCTGGGAGTCTGTCTGTCATGCAAACATCAGCCCTGGTTACAAAGCATTTCTTCAAAGAAAGTGAGATCGCTGCACATGTCTGTCATCACCCTTTCTGAAGAAGTGATCAGGAAGAATACAAATTGCATACCCTGCCAAGATACATCATCACCTTTAGCAACATAAACCACATACTCGCCCTTCACTCAAACAGTCCACTAAATGTCAATGGTCAGGAAGAACTAAGGAGCAGCCTTCTGGTAGTAATGATCTCAATGAATTTCTAGGTCAAATTCTGTCTACATCCTCCCTTTAGTGTCTGAATCTCCATGCTCCAGCACAGGGATGGAGTCAATACATTTCCAGAGTCTTAGGAAGCTGTATCAATCCTCCATCTTGTGCAAACTTAAAATGAGCCATCCAAAACGGATCCCTCAGGTCTCATTACTCACAGTGTTACCACACATAGGGCCTGATTCTAACTTTGGAGGACGGTGTTAAACCGTCCCAAAAGTGGCGGATATACCACCTACCGTATTACGAGTCCATTATATCCTATGGAACTCGTAATACGGTAGGTGGTATATCCGCCACTTTTGGGACGGTTTAACACCGTCCTCCAAAGTTAGAATCAGGCCCATAGAGCCCTACTGCTACACATGTGGTACATATCCACTGCACATACATGCACTCAGCATCTACACAGAATAGCACTGCAAGACTGTGAGGGCGCATAAAAGAGGAAGTTTACACATCAGGAGTCAGTAGACTGTACTCTCCTTTGTTACTTAAAAAAAATGGTCTGGTCATGCTAACGATTCACATAAACCTGGTAGGCTGCCCCCACACATTAGGTGACTTACTAAGGGCACGGACAGTAGTCCTATGCTAGTGATGAGGGTGCACTTGGTATACACTTCCATGTCTCTGAACATGTCTCAGTACCATTTGTCTGCCGTAGACAGACCTACGCCACTGGGCACACACTACATTAACTTGATGGCAAGGCCAAACAAAAGGTCAGAATTAAACTTTCACAAATTGCGGGGCACTCACAACAGTGGCACCCGTTTTATATATATATATATATATATATATATATATATATATATATATATATATATATATATCCTTTAACCTACTCATTTCAACTAACAGGCTCACATGTCCACTACTTCAAATAACAACTTATTTGTTCCTAGACTAATCCATTTTGGGTTTAGGAGTAGCGTACTACTCAACAAAAAGCGCTTCACAGCCTACTCGCCAAAAGGTGCTTTAATGCCTCCTCAGGGATAGTAAGCGCTATATAAATACAATTACAAACATTACCATGAAGGGAACAATTCTGTCTCAACAATGAGGCACTAGACCTTTTTGTCAATGAAAGTTCTGGCTTTTCACTGAGCAGGCCTTCACACATGCAAAAATCATCTACACAGCCAGATTAGTGATTTCAAAATATGTCATCTAACATTGATATGATATAAAAAATACTTAAAGGTACTCCATTGTCAGAGATAAGGCAATACGTCAATTTATGTACAAAAAACAAGCATATTTACAGTATTATTACAATTACACCCCAGCACAAATGCATCTATTCTGCATCGGGTGCTAAGTAGTACAGAACCAGGCTAAAGGTGTCTTTTGTGGCCCCTTACTAAATACGTGCCTTCACAGGGTGCAATGTCTCTTGAGTTGGCCCAATTTAATTAGTAATCAGTTATATCATAGGTAATGTTGAATTCAAGTGTACTAATCAAAACATAAAGCCATTTTCATATGTTCCATGTCGATAGTAATTGTCAAACCTGGATCAGTATGTAGACAACACCAATAAGTACACAAAACATCCATAGTGCATTGACTAAACTGTGTGTGCAGAGTCATTACTGCAATGGGATTGATTGCTGCAGGTCTGGATTAAGGTGCATTGAAAGAGGTGAATGTTGGGAATCAGTTCTGAAATTGTAGTGAATCCTGCAGGACAGGGTTGGGGGACAGTGACAAAACTGTGTGTGGGGTACTGGTTTTCCAGGGGGTATTATAGGTCACTCTTGAGGTGTACTGACATAGCTACAAATGGGGATGTGTGTACTGAAATGGAAGAAGCTGTTTCAGGTGAGGTTGGAGGAGCACTGATACAGCTGTGTGTGGAGTAGCAGTACAGGATGGCCCACTGCTGTAGGTTAGGGTTGGGTGCAGTGACCTAGGTGTGTGCTCCCCCTGTTCCTCAATCCTGACCTTCTGTGCTTTCCCAGTGATGAAACATCCATAATGATGTGACAAATGAGGAGAATCTGTGCTGTTGCCCCAAAGCACTTTTGTCTTGATTCTCACTATGTGCAGCCATCACAGTATTTAGATGAAGGTTAACTTCTGAAAATGCACATCCCTCCAAACTCTACCATGCACTACTATTTAACAATAACAATACACCACATGCTGAAGTGCGCTGTGTAGCAATACCCAAAACTAAGACACCTACAGATCTCTTGCAAGGTGTCTGTACTGATCTAAAAAGCACACTAGAATCTCAGTACCGAGATCAACCAATACTTTCAAAAGTAGTTTTGACTAGGGGTGGGCGGAACTCGCGGAATCCCACTAAGTGGAATTCCGTGAAGTGGTTAAAAAACTCAGTCGAATTCCATCAGTGGATGAAGTTGCTCAGCGTGCCTGTTTGCGCTATATTTTTCATGTTCATGAGCACAATTTATGTTCTCGCATTGCAAATATCACCCAAACGGCACCACGCGGTTCGCATGGGAATGTCCATTTTGTTTTCTCTGTCTCTAACATGGTGGTGTGCCTATTTTTTCATCCACTCTTAATCTTTACCATCCCACCCTTTTCTAAATTATCCACGCCACATTTTCCTTTATTTTATCAGTGAGTGCCTTTGTGTTTGTGTATTTTACATTTTTTTCATTTTCTTGGTGTGTTTTTGTGACTTTTGAGTACTTCATTATTTTTTTGCTTTTCCCTTTCCCTTTTCTCTTATTTTTTATTCTTCGTTCCTTTTATTTCTTCCCCTTTCTTTTTCACACCCAGCGCCATCGCAGAATGCAGCAGAGGGAGTGGTGGCGCTGATGCGGCTACTAGCTACTTACATTGTGGGCATCGGTGCCACCAAGGGGTGAAGTCCGCTCCATTTTCACTGAGGGGGAAGTGGCAGCACTAGTCTTTTTTGTGCAGCACCACCTCCTCTCTATGTTAGCAGCGTACAGCAGGCTGGGAACAATTACGCCCTTTAGGAGCACCAACTGCTGTGGAGGATAGTGTGCGGTTGTTTCGTCAGCACACTGGGGTCTATAGCACCCATCAGCAATTGATGCACCGCTGGGTGGACGTCATCGACCGGATGCAGGACCTGCTCAATATGTTGATGTCGGGGCTTGGTGAGTAATAGTTTTTTGCTGTCAGTGTTCCACAACGCTCATTTTTTTTCTAATAGCAGTGAAGACTCTCAGAGGTAAGTTAAGGTTATGTTTATTTATTATGTGATCAATTTTGAGCTAACAAGGTGAGTCACTACTTCCTAATTGTACTTGAGGGGGAGCATTTGAGATGATTATTTAAGAAGCCATACAGACAGAGACTACGCCTGTCATTGGCTCATGGCAGCCCATTGTGCGCCTCTGCCAACGCAGGGGAAAAGGACAGGAATGTGCCATATCTGTTGTAGATGTAGCACATTCCTGCCCTTTTCTTTTGATGCAGGGCAGTGCTGCAAGAAGGCTTGAAGCACTGACCTGCGTCAAACGTTTGTAAATAAGATGACCTGTAGTTTAGGAAATTTGAAGTAGGGCTTAGGTGTAGGAATTAGGAAAGTGAAAGTAATGGGTCAACTGAAGTTGAGTCTATCATATTAAACAATCTGATTTTAAAAACTACAACATGACTGTGTTTGCCTCTGCTTGTCAAAATATTTTTGGGGAGATTGACTGTACCACTAATCTTTTTTTTAATCTTCTTTATTTCTTATCTCAGCAACCAAGGTGAAGAAGAGGGCAACATCGGAGGCGGGTCCAGGAAGAGATGAGGGTTCCATTGCCACCACCAGTGTGGATGCTTGCTGTAGGAAAGTACCATCTTGCCTGGCATGTTACCCCCATTTTTCACTGTATATATGTTGTTTTAGTTGTATGTGTCACTGGGACCCTGGTAACCCAGGGCCCCAGTGCTCATAAGTGTGCCTGAATGTGTTACCTGTGTAGTGACTAACTGTCTCACTGAGGCTCTGCTAATCAGAACCTCAGTGGTTATGCTCTCTCATTTCTTTCCAAATTGTCACTAACAGGCTAGTGACAATTTTTACCAATTTACATTGGCTTACTGGAACACCCTTATAATTCCATAGTATATGGTACTGAGGTACCCAGGGTATTGGGGTTCCAGGAGATCCCTATGGGCTGCAGCATTTCTTTTGCCACCCATAGGGAGCTCTGACAATTCTTACACAGGCCTGCCACTGCAGCCTGAGTGAAATAACGTCCACGTTATTTCACAGCCATTTTACACTGCACTTAAGTAACTTATAAGTCACCTATATGTCTAACCTTTACCTGGTAAAGGTTAGGTGCAAAGTTACTTAGTGTGAGGGCACCCTGGCACTAGCCAAGGTGCCCCCACATTGTTCAGAGCCAATTCCCTGAACTTTGTGAGTGCGGGGACACCATTACACGCGTGCACTACATATAGGTCACTACCTATATGTAGCTCCACAATGGTAACTCCGAATATGGCCATGTAACATGTCTATGATCATGGAATTGCCCCCTCTATGCCATCCTGGCATAGTTGGCACAATCCCATGATCCCAGTGGTCTGTAGCACAGACCCTGGTACTGCCAAACTGCCCTTCCTGGGGTTTCACTGCAGCTGCTGCTGCTGCCAACCCCTCAGACAGGCATCTGCCCTCCTGGGGTCCAGCCAGGCCTGGCCCAGGATGGCAGAACAAAGAACTTCCTCTGAGAGAGGGTGTGACACCCTCTCCCTTTGGAAAATGGTGTGAAGGCAGGGGAGGAGTAGCCTCCCCCAGCCTCTGGAAATGCTTTGTTGGGCACAGAGGTGCCCAATTCTGCATAAGCCAGTCTACACCGGTTCAGGGGACCCCTTAGCCCTGCTCTGGCACGAAACTGGACAAAGGAAAGGGGAGTGACCACTCCCCTGACCTGCACCTCCCCTGGGAGGTGTCCAGAGCTCCTCCAGTGTGCTCCAGACCTCTGCCATCTTGGAAACAGAGGTGCTGCTGGCACACTGGACTGCTCTGAGTGGCCAGTGCCACCAGGTGACGTCAGAGACTCCTTGTGATAGGCTCATTCAGGTGTTGCTAGCCTATCCTCTCTCCTAGGTAGCCAAACCCTCTTTTCTGGCTATTTAGGGTCTCTGTCTCTGGGGAAACTTTAGATAATGAATGCAAGAGCTCAGCCGAGTTCCTCTGCATCTCTCTCTTCACCTTCTGCCAAGGAATCGACTGCTGACCGCGCTGGAAGCCTGCAAAACTGCAACATAGTAGCAAAGACGACTACTGCAACTCTGTAACGCTGATCCTGCCGCCTTCTCGACTGTTTTCCTGCTTGTGCATGCTGGGGGGGTAGTCTGCCTCCTCTCTGCACCAGAAGCTCCGAAGAAATCTCCCGTGGGTCGACGGAATCTTCCCCCTGCAACCGCAGGCACCAAAAAGCTGCATTACCGGTCCCTTGGGTCTCCTCTCAGCACGACGAGCGAGGTCCCTCGAATCCAGCAACTCTGTCCAAGTGACCCCCACAGTCCAGTGACTCTTCAGTCCAAGTTTGGTGGAGGTAAGTCCTTGCCTCACCTCGCTGGGCTGCATTGCTGGGAACCGTGACTTTTGCAGCTACTCCGGCCCCTGTGCACTTCCGGTGGAAATCCTTTGTGCACAGCCAAGCCTGGGTCCACGGCACTCTAACCTGCATTGCACGACGTTCTAAGTTGGTCTCCGGCAACGTGGGACTCCTTTGTGCGACTTCGGGTGAGCACCGTTTCACGCATCATCGTAGTGCCTGTTTCTGGCATTTCTCCGGGTCCTACCTGCTGCTGAGAGGGCTCCTTGTCTTGCTCGACGTCCCCTCTCTCTCCTGGTCCAATTTGCGACCTCCTGGTCCCTCCAGGGCCACAGCAGTGTCCCAAAATGCTAACCGCACGATTTGCAGCTAGCAAGGCTTGTTGGCGTTCCTTTGGTAGGAAAACACTTCTGCACGACTCTCCACGGCGAGAAGGATTCGTCCACCAAAGGGAAAGTCTCTAGCCCTTTTCGTTCCTGCAGAAACCGCAGCTTCTTCTGTCCAGTAGAAGCTTCTTTGCACCCGCAGCTGGCATTTCCTGGGCATCTGCCCATCTCCGACTTGCTTGTGACTTTTGGACTTGGTCCCCTTGTTCCACAGGTACCCTAGATTGGAAATCCACAGTTGTTGCATTGTTGGTTTGTGTCTTTCCTGCATTATTCCTCTAACACGACTTCTTTGTCCTTAGGGGAACTTTAGTGCACTTTGCACTCACTTTTCAGGGTCTTGGGGAGGGTTATTTTTCTAACTCTCACTATCTTCTAATAGTCCCAGCGACCCTCTACAAGGTCACATAGGTTTGGGGTCCATTCGTGGTTCGCATTCCACTTTTGGAGTATATGGTTTGTGTTGCCCCTATCCCTATGTTTCCCCATTGCATCCTATTGTAACTATACATTGTTTGCACTGTTTTCTAAGACTATACTGCATATTTTTGCTATTGTGTATATATATCTTGTGTATATTTCCTATCCTCTCACTGAGGGTACACTCTAAGATACTTTGGCATATTGTCATAAAAATAAAGTACCTTTATTTTTAGTATAACTGTGTATTGTGTTTTCTTATGATATTGTGCATATGACACTAAGTGGTACTGTAGTAGCTTCACACGTCTCCTAGTTCAGCCTAAGCTGCTCTGCTAAGCTACCATTATCTATCAGCCTAAGCTGCTAGACACCCTATACACTAATAAGGGATAACTGGGCCTGGTGCAAGGTGCAAGTACCCCTTGGTACTCACTACAAGCCAGTCCAGCCTCCTACACTTGCACATCTGCGGGCCCCAGTAAGTCTTCCTGTTATATTATTATTTTATTTCCCTAATTTTCAACTCTCCTCATTTTGATTTTTTTTTCATTTTTATTGTCCCTGTCTATGTTTTTTTCCAGCTGCACCGACCACCAGTGCAGGGGCCAGCAGCAACACCAGTGCACCGGAAGTGGCAGCAGTCAGAGGGGGAGAACCGGCGGTAGCTGGAACGGTGCTGGTAAGTTATATTGCTCTTGCTCACTGACAATTACCGATATACTCACTGCAAGGGCATTGCTTTTGAAGCAGCTGGTTTAGCAGCTACAGCCGGGGTTGAGGTCCTAATGGCCTCTTCTCTCTGCAAATCAGCAGACAAAAGCTCATAATGAATGAACGCTACAAATGAAGGCTTGATGGAAAAGCGAACGAAAGATGGACGACTAAAAGAATGAATCGGTGAAATGGTTTGTGAGTGAAGAGATGTTTGGGTGAAAGAAAAAGATGCATAAGTGAATGATAGGAGATGCATGGGTGACTGGCAGATAATTATGGACGGCTGGATTGGCATAGTGAAAGACAGGACACAAGAGTGTAAAGCTTAAATGGTGGGTATCAAAGGGTAAATAAAATAGATGAATGAAAAGATTAATGTATAAGTGCTTGGATGAAGAAAGAAGGGAGCTGTTGTGGAGAGGGGCGTGTCTGCTGTTCACCTACTGCACTTGGCTTGCATGGTTATCAAAGCTTTGTTTCAAAGTGGGGATATTTTAATTTTCTCCCTTAACTCACTGTAGTTGAAACAAGGCAGATATGTGTCCTCCCACCCATCATCATACCTCCCTCCCCATTACTTAGTCACCAAAGCTACTGTGACTTAACTGCACTGTGGTTCAATACGACAGTACAATACTGTGTTCTGTGCAGTGTGCATCTGCTTCAGTTAATGCAGAATTTACAAAGTTGTCAATGCATTGCAAACTTAAAAGTTGTGTTTCCCTTCCCTTCCAGTGCCCACCCTGTCACCTCCTAGTACTTCAGGCCTTCATTTCTTTCCAAAGTTGAAAAAACCCTTACATGCCCAACATTTATGTATAATTGATTAATATTTCATGACTTCTATAACTGATTCATGGCAGTTCAAATTTTACCCTTTTAACATTTGTCAACTACAGTGGGGCATGTGTGAGTGAGAAATGGCCCTGTGACTTGTGGTAATCAGCCACATCAAATTCCAATGTGCCTAAGGGACCAGACATTTACTGCTGCTGTGACACTCTACTTTATTAACATTTATTTGCACAGAGCTAATTTGTCCTTTTCCTTTTTCTTTCCTGCTATAGCTATTCCGGGTAGACATCATCCAGCTCGCCAGAAGATTGCAGCCTAGCTGCGGCGGCAGAAGCTGTAGGGCATCCACAATGAATATCAGTGGCTGGTGGCCCTTTAGGAGGAGAAGGAGGAGGCCGAGGAGGCAGTAGCTGCTGGCCCAAGGTCCTCCAACAGGCCGCCAGCACCTCCAGCCTCCCAGCAGCACCACCATCGCAACCACCAGCCAGCATCAGCCTGTTCTACCACTGCTGCCCCCCTTTGTGCTCGGAGTGTATTTTCCAGTGCAGCATCCTCCAACACCTTGCACGCCTGGACCGCCGGATGGCACACATGGAGGTAACCCTCGAAGATCTCCAAACCTTTGTCGAGAACACCCTCTTCTGACTCTTTTTTAAATTTTTTGTTTTGGTGGGAGGGACACTACTTGTGGGTGGAGAGGGCGGGGAGGGAGTTGGGATGTTTTTTTTTTCAAGAACATCACTTTTTCCTATTGGACATTTTGTTAGACTTTTTGGGTATGGGGCTATTTGTTTGGGAAGAGGGGTGGGTCTGTTGTGGGTGGAAAGGATGGGTTTTTGTATTTGTTTAAGTTAATGGGGATAATTTATTTTACTCAATGCATGCCTCAAATGTTTATTTTGGTGTTTTAGTTAGCACTGCTGTCTTTTAGTGTAGGTTGTTTTTTAAATCTGCTAAAAAAAGTGTATCTCATTCACTTATGTCCTTGCTCTATTGCCCTCTGCAACTATATTGACCAAAAGGGGATGATCGCCATTGCCTGTTTTGTCACCGAAAACCTAGATACACATAGGCAAGTAAGATAACAGCTTCTTTAGTAGGAGTTAATTACTAACTAAACAAGTTAACTTCAATCCATAGTTCTTCTCTTATCTGGATAGATGAAGTGAGGAAGTCTTCTTACTGCAAGGTTTTTCCCAAGATGGTGTCTTAGTGGTAAATAGTAGACGTAGCAGACAAGTGTGTTAACAGGGAAGACAGAAGTGCCACTCCCACCTATGCAAACTCTAACTACAGGATTAATCAAAGAGTTCTCAATCACTATCAACTACATTGAAAGAAAAGAGAGTTACTGGGTCATATAATATAAATTCATAACTTTAGGCAGACTGAGACCAGACTACCACAATGACAGTATTTGACACACAGCAAAGAAGACCTGATACGATAATAAAAAATACAAGCAATATCAACTTTTTCTGAGCAATTGTGGTGAGTTAATAGTCAAAAACTAAAGTTAGGAAATGAAATCATGGAGTCAGGAGAAGTGGGCAACAGGCCTTAATGATGATGTTGATGGTGCAGTGTGGAATATTGCTCGGGTAATAGAAGGTCACGCAGTGAGTTGCTGTCGCTTTCACCACATCCGCCCCAGCAAGTGCGTGACCCAATTATGGTGTAAATTTAAGTCACACCTCAATAAATCACAAATCTGGGGGAAGAAGGTTAAGGGGGCTCGATGAATGGATGGAAAAGGGGATTTGGGGAAAGGTGTGACGAAGACAAACACTACACACAAGAAACCATGAAAATTTTCATTGTTATGCAGAGCAGCACACCATCATCAATCTATTGTGGAAGGAAATGATGAAGGGATAAGTATGACACAATTCCGTTAAATGCATTGCAAACAGTCCTTTTGCCCCAGAGAAAGAGTCAGAGCAAGAACATAAAGAGGGGTTTCATGTTTGAGCCAACAACGCAGCTAACACACACTCAGCAGCATTTCCCAAACCAACGCACTTCTCTCCAGTCCACAGAGGGAGTACTAGGCCTCAGAGACTTCACCACCATCATGGTTTGTCTTTGAATTTGATAACTTTCTCTTTCTAGCTGTTGAGGTAGTCCTGCCCTTAGTACTCCCATCTTCCCCCTCCTGATTCTGAGGAACTTCGTCCCAGTCCCAAACTGAGCGAGGTACACCTGTGTAGTCAAGAGCACTGCTATTGAAGAACAAATAGAGAAACCGAACTGGAGTATTTTGTGCAGATTTGTGTTTGGTAACTAAAGTGACTGGTCTGAAGAACCAGAAAAAAGGAGTGGACCATACAGGTAAATTTCATTAACCTTGAAAGACCAATCACTTTCAGGAAATAATGATCAGCCATCAGCCCTCAAACATTGCAAATCATCAGAAACAAGTTTACAAATGTGTTGAACTCCCTCCCTCACTGTCAGACAGCCACCACATACATCAGTCATCACTCACAATCACTCAATATATCACCACTCATTGGTGCAATTATTATTAGTGGTTACCTCTTCCAATCCAGGCACAGTGGTTTAACAAAATATCTCCTCCTTGATGATATCTTCAACACATTGGATTTTGCCATTGGCGCTGGCAGTCTTTTTATCAATGATTTTCTAGGGCAGCCTTGCCAGGTGATGTAAAAAAATAGGATAGGCAATGGCATGTGAGGGAGGCAGGCATCGTTTCCAATGTCCTGAAGGGTTTGTGCGGGCTTCTATCCTGCACACAGGTCAAACTCCAATCTGGGCTTATATGTGACTATAAAATGCTAAGGCAGTATAAATCTGACACAAACATAAAGTTCCACTACCATATTTCTTTTGCAAAGAAAGAAAGAAAAAAAGAGGTTCAACGAGAATTAAAAAGTTCTATGGTAGCACTGGCATATTCAGTCCAGGAAGCAGAGTTCATCCTCAAACTCTGGTAGTTCACCCAGAGATGGTCAGCTATCACACTTGATTCTGACCAGTCATCCTCCTCCTCCTCCTCTGGTGTTTTGGGAAACAGTGTAATCAGGTGGTATGAAATGCTGGTTCATTTTGATCATGGTTAAGCTCTCCACATTTTGAGGTGAGAGACTGGTCTTTGTCAGTGTAACAACTGCACCAGCAGCACTGAACACACATTTAGCAGACACACTGGCTACAGGACAAGCCAGAAACTTTATTGCCAGTCTGCTGAGCTCTGGCCATTGGCACATCTTCCCATACCAATACAGAAATGGGTTTTGATCCACATACACCTCTTTCCGGTCATCCGGATACTCCTGGAACATCCTCTGAATGGTCACTGGGGCTTAGGCTCTCAACCAAAGCTTGCGCTTCTGGGTTTTCATTCGCACCCACAAATGTGAACCTTTCAGACACCTTCTTTAGATGCTCCTGTAGCAGTTGCAATACAAGGATAGCTTGGCCCATTGTACTGTCCTCCTTGCTATCTTTCCAATTGAAAACCTCAAAGGGAAGCTGCATCTGTGTCGGGCCTTTGACTAGGCCCCATTTGTCTGCCTCCATGGTCACAGCTTTCCCAATTCTATGAGCTCCTCTTTGAATGACATAGTAATTGATCACTCTGTACTGCTCAAACAGACATTGCAACATATTATATGTTGATTTCCAACAACATGTTGGCACCTCCTGTGTGCAGATGTGTCTGCAGTTGGTCAGTATGTTACTGACTTTGTCTTTTTTTTTCCCGAAGGTCTTGCACAACCAGATTGACTCAGTGCACCAAACACAGGACCCTGAAATAGCCACTGTCTGCCGTGGCCTTGTTTATGCTACTGCCATTGTCTGTGGCAACAAATCCAGTTAAAAGACCTCTGGGTCGCAGCCATTCAGACTTCTTGCTATTAAATTCCTCCATTGATGCTTGCAGCTGTGTGTGATTTCTCCATGGCGAACATGACTACTGTTGCACACTGCCGAAGGCTCTCAAAAAATTCATCAGTGCCGAAACCTGAAGATAGCTTTTGCTTTACCCCCACAAAAGAGATCCAGTGTGCAGTGAGGCATATGTAATAATTCACCTGACAACTGTCCACATGTCTTTCATCAGGTGGATAGTGAAGATAACACTTTGCTGCAAAGCTTGTCCAACCAATTGCAGCACATCGTGATGCAGCACTAGAACATCAATTCTGGCAAAATAGGTCTGACTTTGAACCTTACGTTTCGGGAAGATGGCTGCCACAAACTCTAAGAATCCCATTCCTTCTACAAAAAGGAAAAGGTAGGAGGTCCAGCGCTAACATTATTGCCAGCTTCCCCTTGTACAAACATTCCATTGGGTGGTTGCGGTCATAGGGACCCTCCTTCCGAAACATGCCCGTAATAGTAATAGTAATAGTAATAATAATAGTAGCCTGGATTTTCTTCTTTTCTAGGGCCACTGGTGCAGGTGACTTTTGAGAAGTACTAGGTGGAGGCAGACTCAGGGTGGGTTGTGGTGAAGTCACTGTATGCCATGGTGTCTGCATCTGACTTTGAGTTTTCCTGTGCCATTGTAAGGTCACTGAATGGGGTGATTCTGGTGCACTGCTGGGGACAGGGCTGCTTTGTGTGAGGATGTCACCCTCTTCTTCCTCACCTTCCACCATGACTTGACCAGTTGTAGCTGATGTTTCCCACCTCTCTTCACCTTCACTACTGCAACCACGTTCAGCCATTTTTTTAAGGTGCTTCTCCCAACGGATTGTGTGATTTTTTTTCATATGGGTTATCTGGCCTCCACTACCATAATGTGAATCAGCCTACCTCGACGAACACTTGTGTGGTAAATGGAGCATATCACAGTGTTCTCCTCCTTTTGGCTAATTGTAAAAGAGTCCCACACTGGGGAGAAGTACTTTCTGACTGGGCCAATGCCTGATGAAGAACTGGAGCAAGGTGGGTGTGTTGATTGCCTCTCTGCATACTTCTACTAAGGTATGGTTTGGTGCAGGTCTCTGCTGGGGCCTTGGAAATATGGGAGCTGGTGGTGCTGCCTGTGTCACATCCCTTGAAGCAGGTTGGATAGTATTGTTGGATTCATCTATGATAGCGTCCACAATGACTGGCTCGTCATCATTATCATCCTCATCATCACCTTCCATGATTCAAAGGCTTTCTGGAACTTGTCTTTTCCCTTGCCTCTCCTGGTGTCTCCCAGACTCTGCCGGGGTCCACTCCAGGTGCCTATTATCGTCATCAGAAGTGGTGCTTGGAGAAGATGGAGGAGTAGTACCCTTCCTTTTTCTTGCTGGAGGTCTGTGAACTCTTAAGTCTAAAAGAGGAGATTCTTGCTCAACAGAAATTTCAACCTCCTATCCTGCTCCAACTTTGGGAAGACCTGCTATTGCTGGCTGCTGCTGCTGTCCACTTTGCTCTGTTTCCTTAACTGAATGGTACTTCTTGGTGAAAGGGACAAATCCAATTCTCCATCTGTTTTAAAAGAGACACCTGGGGTAGTCAAAGGGAGGTGCATGGGTAAATGGATTAATCCTTTAAAAAAACCTATGGCTGCAAGGTGGTCGGGGGGAAATGGAATAATCATTAACAAAATGAATTATTTTTTGCATGAATATTTTTGTTCTTTGTTTATATTTCAGACATGAAAACAAGCTGATGTTACATACATCACTGCTATGTGAAAGGTCAGAGGTAGCACTTCTTTTATAGGACATCAATGTTGAGCACATTAGCTAACTGGATACATAACAACAATTGCCGTTTGTAAGTCCCTCCCAGTGTATGTGGTTTAGTGCGTAAGTTCCAGGATCCACCGCATACCTCTGGTTCCGGATGCTCATCTTGCTGAGGCGTATAGCACCCCAGAATTTCTTCTAGGTGGTTAGCCATTTTGTGCAGCATTATGTGAAAGCAATCCAGCATAACAGTAAGTACAACAGTCTAACCACAGAAACATAACCATAAATGGAGTCCGCTCCCAGCCCCCCCAGTCCCTGCCCTGTAGTCCTGCAAACTTGCCTGTCCTGCCCACCTATATCTTACAGTGTACAGCTGCAAGTACACCTTCTAGTTTATTCCCTTGAGGCCTAATCCGAGGAGGGTCTGAGTGGGGCAATTGCACCAGCAGAGGCATTGTAACTGTTCATTACATGCAAGCAAGCTAGCTAGCTATCGTCTGCGTGTCGTCTTCCTCCCCTGCCAATCTCATGCCCAGGCTTGTGTAGCCTGGGTAGCAGCTCATCCCAGCCGGTAGCCAGGCGGTATTCATGCAGGCCCAGGTTGTCTTCCCTCTGCAGCGCCACCCCTTCTGCCTCTGCCCATACCATAAACAACAGTTTCCACACCTCTGCCGACGGGGGTTCCGTGGACTTCCATCTGATGGTAATGAGACATTTGTCCATCAGGAGGCCCAAGTCTAGGACTCTCGTAGAGACTTTGAGCCTGATGTATCAAGGTTCGCATTAGTGAATACCAAATAGCTATTTTTACTGAATCGCTAACTGGGATTCGTAAAATGCAATATAACAACACAATCGCCAAATTGTTTGTGATTTCTTAAAATTCTTAAAGGTCTACAGCACGTCTTGTGGGGTCCACCTGTCCCAGGAGGCCAGCAGCTCAAGTGGGGCAGAGCCAGGATACCAGCACTTATAGTGCATTTCACCACCCCGCAACGTGGGTCTACAGCACTTCTTGTGGGGACTACCTGTCCCAGGAGGCCAGCAGCTCAAGGGGGGGCGGAGCCAGGACACCAGCGCTTATAGCACATTTCACCGCCTGCAACGCGGGTCTACAGCACTTCTTGTGGGGAATACCTGTCCCAGAAGGCCAGTAGCTCAAGGGGGGCGGAGCCAGGACACCAGCGCTTATAGCGTATTTCGCCGCCCCGGTACGAGGGATGAGCCCGGGCACATCCCTGGCCAAGGGCGGGCCTATCCACGCCCGCCAGAAACCGGAAGAGGCCGGGCCACACCTCTTGATTTTAAAGTAGTTGTCTATTTTTGGTCTGGCATTCTACTCATTTCTGGTTATATCTACTGGTTTCTACAATACTTACTATAAAATGGGGAAGCGTAAAGCTGTGGCAGCAGTCAAATCATCTAAAATCATTAAATGTAAAAAAAAATTAAGAGATTCTCCTACTGTGCCTCCAACAAAATTGACACCTTAATTGAGAAGGTGGGGTCTATGTTAAATGGGAAGGAGAATCGAGCTACAAAAGGGTTAACTAGTACCCTTCTTTCATCCTTTTTTAGGCCTAGATCATCTAAAAGGGCCAATCAAGCTAGCTGCACAGATCCTGCCCTAAACGTGGTAACTGTAGCGGGGTCGGATGATGCAGCTAATTTAGGGGCCAAAAGACGTAGTCTTACACAAACGGTAGAGGTGGGTGCTGTTGATGGAACTATTTCAGTGCATGATATACCTTGTTCAAATAGTTTTTCTGCATTAGGAGACCTTGATCAAAACTTAAAGGAGGGTTGTTTGGATCCTAATTTGCGAATGTCCATCAGACAGGCTATGGGTGGAAATTTTCAGATAGAAGTGGTCAACCTAATTATGGACCTAAAACAAGAGCTAAAGGACTTAAAACGGATGCTGATTGAGGCTCTCACCGTACTTCGCCTGGAAGATAAGAAGAGGGTTGGGGAGATGGTCAGGGAGATTCCATATGGAAAAAGTCGCAAACATAACTACCTTACTACTAAAGATTGGAGCAAGGAATCCGGCGTGGGGCCTGACAAATTACGGACCAGGACAGGACCGCCATTGGGAAGTATAAAAGCCTCCAGAGCATTTAGCCGTAGCATCCATTCTTTGCAGTCCTGCTCCTGTATAGGAGAGCCATGGAATAACCCCGCTAGGCAACCTATAGGGAACTATTATAAAAGTGACAATTTAATCTATATGTGAAACGTCCTGACATTAGCAACAAATATGCACGAAGATAGTCTGTCATTAAAAAACAAGGCTCTATTATTCACTCAGATATTATGTTTGCTAAGCGCCATATAGGCAAGCTAGGCCATCTGAACACTGTTGAGCTAGTATTAGCTACTCCTGACTTGGTGAAAGGCCTGATATCCTTGGAGGCCTGGAATCCATTACAAAATGGATCGAACATTGTTCTTCAAACAAACTGCCCCATTTGGGATACCACAGTTAAGGAATCATTTGTTACCCCTGAAAGTGGGGTCGAAATTACGGGCTCTGTTGAGCCACCTTCTTCTATTCCAACAGTCCCTCCCTCGGGCACTCCCTGTGGGTTAAGGAATCATTTGTTACCCCTGAAAGTGGGGTCGAAATTACGGGCTCTGTTGAGCCACCTTCTTCTATTCCAACGGTCCCTTCCGCGGACACTACCTGTGGGCAAGCGATGGAAATCTCTGAACAAAATGCCAAGCTACAATCTATCAGACATTGATTGACTAAAAGAAGCAACAGTTCCCCCGAATATTACTCCATTGTACACGGGTGGGAATTCATGCAGGAACTTGGATGGTAGTTTCCAGGAATCCATTGTGGGGGGTGTCACCCAGGATGAGAGTCCAAGGAGATCAGATAATTTAGTAACCTTGCCTTTAGTGCCATGTCATAAGGTTGCCAATGTCACCCGTTCTAGACTTAGGCCCTTTCACTCTTCTCTTATTTCCTGGAACATAGCGGGTTTACGGAACAAGATTGATGATCCGGACTGGGGTTCCTTTATTGATTCCTGCAGTATTTGCCTTTTCAAGGAAACATGGGCTATTACTAATGTACACAGACAAGGGTATATTTTATTCTGTAAAGAGGCCATCCCTTCATCTGCGGGGAGGATGGGAGGGGGTCTTATCACGTAAGTAAAGATCTCCCAGGTAGGGGAAGTTAAGGAAATCTATGTGAACTCACCTGATATTTTGATGGTTTCAATTAAACCAAAATTGGGTCCCCTGTTTTTCTGTTTCAACTTCTACAATAGGCCAGGTCCCTCTAGTAAAATCTCAGAAACCATATTCTTGCTAAACACACTTGTGGCTGATTTACTTCCCTCGCATTTTGTTATCATAGCCGGCGACTTTAATGCTTTGTTTGAGCCCAATTCCCTTTTTGTAGAGTTAACCCAGGAAGAGGATGCAACATGGGGAATTCCATCCTTTCCCATGTCGAGAAACCAGTCTAAAACCAGCCCAAGGGTGTTGCAGGTTATTGAGCTAATGCTGCTATATGGCTTACGCCCAGGAAATGGGTGTTTTCCCTCAGATATTCCAGCACGTTCCACTTTTTTTAGAGGCTCCTACAGTAGCCTGATTGACTAGCTGCTTATTGATGCTAGGATCTGGCACGAAATTAAGGCCCTTAAAGTGGAGACCAATGCTATAGTGAACACTTCCCCCTTTTGTTAGAATGGGATAGATGGGCTCCTGGTTCTGGGTCAAACAAGCTAGACAAGAGAGTTACGCCCTCCTTGGAGGTGGCTAGTAACCAGCGTGTTCTAAGATGAGAGGCTTTCATGAACAAAGGTGCTCTAGTGGCTCAAATGTCTGATTTGGTTTCTAGTCATACAGCTGCCCTGGTATCTAACTCTTACTCCCCTGACCAAATCATGGGTGAACACGTTGAGTTCTTTGCTTCCCCAAAGGCCCTGTTTACTTGGGAAAACAGGGGAAGCGGGCGGTGTAGAGTGTGCAAACTAGATCTATGATTCAACAATGCCTGTAGGAGGGCCAAGCATGGCCTTTTGGAAGCAGTTAGACAGCAGGGTAGACCTGCTATAACGATGGCTAGGCGTGACTACACTGCTGTAATCAAGTCTAGTAAGGCACAGTGGGCGGAGGACATATGCAAGATTTGTTGGTAGCAGCCAAGGATTCAAACGCTAAGCGATTTTGGTCCTTGGTTTCCCAAGAAGGACGGAATCTGAGCTCTAGGCCTGATTGTCATAGTCCATTCCTTGTCATATGGACCTCTTATTTTATTAACTCTATAGCCAGGATCCTGCTCTTTCAGTGGATATAGAGGTTGTACATATGGATAAGATTGATGGGGCAAGAGTTCTTGCACCGTTCGCTAGGAAAGAAACAGAGATAGCTATTTGGCTCAAAAAGCAGGGAAGGCTCCTGGGTTAGATGGGATTCCATCCGACCTGTATGAGTCTGATCTGACACTATGGGGCCCTTATAATAATCAAGTCTCAAATGCTATTCTGGAGAGCAACATCTTTCCCCACTCGTGGAAGGGTGCAATAATTGTCCCTATCTACAAAAAAGGGGATACATTGGCTCCAGGAAACAATAGACCGATCAGCCTCTTAGACAATCTTCAGAAAATCTTTGCTTTCCAGGTTTTGGGTAGGCTTAGAGCCTGGATGGAGAAGAATGGGGCTTTAAGCCATTTACAGGCAGGTTTTAAGAGAGGGACGGCCACGGTGGACCAGGTCTTCCTCTTTCTTACAATCAAATAGAAGGTGGTGTACCTCGACGGTGGTAGGCTGTTTCTCACCTTTGTTGATCTCAGATCCGCCTTTGATCTGGTCCACCGTCACAAGTTATGGGACACTCTGGCTAAAACCGGGGTTCCGTGTCCCCTGTTAAATTTGATTAGGGAACTGTACTCAGAGAGTTTTGCTAGAGTAAGGTGGGGGGAGGATGGAGAATTATCTGATGAGTTTCCCATCCAGAAAGGTGCTAGACAGGGATGTGTTCAGGCTCCAATTCTTTTCTTACTTTTCATAAATGCCTGTATCCCGTACTTACTTGATAGCTCAAACGATGCTCCGAAATTGGGTGGTGTCAAGACACCGTGTTTGTTATTTGTTGACGATACCTTGCTCTTGTCCCAAACCGCTTCTAGATTATCTAGGCTTTTGGACAAATTTTGGGAATTTTGTAAGGATTACGGCTTATAAATAAACTGCACCAAAACCAAATGTATGGTATTTGGTGACCCAAAATTTAGAGCAAAAAAAGTATGGTGCGGGATGGTGAGGTCCTTGAACGTGTTAGCGATTTTGACTACCTGGGAATTAGACTAGAAAACTCCCACAAATGGACATTACATCTGACAAACTGTACTATGTCCCTTAAACAAAAGACAGGGGGCATTTTGAGATTTGTTGCTAGAACACCAGCCTTTCCCATTACACCAGCAATAGATATTTATCAAGTGAAGGCTAGAGCAGGTGCTTTGTATGGCGCTGAGCTGTGGGGCCATGGAAAACTTCACGATATGGAGAGAGCAGAGAATCTTTTTATCAAGGCCCTGCTAAATGTTCCCTTGAGTTCTCCTACCCTCCCTATCCGAAAGGACTTAAATTTGTATTCTATTTCTGATATTGCTGCCCTGAGACCGCTGCAATATTGGATTTGGATTTGGTCCACAGCAGCGCTAGATCCTTACAGGATACGGCTAGGAGTGCTCCTAAGAGACTCTGAGGTTGGCAAAAATCCATGATGCCAGTATGTAAAAAGAGGCTTTTTTAAACTTGGGTTGGGCTCCTATTGGGTGGATCCTTTGCATCTTCCAAAAAGCGCCTCACAGATTTTGAAGGATGCATACTGGGTGAATGTACAAACATCAATCCTAGCAGCTGTTCCATCGGGTAGTATGGCGGACAGTTTTGTATCATTTAAGTGTCACTATGAGCACTTTTTTAACATCATTTTGCATCCTATGGCACATGCACTTTATCTAAGACTCAGATTAGGATCTCTACCAGTGCAAGATCTTACCTCCAGATGGAAGCAAACTGTTAGTCTGTCAGACCTTTGCCCGATGGGGCGCAATACTAGGGAAACAATTAGCCATCTTTTATTCCATTGCCCCACATATAAAAAGCAAAGGGCCCAATGGATAAGACCTCTTTGCAACATCATGGGCATTGGGGACCGCCATTCGGCTCTTAGGATTTGTAGTACTAGTACCCATGGGCCGTGGTGTGTGCTATGGCAAAGTTTTTAGCAGCCATATGGCGTATTAGAGCACGTTTTTCATATTGATACAATATTTATTTGAGGTCAGAGACTGTTTTTAATTGATTTATTATTGCCACTTTTAGATTTCAAATATATGTTTGTATTATATTAGACTCTCTTTAATACGGGGAGAAAAATGTTAAAGTATTAGGAACTTAAATTTATTTGTTCAAGTTTAATTGTGTACCTTGCCTGACTTAGAACACAAGCTTGGTCAATTACTCCATGCCATAGGCTCACAAATTTTAAGAAAAACTAAGCCACATGTATCATTTGATAGAGTAATTTGGCGTCTGATTTATATGCAAATGCGAAATTTTTATCTCGAGGATTTTAGTACTGTATTTTTATATGTTGTATTGTGAATCATGGTTTATAAGTGTATTTGCATTGCTTTTATGGTAGTTGCTGCCGAAATAAAGCTAAATGATGATGATGATGAATACAAAATAGCAATTTTTACCAAATCGCTAACTGGGATTCGTAAAATGCGATTTCTTAAAATTCACAATTGTAATTAGTGAGTAGCAAATAGCGATTCTGTAAAATAGCAAATTGGTATTTGGAAATTGCAGATTGCGATTTTTGTATTCTGGAGCAGCTTGATGACATCACAACCAGGAAGTGTGTCAGTGCATGCTGTTTCCAGAAGCCTGAGCCACAGGAGCAGGCAGGGAGACTCAGCACATCACCAGGAAGGCACTCAGGAGAGTCAGCCAGGACCAGAAAAAACTATGGCCACTGATGGGAATGGGATGGCCAAAGAGAGAGAACGTGTAAACTGAAATTCAGTGACCAGGAATTAGAGGTGCTCACAGAAGAGGTGGTAAAGAATCATGACCAGTTATGTGGCAAACACTCACTACAGGTCCCAGAAAGTGAGAAGAAGAAAATGTGGACTGACATCCAGACAAAAATAAGCACAGTGGGTGCTGCGCAGCGTTCCATCCAGGAGATATGCAAGCTCCGGTACTGCATGCGATCACGTGCCAAAGAGAGGGTAGCAAGCAGGGTGAAGGAGGCAAGGAGCACTGGAGGAGGACCACCCACCTAGACACTGTCCACCCCCATGGAAGACATGGTAGAGTCAACACTGCTGCCTGAAGCTGTTAGTGGTGTTACTGACATTGACACCTCAGGAACACACAGTACCAGCAAAGGTAAGGGCAGTAATGATTTGAATCACCGTATGTGCATGTACAAATGCCCCTTGGAAAATTGTAAGGGCACTATGCACAGTGGTAAGTAGTCCATGCCACATATTACATTTAACACAACAATGCCTTGTGGGAGTGGTATTCCAAACCTCTAAAGTGCATCTACTACATAATTAGCAAGGTAGTGTAAAACCATACAGAGAAATAAAACAACAGACAATTAGAGACACTAAGCCAGGGGAAATTTTTATTATTAAAGTAACTGTCATATTACAAATGCAAGGTGAACATCATGAATGACATGCTGCGCATTGTTGTTGCAGATGTTCAGGGCCCTAACGCAGTAGTAAGTGGAAATGGGGGAATGACGAAAGTCAGCCACAGTCCGATTCAAACACCAGTGAGTCCATCATACAAGCAGTAACTAGACGAAGGGCAAGAGTGCTACCCCTCCCTGAGTTTACCCTGGACTCCGAAGAATTGCAGGAAGAAGTACCCACACCACCTCCAGAGGTTAGAAGCACCGACAGAGAGCAGTCCCTATTCCAGCATCAGTTCACTCCCCTCACGAGGCATCGAGAAGAAGGCAGACAGTGCACAGAGGAAGATGAGGGGCCATCACTGTTTGGTGGCCTTGAGGCATCCATGCTGAAAGTGCAGCACCTGCAATATAAACACATGAGATCAATGCACACGCAGTTGGTGTCCATTGATCACAACATCTGATCAATGCACAAGCAGTTGGGGTGCATCAATTACAACATGGGATCAATGCACAGGCAGTTGGAGTCTCTCAATAACAACATGTGCAAGCTACATGAGGGACAGCAATCTACAGTAGAACACATACAGGAGATGAAAAAATGCCATTAGGGAACTCTGCACTGTAATGTAGCAGGAGCATGTCACCCACCATAGGTGCCATCACCAACTGATTGGCAGGTTAGATGGGTTCAGCAGATCTGTCAATCGGCTCACTACCACAACTGCTTTGGTGTCACGACGTGCTGTGGGCATGCAAGTGGAGATGGCATATTGCAGTTGGGACGTTGCATTAGGATTGGTGCAAATTACCATTGTACTGGAAACCATGCAGACAGCCCGGAGTGCTACAAAAAGTGAACTGGGTGGTGGGGAACTCTAGCCTCAGCAGTGTCACAGCCCCTGTGATGGATCCTAGGCATTGCAGTTTCAGACACAGTACTGTCTTTGAACCCGCAACAAGAGGTGCCACTGAGACCACTGAGCAGTGAAGTGGAGTGCGTGGATGTAAAAAGTAATGTGGAGAAGTACAGGGGACTTGCTTATCATGTAGCAATTCACTGATACTATGATGTCAAAAGTGTCACACCGTAGCTGGGACCTGGTTGTGTATTCTGTATACCTATGTCCTATTCACACATATATTACCTGAAGTCAAGGCAATAAATTTGCTACCTACAGCAATAAATTAAAGTAGACGTTGTGTTATTACTTACATCAGAAATAGTTGTGCGTAATCTCAGCACGTCTTTGTCTGCCCTCTGCTGCACTGGTTCTGTCTGCTGGGTGAAGGGTGGCAAGGGATCGTCATCCTCATCGGAGTCTGGCCCTGTGTGTTGCACTGGTTTGCCTCTCATCGTTGTGATGTTGTGCAACATTGCACGTCGCCACGATTTTGCAGGTTTTTTCCCCACTCTTGTGCAGGCATCGGAAACAACTCTACAGCAGGCCAAAGGTCCTCTCAATCGTGCTGCGTGTCCCCCTGTGTGCTGCATTGTATCTACTTTCACTTGGCATGGCAGGATTGAGATAGGGTGTTAAGATGAAGGACCGCACTGCATATGCACTGTCTCCTAGAATGACAGGATAGTAAAATGAGTTTATGTTATCTGTGACATCACATTGCCTTTATGCAAAAGTGTTCACTGTTACATTACCAAGTAGGTATTCTTCGCCAAACTCCCCAGCAAATAGTCATGTGTGCTTCCTGGGTATCTGGCCACAAGATCCATTATTATGTTGGAGGCATGGCATATGACCGGTATGTTTATGGAATGTGTACTCTTCCTATTCCGATAAGCATACTCTGTGGCAGATGGAGGACAGATTGCTACATGTGTCCCTTCAATGCCGCCAATGACATGTGGAAATTGGGCTTCTTGGTAGAAATCAAATTTGTTTTTTGCAAATCCTGTGGGGTTTTGGGGGATTTTATGTGCAGATGGGTTTTGGTTAACATGGCATTTATGAATGCATTACAGAAGCGTGAAACCGCACTTTGAGATACACCTTCAGCTCCTGCTATGACACCTTGATAGCTTCCTGAGGATAAGAGGTGTAGGGATCATAATACCTGCACATGAGTGGGTATGGCATTAGTTCTATGTGTGTGTCACTGCAGTAGGGGTTGTAAATCAGATATCAAGTCAAGTATTATGGTAGAGTTCAACCTGTACTTGTCAAAAATCTCCTCCTCTGTCTGTTCAAATAGGGTAATGTGCACTCTAAAAATGCATTCCTGTCTCCTCCTCCCTCTCCTCAAACCTGCCAAGATCCTCATCCTCCTCGCCATGAGGTAGAGTGTAGCCATTGTTGAAATAGCTGATGTATTCTGGGCCTCTTTATATACGTTGCACTTGTTTACCACCTGATTTCAATTTGTGGTAAACTGTACATGCTAAAACCCTTTTTGCGACTAATCACAATTTGCGAATGCTTGATCCATTGAATTGCGATTCAGCATTTGTGAATCGCAGTCTGCGATTTGCAAAATCTACTCGCAATTTTAAGGAATAGCTATGTTTGCGATTACTTGCACTTCGAATGCGTTTTATACAACGTGAAAGGTGATTTTGCATTTGTAAACAGTGGATTTCACCAATTTGCACCGTTTGCAAATGCAAAATCCTTTGATACATCTAGCCCTTTGTGCTTTTTAGCTCTGGGAAACAAGCCGAGAACACTGGCTTCCCATGTGGACAGCAACGGACGTGACGTGCATTCCCACAATCGTACCGTCACAACTCACCAGTAGGATCCCAGCGAAGGACAGGACCACCTTAAAATGTAGAGCAGATTCGCATCTACCAATGCACTAAGGGGGCACGCAGCTTTACCGCGATGGAAGTACCAATTTATTTTAGCAGGTGTAAGGTAGGCCATATGGAAGATATAGAAATGAATAAGCGAAATCAAGAGGTGCGCAGAATGCAAGTATAACTTTTGAATGCCTCTTCTCACTCTCGGTCAGAACAGGGTCTGGCCAGCCAGTTTGCCCTCAGTGCAGTGCAGGCATGCTCTGTGTGTGTTCGGAGGGTGTTGGTAAGCTATCGAATTCGGTGGCTGCCCTAACCCATCACCAGCACATACTGTACAAGTAGGTGCGTTGGTCTTTCAGGAGAGATGCCCCCCAACTCAAGGATAATGTTGTAATTAGGGAGTTTTGCAACAGGAACTGCCCTGGTGACAAGCTGTCTCTGCGGCAAGCTCATCAAATGGGATTAGTGCGCCCTCACTATAGAGGTATCCCAGCGTTTGTAGCCCAGTTGTATGTCAAGATTCCAACTCTGTTGTGTTCGTGGGCCACGCCCCGCGTGGCATACCCAAAAGAGCCAACACCAGTGAGTAAGGAGTGATCATGCGTGTGAGGTGGAGGCACCTGCGGTAGCATTGATGAGCCACACCCACCAGAAGTAGTTCTGGTACCCTAGTACACGTGAAAGAGTGAAATAAGTGTAGTATCTCAGGTAGGGTCCAGAGCTGCGCCACTGAGGCCATGTCAGACAACTGGAGACCCGAAAGCCACCTAGTCGCCCACTGCAGTTGGGAAGCCAGGTAGTAGTGTTCCAAAATGTGGCACGCCAAACCACCCCGTCCCAGGGGCGAATACAGTTTTTTAAGCACCCCTCTACATCGGTCCTTTTTCCAAATGAATTCCTTAATTCTGGATTCCAACTCCCTGAAGAAATTAGCCAGGACATAATAGGGTAGGTTAGAGAAATAATACAGCAGATGTGGGTGGATTACCATGTTAAGGAGAGAGATTCTTCCACCACTGAGAGCGATAATGATTGCCTGAAGTTCATTTGAGCCCTGGTGGATGTTACAGCTCATTTAAGGTTACCATCAAGGAGGTCTTCCTCCATAGAAAGTATGTGAATGCCCAGGTATATGAACGTCATGGGCTGCCAGGAAGAGACCCAGGTTGTGTATATCAGGGCTGAAGGGGAACAAGCACGACTTCGCCCAGTTAACCTGCAGCCTAGAGAGCGCGGCAAATTTTTGCTACTTCATCAGGGACATTGTTGACACTTTTAAAGTACAGGAGACGGTCATCGGCATAGACACACACACACACACACACACTTACCATAAGAAGGCATGGTGGTGGTAAAACTGAAAAAAAGTAACCAACATGAATTTAGCAATGCAAAACATGAAAATTAATGAGCTATTAAAATTTCACAACATACATCCTCCTATGCCATCAAATATTATCGCAGAACACTTTTTGCAGAAATAAACCCAGGAAATGCAAACAATAGCCAACATTTTCAGTTAATCAAATGCCATCCCTGCCCTAAATAAAGTTTTAAAAACATATACGGGCAGTACGTGCTGCCTCCTACTGGCTAGATGGCCCTTTGGAAATCTAAGCCACATACTAAAATAATATTGCAAATGTTACAAACGTGTAGAAAAGGTACTGAGCTGTGAAACTATTTTCCTTTACAAAAGGTGAAAAATCAATGAAATTCAAAAAATTAAAACTAGGCCTATACTAAAACACCATGCCACCCACTACTATAAATTTGAAAAATCTAACATATAATTAAACTACAAAGAAATACTAGTGCATGCCCAAGCAAGAAAACAACACCCTTATACAATAGTTTTACTTGTGTAATTCAACAAAAACAAAGTACTTAAATCCAAAGGTATATCCAGGAGAAAAGTAGATTGACCCTTCCACCTTGAAATCCAAGTGAAAAGTAACCTGGAGAGAGAAGAAGCACTGGGAGAAGCCTGCTGGACAGGACCTGGACGTTGGAGTCTCTGACGCACTCCCTTCCTGTGTTACAAAAAAATGGCTTCTCAATCTGAAAAACAAATTGCAGGGTCAATTGGAGAAGAAAATCCAGTCAGAATCTTTTTGACAAAATTTAGTGGCTCTGGAGTAGAAAATCTACTCCAGTAGTGAGTTAGCGCTCGCTGCACTTTTTTGGCCACCGTTGTAGCCGGAAGCAAGCGAGTAAATGTGAAGACTCACGAGTGCTCGCTAATGGCCCGGGAGTATCGTTGAGTGAGAGAGAGAGAGCAAAAACCCAATCTCGCAAGTGAGAATGAACTCCACTCAGCACCAGAGTGCGGAATTAGGGAACTCTGCACTACTCCACTTAGCATGAAGTGCCTGAATTTTGCAACCTCCACTGGCAGAGCAGAGTTCTACGCCCAGGCCTAGTTTTGGCTAAACATAGTTTGAGGGCAGGTTTAAAAGACATCTCCGTGGTAAGCAAGATCACTGGTTTGAACCTTGAGCTGGTGAGATCATCCTTTTATCTTTACAAAGATAATAAATCAGTTAGCATTTACTTGGGAATAACACTACAAGTAAATTCAGTTGTTATAGACACATATTTCTATTTCATCTGCTTCTCCTGGTGCTTATGTTACACATTCCTTCATAGAATCATGACAGCACAAGCTGTAGTGTTCATGCTTCCCTTCACAGATGAGCAGATGCTGCAGTGATCTGTGCAAAAACTGGGAGCTGCAGATTTCAGTTACAGTAAAATACATCTGAAGATTGAGGTTGATTATTAAATTCTGTGGAGGGCGTGGTTGCACCGAGCGAATATGGCAGCGTCCCGCTAGCTCTATGCAGGGCAACAGGAGAAACCTCTATGATGCAGGTGTTTTTTTATGATACTGCCGGCCGTTTTTTCCTTCAGAGGCAATGTGAAGCTTGGGAGCATTCCTAGGCCAATTTGTATGGCCTTTCTCAGTCATATTCTAACATTTATCTCCATAACACATTCTCCTCTGCCCCAGTGTGCGTCTTCAGTCAGAAAGGCAGCAATGGAGCGTTCACGAGGTGCCTTCAAATGAATCTCAAGAGAGGTTTAAATTCAATGTTTTCCAGCATTTCCTAGTAAGTTTTTCTTCTCAATACCTCCTGCCACACCATTTCAGGTGTTTATGACTAGAATTAAAATGTTCCCCATAAATTAGCTACATTTAAACACTGCAATGCACGTGAGGCAAAGACTCTTGCCTACAATATGGTTATAGTCTAGATATGAACCTGATGTTTTTCAAGGCTCCTAAGTAATTTCTCCTCCTTAGCTTCTCCTCTGAAACCAATACAGGAATTATATTTAAATTAGCAAATTAGCTCAATTTAAGTCTGCAACGAGGTGCCTGTCAGGAAATGGTTTGTGTTCTTATTTGGCTGCAACCAGTGTTTTAACCTATTCATTTCTCAGTTTATGCTAATATTGGTGTTCTTCCTTCAGTCAGCGCACCATTGAGCAGTTGCCAATTGTTATATTAGTAGACTAAGAATTCTTCAACATCGCAGTAAAGCATTAACTGGTTCTGTTAGGTCTTCTGCTACTTCATTATCCTCTTGGTCATCACAACTTGAGATGGAGGATGCAAATGCATTGACCACTTGAGGCTCTTCCTCAAACACATCCTAAGGTGGCATTACTCCTTCAAATGCAGCAGACAAAGCTTTGACTAAATGGCTAAAAAAGGACACTCCTTCTCCTAGGAAATCTACTTCTTCAGTTTCTATGGATCTTATTTTTAGAAGAGATTAGGGCATTATGCCTTTGCATGGAGGAGAGCAATACAAACCTTCAAAATCTAGATGATAAGTGGTCCAGATTTGAGTAGAGTATGGTGTTAGTTGAGGAACGCATTTCAGATCTCACCAGCACAGTTCATAAAGTTCCCCATCTTCAATCCAGGATCTCCTTACTTCAAAAGCAGGTTGAAGATTTAGAAAGGAGAAATCGTCTGAATAATTTACATGTTTATGGTTTGCTGAATGGTTCGGAGGGCTCTGATCCTGTCTCATTCTTTTGAACGTTTCTTCCTAAACTACTGCACATGCCAGAATCATCTCCTTTGAACATACAGCATGCTCACAGACTTGGTCATCTGACTCCCATAGCACCCACTTACTAAAGGTCTTGTGGTATCATACTTTATATTCTGGACTACAAAGATCACCTTAACGTTTTGTCAGCTAACAGATCTGGGAAACAGATTTTATGGACTGGCAATAAGCTGTACTTCTCCCAGGATTGTGCCAAAAATTCACCAGACAGAAGTAAACAATTACTTTCCTTGAGACCAGCACTCCGTTCTCTTGGAGCCCGTTTTGATAAGTTTTATCCATTTTTGTTCAAGGTCACCAATAATAATAAAACGTACACCTATGAGGACCCTGCCCTTCTGAGAGTTTTTCTTCAGGAACACACAGTGGAGTTCATGGACACTTCCAAACCTACTAAGACCTGAGATGCATTCTGTTTTATCGCTTTTGCAGCCTGTTATTCCTTTTTGATGCATCTTTTGTGCGTTTTATACGCATGATGTTACATTAGTCTTTTTACGCTTAAATATGTATATATACTGTTATCTTATACTTCACCATCAACCTTCTCCCCTTTTATCTTCTCCCTGGACCTCGGATGTGTCATCCATCCATGTGGTCTCAACATGCCCGTCTTCTTTGAAAATATATGTAGGTATGTTCACTCTCACTTGTGTTCTTCATCCTATTTTTACTCTCTTTTGTCTTTCTGTGATTCTGAGCTTCTCCACCACCTCATTCTCTCTGTGCATACTTCTCTTCCTTCTTATGAGATATTTTTCCCTTTCCCCAATCCTCCTTTCTTTCCCTTGTTGTCTCCTGTTGTTTCCAACTTGGTCCAACGCATATGTTCCTCCTTCATTGTCAAATAACCCTTTTCAACTTTTTATTTTATGGCATCAAAAATTGTATTTTGGAATATCAAGGGCTTGGGTTCACCAATTAAACGTCAGAGGGTTTTGTCTCATTTATCACATCTTTATGCTGACATTGCTCTTATCCAAGAAATACACCTTACTGACGCTGAATCTATAAAACTGAAGAGAAGGTGGGTGGGTAATGTTTTGTTTTCACAAGGTAATGGTAAGGAAAATGGTGTTGCTAGGTCACGTTCCTTTAATTTCACAAACATTTGTTTTTTGATAAATGGTGTCCCAGTTTTTATTTTTATTCTGTATGGCCCCACTAGTCCTGATAGTCAATTTTGGTCTGAAATCAGTCAAAAACTTTTATAAAGCCCTGATGAACATTTTATTTTGGCAGGAGATTGTAATCAGAGTCTCCTCCTCTGCCTTTTTACTGAACAAATGTCAGAAACTGTTCACCCAAGTGATTTCACTGATTCGATAGATGCTTGGAGACTTTCCAACCCCACGTTGTGTGAATACACTTAATATTCTCCTATGCACTAATCTCAATCACAAATTGCTTATATATTTACTTCACACTCCCTATCACAAAATTTACATGCCACTGACATAGGCTTTATTCTAATTTCAAACCATGCCCCTGTTTCTATTAATTTGGGCATTTTACCCATGACTGCCAAACCTAACTGATGGAGATTTAATAATGCACCACTTCTACTAGACACTTCTTTTGCTTCTGCTTTGAATTGAATCACACGGGCAAACTTGATTTTCACTGCATTTGGGATGCTTTCAAAGCCGCTGCCCATGATTTTATATCAGATTTGTTTCCAAAAAGAAAAAACGTTCATTACCATAATCACCTGTCATTGTCTATGCTCTAAGTATGGTGTTAAAGTTTTGTAACAACATTATTTTTGCATTCCTTGAATTCTCAGAACCCTGGGCCCCACATAAACAAATGACCCTTTAAGATTTTCTACACAAGTCAGAAGGTCGAGGGTGATCTAATTAGGTGAGGGGGAAATCATAATCCCTTTCCCTTGCAATATGGGCACCCAACATGATGCCTCCTGCTTTGGACCCTAAGGGCAGCCACTCTGAAAAATCAACAATACCTATACTGAAAGTGGAGACTTCTGCCTAGTATATCATGTTTTTATATAGAAGCCTACCTCTTCTCTTCTACCTAAGGTTTGTTAAGCTAAAGAGCTAAAATGAAAGCTCCAGATAATTGTTTGGTCGGTGTCTTTAAAATGCGGATGTCATATATATATATATATATATATATATATATAGCAGATATTGTAGTCAACTACTCACTGCTCACTTCAGTGGATGAGGTGTACCAATTGTGTGGTGTGATGATATGTTTATTTTAGGAGCAAACTGCTTCCATACATCTTATTATGAGTTCATATTCCCTGCCATTTATGGCAAGCATTTTTCTTTATTCTGTATATGTGAAGCAATGCACCTGCAATGTACAGTTGATGGTATTTGTTCAAAATATCTGCAAAATATATTGGTGGTCATTACAACCCTGGCGGTCGGTGTTAAAGCGGCGGTAAGACAGCCAACAGGCCGGCGGTAAAATTGTTTGCAATTACAACCGTAGCCGAAACCACCAACAAAGACAGCCACTTTAACACAGACCGCCACAGCGGTACAAACAAACAGTGCGGCGGTCACCGCCAACAGACAGGCGGAGGACAAAGTACCACCCACGGTATCACAACAGGCCAATCTGCCACCTTTTCCAGGGCGGATTCACCACGGATAAAAACACGGCGGAAACAGGATTCCAAAGGGAAAACACTCACCTCTACACACCCCACGAGGAACTCGGACACCATGGACCCGGAACTCCAAATTCTCCCTGCGATAGTCTTCCTGCTCCTCTACCAGGAGCACGAACACCGGCGGTGAAGACCACTGTGAGCACTGCACTTACGACACAGGGGAGGGGGAAGGGAAAAAACAGGGACACACACACGCAACACACAACACCCCCACCCTCACCCACTACAACACACACACTAATCCATATTGATACATCACAGTTACAACCCCCAACCCCCCCCGGAAGAATGCAATGACAATAGAAAATGAGTGTAACCATTGTAATATATTAAAATCAAGTAGGCAAAAAAAATTATATACACCATTTACAAATATACACCAAGCATAGTAGTCCAGGTAGTGCTCCAATTAAGTCCATGGAACACTGGGCCCACACGGTATGGGCGAGGCCCACACAAGATCCCCAACCATGACAGAGAGAACACTGCAGGGGCATCAGAGAGCAAGAAAACAGGGACCTCAGGGGGAGGGAAAGGGGGGACACCTCAGCCGGTTGAGTGCACGACACCAAATCCACGAGAGGGCCACATGCCCACTGTTCAATCCTGGGGAGTGCAAAACCACAGTCTCTCAAGTATCTACAGTGGGTGGGTTGCCTGTGGAATCACGTTCTCCTGGATCCATTTGGACCTAGTAGACCCTGTGATACACAGTGAAAATACAGGCCTGTTTCTGTTGAACACATTACAATGTTGAATTAACTAGGCCTTGAAGAAATGTCTATTGTGCTTGAAACGCATTATGTTGCAAGGCTTGCTAAACTGACGGCCATCACAAGACACCACTGCATGCTAGCTTGCGAAATCCTCACTGCTAAAAGTACTAACGTATACACTTATAGTTCCTCTTTCTCCACATATAGGTGTATCACAAGACATTTGATTCAGAGGACATTGTGCAAGCTTCTTGTCCATGATTCTAACCCTTATATGGAGCATCACGTGTGCTATATAGAAAAAAGTTAATCATATGACAATTATCAAGAACCAATGAAATGTGTTAATGTGTCTGCGGTTTAATGCTATAAAAGATCATGCATTACTTCCTTGTGCAGACTGTTCGAGCTGGATTTTGCCCGCTCAGTCTCCATGTACATGTATTTCTCATTGTGTCTTATTAGTTCTTATTAAAAGTAATCTAAGGAAGAGCGGCTGGTCTCGGTTTGTTTCCTGAATTGTCTGGATCTGAAATACTCCGACTTGGCTTCGACATCTGGTGGAGGATTGCGGGTGGATTTACGATTTCGCTTGCTCAGCTCCTGCCTCTCTGCGGGTGGGGGCAACAGCGTTTTGGGCTGGTCGGGCCCCCTCCGGGGCAGGGTGCTGGTGCTGTCGTGAGTATCTGTCATTTCCTCGGTCCCGTCTGTTTATGTTTTAATTTTTTTTTCTCTTCTCCTCTCTCTCTCTCCCTCTGTTAGCAGAGGGTGTTGTATAGGGGGGAGGTGGCGGGGTGATTTACGTTTGCATTTTTAAATGGAGTTGTGGATAATTGTACTATATGCTATTCCTATTAGCCTGCTGTTCTTTCTTATTATGTTTGTTCTTTGTTTACGGTGGCATGCGGATGTTCCTGTCCCCATTATTCCAGGCTCTTCTAGAGTACCTCGTTCAGACATTCAGATGATGGCCGTCAGATGGCCGCGTGCTGGAGTTTTGTGTTGATATTATCGTTACTGCCTTATTGCGCCATTTCCTTCCCTCTTTTGTTCTAACGGATTCATGGTTCAGTAGTTGCTGTAAATATTAGCCAAGGGTTTCTGTTTATCCAGCGACGCTACATGTGTGAGACTGTTAATGGTATGGTCTCGGTACACAGTGGGAGGCGCTGTGTGGCCACAGCTCCCAACCGGAAAGGGTTGGTGCAGCATTTCCCAGCCAGAGGGGCTGGGGAGGAATACTCTGGCCGGAGGGGGTGGTGATTGTCCACCACTGTAGGAAGGGCAGGTTGTGCCGGTGATTTATCGAGTGGTAGTTGTCCACTCCACTGTTCTCGCATATTTATTTATTTATTTTCTCTCTCTCTCTCTGCGCTGATAGCGTTGCGGTGTTGTGCTCTGTGGGGGTATTGTAATGATTTTTTTTTCTTCTTTCTTCTCTTTCTCTCTCTCTCTCCTGCTGGTTAAATGGAGAGTTGAGTGAGATGGATGGATGAGGTGTAGGAAAAGGGTGTTGGAGAGATAGAAGGGGTGGATGAATTATGTGTTAGGATAGTAGTGAGAATATAGTGAGGAAGGACATGTGTATTAACTGACTGATTACTACAACTGACAGGGTCTGCCTGTGCACCACACTCTACTGTCACCACGCACCAGCACAAAGGGTGGGAGGCATGACCATCACGTAGGGCAAGTACCTGTTTTTTTAATATTGTTATCGTATTGTCCTATATGTGATTGAGTGCACTGTTCACCATTGTTGCATTACCTGTGCGTCACCCGCCACGGATCTGGTCCGGGTTCTAATCCCATACAGCCGCACCCTGCCTCAGCGCAGGAAAGCAAGGGTGTGGGATCTTTGCCTTTCTCTCTTGACCTTCCTGTCATCTTTTATTCGCTAAAAGGACACCAGTGTACGCCGTCACCAGCCCCTTGGCACTGTTTTTTTCATTCCAAACTTGTGCATGCTTGCGTTGAACAAGGCTGCGTGTACTGTTGTGTGATTGCAGACAAACTCTCCGCTTCACTAATAACAAATGCAGTTGTCAGTGCTGATTTGAGTGCGGGTTTTCCTCATGTGTCATTTGATATGAGCGGCAGAAATAGCCGACTCCCTGGTGTTTCCTGGTGTGACCGAACTGTTTACGTGAAGTGGTAAGGGAAAGCGGTGACCTTTTATTTAGCTATGGGGAACCCCTTTAGCAAGGAACATTTGAACACACACCAAATCACACCCCCTAGGGATAGTCCTGCCTACCAAGTAGCCGTTAAAGCAAGGACTACATGCATTAATGTTTCTTGACAAATGGCACAGGATGACGGCAAGGCGACCAGACTTACAGTTTCCAAGTAATGGCACATATGACATGAACAAGTTGTCATACTTGAGACAAATGCTGATTCTAAAGGGACGTAAGATTCGTAACCTTGAATGGGACTCTTTCTACTCATGGGACTATTGCCTACGAGACCTCAGACATACCAACGACATAAAAGCTAAATTTTGCAAGGAATTGGTGGTGTTGAAAGACGGATTTTATTCTGAAAGACAGAGGAATGAGAGCGGAGGGATAAAATGCTCGATATGGTAGGAACATTACCATGTCTTCCTGTGGTATGTGCACCATCACAGGAACACAGTATGCAGGGAACGACAAAGGAAGAGACCGAGGACGCACTCATAGAAGACATACTGATGGGGAGGTTAGGTAATGAGAACAAAACAGTGAGTTCGGAGGAAAAAGTGCACGTTGAGCACTTAGTGACAGGTACAGAGCCTCCTGAGCTATCTCTGGCTCAGAAAACTGCAGCCCGTGAGCTCGCACATGGTTTAATAAAAGAGGAACTAACAAAAATGAACCTTGAACGATTGAAAGACTTTCAAATGCTGCAGGAAGTCAGAGAGGAAGTGGCCAACATTGCTCAGAAAACGAACAAGGAAAGTGACAGTTTGTTGGCGCAGGCTACAAAGAAAGGAAATGGACCAAAATAGTTGAATACACATTGGAAACAGCAGTTCCAAGATGCGTCCATGGACAGTAGTGAAGGGACAAAGGGATTGCATGAGATAATATGGGAGATATGTATTTTCACACACCACACGAAGCATAACATTGATATTTTGACAAGGTTTTTAGACGGAAGTCTATTTGAAAGGAGGAACAGCCTCACAGGAACACAAACAAAAGGAAATTCACCATACGGTACACCGAGTGCTTCTCCCAGCACACTAAGAAAGACTAAGGCGGTCATTGTGACTCTGGCGGGCGGCGGCAGCCGCCCGCCAGACGGGAACCGCCATTTGGCCGCTACGGGGTCAAAAGACCGCTGCCGGCATTCCAACCTTCCCGCTGGGCCGGCCGGCGCTACCCATGGTAGCGCCGGCCGGCCCAGCGGAAAGGAGGCCTTCAACACAGAAGCCGGCTCCGAATGGAGCCGGCGGTGTTGCGGGCGTGCGACGGGTGCAGTTGCACCCATCGCGCTTTTCACTGTCTGCTAGGCAGACAGTGAAAAGCTTCATGGGGCCCTGTTAGGGGGCCCCTGCACTGCCCATGCCAGTGGCATGGGCAGTGCAGGGGCCCCCAGGGGCCCCAAGACACCCGTTCCCGCCAGCCTCTTCCTGGCGGTGACAACCCCCAGAAACAGGCTGGCGGGAAGGGGGTCAGAATCCCCATGGCAGCGCTGCTTGCAGCACTGCCCTGGCGGATTCGCCCAGCCGGGGGAAAACCGCCGGTCCCGGTTTTCTGACCGCGGCTTTACCGCTGCGGTCAGAATGGGCATGGAAGCACCTCCAGCCTGTTGGCGGTGCTTCCGTCATTCACGACCCTGGCGGTCAAAGATCGCCAGGGTCAGAATGACCCCCTAAGTTCCTGAAATCAGACAGAAAAAATTGTCGTGCCATACTCACAGATCTCATTGATAGAAGACAGACATTTGCGGAGGTAGAAAGAGATAACACTAGGGAATACAGAGAGGAACTTCTGGCCATGGCGCGATCAGAACTGATGGCCCTAGGCCCTGAGATACACCAGATATATGCTCGCTACACTAACAGCACAAGTCCCCTGCCAACAGAATACAGTTGGGACACTTCTCAAATGAGTTTCACAGATGCAGACGTGCCATCCTGGAGTAACGACAAATTGTCTGAAAAACTGGAATACGCTATATGAAAATTACAGAAATGGAAAGAATTGAAAGAAGGGTTAAAAGCAGCTCAGGTCCCGCAGAGCCTAGAGAAAAATAAGGAAGGGACAGAACAGGTACAGAAAAAAGATGATGCCTCTGAGAGAAGTACCTTTGTCCTCCTTAGGGCAGGATGGCCATACCCCAACATATGTCTATGTACCTTGGCATAGAGCTGACCTGTTTTCCTTCACCAAAGACTTCCCAAAATTACGCGATGAGCCACACAAATGGTACACAGAATTGAACAGAATAGTGGCAATGGGAGAAATGCTGTGGAAGGATTTGAACATGTTATTCAGTATAATAATACCACGAGATTTATGGGAGGATTGTAAGAAGGTGGTAGGATGGCCGGCAGAGGAACCGGTGAGGGGAAAAGGGGGGGCACCGGGACAAGAGGTAGAGACAGCAAGAGACAAGGTGATGAAATACATACGAGAAAAAGTACCAGAGGAAAAGGTTGATTGGTCTAAAATAATACATACAAAACAGGAGAAGAATGAAAGTGTGACAAGTTACTATGACCGCCTTCTACAGGTCTACCAGCAGAGTAGTGGAATGAGGAACCCACTGGGTGAGGCGATGCCTGCGTTTGTGACCAACTTTGTATATGGATTACAGCAGCCTATGCAAACTCATTTACAAACGTCTTTTGTGTGTTGGCAACAAGAACCCATTGACAAAGTGTTAGCAGCAGCCAGGTATTGCACAGACTATCAAACAAATATCCAAAGGGCAGATGATGAGAAATTGAAAAAGGATAAGGTAAAACTAATGGTGGCACAAGAACGATTTTACAATAATAATCAAAGCAGGGGTAGGGGAAGGGGCAGGGGCAGAGGACAGGGTGAACAGGTACCTTTCACGCCCCCGCCAGGAACCTCCTGTTTCCACTGTAACCAACAGGGACACTGGAAGGCAGATTGCCCTTTTTTAGCCAGGGGACAAAGAGGTAGAGGTCAGCAGAGACAACAACAGGGCAGTATAGAACACAGGACACAACAGTTACTACCCCCACCTTATACTAACAATGCATATGATGCTGCCACTGTAAATGACCCGGCTTGTGCGGGGTGGGGTACATATCAAGACTTACCACAGGCACCTCAGGGGGGACATGGGTTTCCATACCCACCTCCTGTGGAGACACATTTCACAGGCCCAGTACTGTCGGTTGATCAAGAAGGTCCATATGTAGATGGAACAGTGCTAAGCAGAACTGTGCCCTTTTTAGTTGACACTGGGGCCACTATGTCAATGCTAAAGGCCTCTGATGTACCCAACGCACCTTTATCAGCAACTCAAATAACAGCCGTAGGTTTGACAGGACAACCTATGAGTGAATATTTAACACAACCATTGAAATTCAAAGTAGGCCCTATTACTGTAAATCACCAATTTATTTTTGGGAGACACTGTCCAGTAAATTTGCTAGGAAGGGATCTCCTATGTAAATTACAGTGCACCATCAGCTGCTCACCTGAAGGGATCTTCCTGGAAAGCAAGGAGAATGGGATAGCATTACAGGCTTTCATGGGATGTGACTCTGGATGCAAGGGACAAGAACAAAGTCTCCCACAAGAGTTACAAGACTCGGTCCCCAGTGAAGTGTGGACAAAGGGGCCAAATTATGTGGGAAGAATATTAGATTGCCCCCCAGTGCGAGTGACACTGCGCCCTGGAGCACGTCTACCACAGGTGCCACAATACAAAATAGCCAAAGAGGGAGAGGAGGGGATAGCTCCAGTAATAGAAGAGCTTCTAAAGAAGGGGATACTGCGGGAGGTACGACACAGCCCATGCAACACTCCTATTCTCCCCGTGAAAAAGGCAGCGAAAGGACCAGATGGGTCCCCGGTATACCGATTTACTCAAGATCTTAGGGAACTGACAAGGCAGTTATACCATCATTCCCTGTGGTTCCCAACCCAGCCACCATCATATCAAACATTCCCAGTACAGCTACGCACTTCACAGTCCTGGATCTCAGTAATGCCTTTTTCTCAGTGCCTCTTTATAGGGAGTCTCAGGGTCTATTCTGCTTTACGTACAAAAATAGAAAGCTAACATATACTTGTCTCCCTCAGGGGTTTGTGGACAGTCCAACATTATTCTCAGACGCTTTAAGAGCAGACTTGACATCATTGCACTTTGCAGGAGGATCAACTTTGATACAATAAATTGATGATTTGTTGCTAGCCTCACCATCACGGGAAGCACGTGTCCAGGACACCGTGGCCCTACTCTGTCACCTTGCCATATAAGGACATAAGGTCTCCCCAAAGAAGTTGCAGTTCTGCCAATCAAAGGTGAAGTACCTAGGGCACGAACTGTCACCAGGGTCCAGGAGATTGCTACCAGATAGGATAGCAACAATAACTCAGCACCCCAGGCCACAAACACAGAAGGAGGTGAGGGCTTTCATTGGGGTGGCAGGTTACTGCAGGCATTGGATACCGAATTTCTCCCTGATTGCACGACCACTTTTGAATTTAACACACAAGGATGTGCCAGACAAAGTACCATGGTCAGAAAACTGTGAAGAGGCTTTTCAGAAATTAAAGTTTGCATTGTGTGCGGCACCAGCATTAGGCCTCCCAGATTACACCAAAGATTTCCATTTATTTTGCCATGAAAAAGGTGGTTGTTCCTTCGAGGTTTTGGCACAAAAAAACGGCACCTTCTACCGCCCGGTGGCTTACTATTCGGCTACCCTGGACCCAGTAGCAGCAGGTCTTCCCCCGAGTCTGAAGGCAGTAGCAGCGGCCGCCTTAGCAGTGGAACAATCAGAAAACATTGTCCTGGCTCATACTTTGGTGTTACATGTCCCACACGCAATTGAGACATTACTAACTACCACTAAGACCCAGCACCTGACAAATGCTCGCCTCTCACGCTATGAGTTGACACTATTGGCACCACATATAAGGATAAAGAGATGCACAACATTGAATCCCTCCTGCCTGTTGCCTACCGAAATGGATCACAATGATCCCACCATAGATAATTCTTTCCACGATTGTATTATGGCAGTCGACACACACACCAAGGTGAGGCCAGATCTCAGAGACACCCCATTCCCTGAGGCCGAGGGTGATTTGTTTGTGGATGGTTCATGCATTAGGGAGCACACAGGGATGCTACAAGCAGCCTATGCTGTGGGGACGGCCAAAAGACTACTTGAAGGAGGAAGGCTACCAAAGATTAAAAGTGCCCAGGCAGCAGAATTAGTAGCACTAATCAGAGCATGCAAATTGGCAGCAGGAAAGACAACAAATATTTACACAGACAGCCAATATGCTTTTGGGGTCACTCATGATTTCGGTCAACTGTGGGCAATGAGGGGATTTCTCACTTCAGCAGGCCAACACATACAACATGCTTCATTGATTGTTGCCCTGTTGCAAGCTCTACTACTGCCCAGAAAAGTTGTAATTGTAAAATGTGCAGCCCACACTTCTGCTAAGGACTATGTTTCTGTGGGAAATGCTTTTGTTGACAAAGAGGCACGAAGAATAGCCCTCAGAGGGTGTGAGTATGTAATGGTCCAGGTTAAACCCACCACAATAGCTAAGGAGCAAAGTACATATTTTGATCCAAAATGTGTTCAACAGCAGGCTGATGGGTCAGAACTAACAGATTGGGAAAAGGGCGGTTGCAAGACAGACGGGGAGGGTGTGTGGGTGGGACCCAACGGTAAAATATGTCTACCATCCACGTTACTGTCCTCTATGGCACGCCTTTTCCATGGCCCCTCACATGTGGGTAGGGATGGAATGATACGACTGTTTTCACAATGTTGGTTTAATACCAAATTTCGGCAATATGCAGAACATTTATGTAAGAGATGCACGGTTTGTGCACAGTACAACAAGGGAAAAGGTACACCAACTGCTTCAGGCCATTTCCCATCGCCACATGGACCGTTTGAAAGCCTCCAAATGGACTTCATTGAGATGCCCCCGGTATACAAGCTAAAATATGTTTTGGTAATAGTTTGCATGTTCAGCAAATGGACTGAGGCATACCCCACCAGGAACTGTGATGCACAAACTGTGGCTAAGTGCCTTTTAAAAGAGTTAATACCACGTTTTGGGGTGCCGATTCTTTTAAGTTCAGACAATGGACCAGGATTAATTTCACGTGTTATTCAGGGCCTTTGCAAAGGGCTGGGAATAACACAAAAGTTGCATTGCGCATACCATCCACCTGCAGCAGGGGCAGTAGAGAGAAAAAATGGGGTGTTGAAGAACAGAATAGGGAAGATATGCGCAGTGACTGAACTATCTTGGATTGAAGCATTACCATTAGCGCTCCTCGCTATGAGGAGTACCCCTGATAGAGTCACAAAATTAAGTCCCCATGAGGTGCTATTTGGGCGCCCCATGAAGATTCCAGGCCACATGTCAGTTGCCCCATTGGCAATAACAGATGATCTTTTGTTACAATATTGCAGGAAGATAACAGAGATGTTACGCTGTCTTCACCGCCAGGTACTGCAGGCCCTACCAGAAGGAGGAACGCCACCAGAACACGGACTACTGCCTGGCAACTGGGTTTGGTCAAGGCCCACACTAGACGCCATTGCCTTCAACCACGGTGGAAAGGGCCTTACCAAGTCCTACTGACAACAGCCACAGCGGTCAAGTGTGAGGGTCTCAAATATTGGATCCACAGCTCACACACCAAGAGAGCAATTGAACCTGAGGTCATCCAGCCACCACCTGCGGTACCTATAAAGGTCACACCTGCACCGCAGGGGTACAGCCTTCGATCAACAAGAAACACCAAACAACACTGACAGGGCTGCTCGTGCTGCACTCCTACAGGAGTCAGGAGGTGCAAGCGGGTCCTGCGGTGAGACTACAGGGCTGCTCGTGCTGCACTCCCACAGGAGTCAGAAGGTGCAAGTGGGTCCTGTGGTGAGACTACTGGGCTGCTCGTGCTGCGCTCCTACAGGAGTCAGGAGACGCAAGCGGGTCCATCGAAGAGTTCTTCATAGACTGCTCGTGCTGCACACCTCAGGAGAGGGATGGGTGCAAGCGGGTCTTACCTGAATATCTACGTATATCATGCAAGTGGTTTCAAGTGCTAGTAACCTCTAACACCACTCTGTGGTGTGCCAACAAGAAGATACAGAGAACAAGAGATTAACAGACAAGGACTAAACAGTGCAATTTGTGACACCTGGAGTAGAATAATGCCTAGAAGAAGAAGAAAGGAGAAAAAGTGACCTATGGTACTAACTGCCATATGTACCCCTGTTCCAGCAATAATTATCATTATAATAATTATTATATATCATGAAGAAATACGAATCCCATATCTGGACCAAGAACAGTATATAAATAACAGTGTAAATAAAATATGGATTACCATTGCAGTGAAACAAGAACAAGGGGAGAACTCTAGTGTGGTAGAAAGGGTGGGGAACAGGACACAGTGGATAAAATATACCAAATGGGAGGAAGATGAGAACAATTACAGGGATAATGCATTTGTGCAAATGGTGAAATTTTATAAGGAATTGGCAAATGTGTCTGATTGCTATATTTGGACACTTTTAACCACCTCTGCCCAGGGAAGGACAGATTACGCCCAGATTCCTCTTCCTCAGTATGCTTCATGTCACATACTAAACAGCATGTTTGCAAAGGAAGTAAATGGGACTATAAAGAGAAGGCCACCTAAAAGGAAGAGGAAGGTTGGAAAAGGGAGATTAAAGCAGGGAAACAGTGGGGGGGGGGGGAGAGAAAGTAAAGGAGGAGGTAGGATGGGTGTGTGTGGACAACTCGTACCGGAAAAAGGTGAAACAGAGCTGCTGGAAGCATTCAACATAGGAAGAGATGAGGGTTATGTACAGGGGGAGAAGAACATAGATATATCACAAATGTCCCTTTCTATATATAAGGAGAAAAAGGGGTCATGGTGTTTTCGATACCTCAAAGGCAGCATCCCAAGGCCAAATACATTTTATGATAAGGTGTGTCGAATGGTTACACCAGTAATGAAATGCCCTAACATACACCTCCCCAACCATAATAATAGCAGCATAAAGGTAGGAGAAAGCACCTGCTCCAAATACTCTGATTTGGATAACATACGGAAGGGCCCAGAAGGTTTATCTATAGGTCTCTCAGCTCCAAGGGGAATATACATAGTATGCAGGACATCTGCATATTTTAGACTGCCTGCAGGGTGGCAGGGCTCCTGCTACCTGGCATTCGTACTACCCCGAATGTTACATATAACAAATTTGACCAATGCAACACACGAGGCACCCGGTAGGGTACGAAGAAGAAGGGAACCTACTTGGTTGGATAGGTTCATAGCAGTGGAAGGAATATTTGTGATACCATTAGGGATAGCGCATTCAGAATATCAAATACACAGATTGGCAGTATTGGTAGAAACATTAGCAAGTTCTACTGCAGCAGCCTTAGGTAACATTACTGAAGAACTTACAGACTTAAGAGCTGTTGTAATACAGAACAGACTTGCGTTAGACATCATTTTAGCAAGAGCCGGTGGTGTATGTAACGTGACCCATCAGGAATGCTGTGTTTTTATACCGGACAACAGTGGGAATGTGAGGATGGCAATAGGGAAAATAGAGGTGGTAGAAGAAGGAACAAGGAAAGTGGCGGATGTGACGGATGTGACGGAAATAGGAGGAATACTAAAGGACATTGCAGCATGGTTCCGTGGTTGGGGATCCTGGCTGATAGAAGTACTGGTGGTGGGAATAGTAGGATTTATAACATTATGGGCCTCATTACAACATTGGCGGGCGGCGCTGTAACCGCCGTGTGGCTGCCAATGCGGCCGCACTCCCGCGATGCCCATTTGGACATCCCCGCTGGGCCGGCGGGCGGAAACCAAGTTTCCGCCCGCCGGCCCAGCGGGGATGGGGGCCGCAACATGGGAGCCGGCTCCAAATGGAGCCGGCAGTGTTGCGGCAGTGCGACGGGTGCAGTTGCACCCGTCGCGCTTTTCACTGTCTGCACAGCAGACAGTAAAAAGCAGCATTGGGCCCTGTCAGGGGGCTCCTGCACTGCCCATGCCAGTGGCATGGGCAGTGCAGGGGCCCCATGACTCCCCGTACCGCCAGCCTTTTCCTGGCAGTTCAGACCGCCAGAAAAAGGCTGGCGGTCGGGGAGTCGTAATCCCCTGCGGATTACATCCGCGAGGCTATTGTGGCAGTAAACCGCCGGCCCCGGCGGTGCGACCGCAGCCGCCGGGAGGCACCACCAGCCTGTTGGCGGTGCTCCCGTCGTTTTGGCCCTGCGGTTGTAATACCGCCAGGGTCATAATGACCACCTATGTGTGTTGATAAGGGTGTGTCCTTCCTGTTTGAACATGTTAATGAAGAAAATGTGTCATAAGGACACTGAGCGCCATCGTAAGAGAAGGCATGGGGATGAGGCCAGGGAAGATGATGCTATTGTAATGACATCTGTCCATCAGGATGATTAAACTGTCAATGAGTGTTTTCATTGGGTATCAGAGGGCAGAATGTGGAATCACGTTTTCCTGGATCCATTTGGACCTAGTAGTCCCTGTGATACACAATGAAAATACAGGCCTGTTTCTGTTGAACACATTACAATGTTGAATTAACTAGGCCTTGAAGAAATGTCTATTGTGCTTGAAACGCATTATGTTGCAAGGCTTGCTAAACTGACGGCCATCACAAGACACCACTGCATGCTAGCTTGCGAAATCCTCACTGCTAAAAGTACTAACGTATGCACTTATGGTTCCTCTTTCTCCACATATAGATGTATCACAAGACATTTGATTCAGAGGACATTGTGCAAGCTTCTTGTCCATGATTCTAACCCTTATATGGAGCATCACGTGTGCTATATAGAAAAAAGTTAATCATACGACAATTATCAAGAACCAATGAAATGTGTTAATGAGTTTGCGGTTTAATGCTATAAAAGATCATGCATTACTTCCTTGTGCAGACTGTTCGAGCTGGATTTTGCCCGCTCAGTCTCCATGTACATATATTTCTTATTCTGTCTTATTAGTTCTTATTAAAAGTAATCTAAGGAAGAGCGGCTGGTCTCGGTTTGTTTCCTGAATTGTCTGGATCTGAAATACTCCGACTTGGCTTCGACATGCCCACTGCCATATCCTGGGGAGTGCAAAGCCACAGTCTCTCAAGTCTCTACAGTGGGTGGGTTGCCCACTGCCATATCCTGGGGAGTGCAAAGCCACAGTCTCTCAAGTCTCTACAGTGGGTGGGTTGCTCACTGCCATATCCTGGGGAGTGCAAAGCCACAGTCTCTCAAGTGGATGTATCTCTCCATTGGTTCTGGAGGGGGCATTGTGCCCAGAGTGCTTCATCCTGATAAGGACAGAGGTAGTGGATGGATCTCTCCACTGGTTCTGGAGGGGGCATGGTGCCCAGAGTGCTTCATTCTGCTCGTGACGGACTCAGCTGCGTCAGTGCCCTTGGTGCTCATGGGCCAGCGGTGCTTGAGACGGCGGTGCCCTGTTCAGCAGTGCTTGAAACGGCGGTGCCCTGTTCAGCTGCGCTTGAGACGGCGGTGCCCTGTTCAGCGGTGCTTGAGACGGCGGTGCCCTGTTAAGCGGTGCTTGCAGCGGCGGGCTCCTTTGCAGTGACTCAGCTGCTGGCGGACCTTCATGGCCCAGCGGGGCTTGTGCTGGCAGTCCTTCATGGCCCAGCGGGGCTTGTGCTGGCGGTCCTCTCTGTCCCAGCGGGGCTTGTGCTGGCGGTCCTTCATGGCCCTTCGGGGCTTGTGCTGGCGGTCCTTCGTGGCCCAGTGGGGCTTGAGCTGGTGGTACTCTCTATCCCAGCTGGGATGACGGCTGTGGCCTCCTGGGCAGCAGGGCTGGTGCTGGCATGGCCTCCTGGGCAGCTGGGCTGGTGCTGGTGGAGGCCTCCTGGGCAGCTGGGCTGGTGCTGGCGGTGGCCTCCTGGGCAGCTGGACTGGTGCTGGCGGTGGCCTCCTGGGCATCAGGGCTGGGGGTGGTGGCCTCCTGGGCAGCTGGGCTGGTGCTGGCGGTGGCCTCCTGGGCAGCGGGGATGATGGCGGTGCTGGAAGGGGGGGTGGCAGCTGTACCTGTAGATGGGGGGGCACAGATGTTGCCGCCACCACAAGGGACGAGTCCGTGTCACTGGTCTCAGCTCCTGTCCCCGCCGTGGAGCTCCCCTCGCCCTCCGTCCCACTGGTGAAGTCCGATTCCGTAGTGTGGCCCTCCATGGCCATGTGGGATGCAGCCCCCTCGTGATCTGGTGCCAATGCTCCTCCGCCTGGTGATGCTAATGCACACAAGAACAGGGAGACCACAAAAAGGGGGGGGAACGACAGAAGAAGGACATGTTGAGTGCATCATTACCGCTACCGTTGGCGGACACGACAGACACACAAGCCCACTGCACTACGCCGCGCTCTTGGGCTCCACTGTTCAATTCCTGGGAAATGGCCTAATAGGCTATGGATGACATCTGCACACATGGATGACACAGGGGCACGACTAGGTGTAGTTGGCACTCTACAGAGGTGCGGTGGGGTGCCACATGGCCTGCCTTATGGAGGGACCTTGCCTACGGAACTCGCCCTGGCCTAGGGAAACCCACAGCACACCTCCCCCACCCAGACCCCTCGACTGCGCGCAAAATCAGCGGAATGAGAGTGTACTCACCCCCTTGTGGCTGCTGTGATGCCCTCAAGCACCCTTCCAACTTCGGGTACGCCACCGCCAGGATCCTGAACATCCGGGGGGGTCATGGTGCGACAGGCACCCCTCCCACATTGGGAGGCCATCCCCAGGTGAGCCCCCACCGTCTTCTTGCTCCAGCGGCGAATGTCCTCCCATCTTTTCCGGCAGTGGGTGCTCCGTCTGTGGTAGACCCCCAGGGTCCGGACATCCTTGGCTATGGCACGCCAAATATATTTTTTCTGGTGGGCGCTGACCTACATTATGTGTACAGGGGGAAGATAAACTTATTAGCAACTGCACCGTCAAAGTGATTGGCCCCCATCCCTACCCTTGCCATGTGACACATGCACTCACCGTTGTTTCATGCCCTCCGCACTCTCCCCCCTTCCTTCTTACATCCACCCCTCTCCACACAGGCATAGCCCATACAGCATGCTCCCAGTGTACTTAACTGTTTGTCTGGAGGATCGTAGAGTAGCGTGTACTGGGGGAGGACACCATCCACGAGTTTCTCCATCTCCTCCGAAGTGAAGGCAGGGGCCCTTTCCCCAGACACTCAAGCCATTGTCTCTTCCAGACCGAGGTCACAGCAGCATTTGCAGTGTAGGTCCTCTCCTGTCGAAGATCAGGTATCGAGTAATTGAACAGATAGAAAATGGCGGTCACGTCCGCGGCGGTGCGGACCGTCACCGCCGCATTCATCGTCATTGGTTCCTGGGACCCATAGGGTCCAATGTTAACCAATGCAGCATTGCAGCGTGGTCTTCGACCGCCTATCGCAACGGTGTACAACGCCAGCACAGTTACCTTACATCCCATTGTCCCACTTTAGAGACCAGGCAGCCGCCATTTCAGGGGCCCACATGGCTTCATTTTCAACTGCATCACACATACCTAGGCCTAGACTCAACACACATACAGGCCACTTTTTAGATTGTGATTGGTGTTCTGTGTAAGCTGTGGGTACGTACCTCTGAGTTGTTTGACTCTGTGCTCGCTGTTGTCCTTCATAGGCACCGTCCACTGGGACATGTGAGGAGATGGCGGTGTACCACCGTTGGTGGACCTGTCGACAATGGAGGAAAGACATGTGATAATCACATACAGGCTTGACCGTGCCACAATCCAGAAACTGTGCACCCAGTTGGAGCCAGACCTGATGTCAGCTATCCGCCATCCCACAGGAATCCCCCCTCAAGTGCAAGTGCTGTCAGTGCTCCATTTCCTTGCAAGTGGGTCATTTCAAACAACAGTGGCCATAGCATCAGGGATGTCCCAGCCCATGTTTTCCAACGTGTTGTCCAGAGTGTTGTCTGCCCTGCTGAAACACATGCGGAGCTACATCGTTTTCCCTCAGGTGGAGGATTTGCCTACAGTGAAAGGTGATTTCTATGCCCTGGGACATATCCCCAACATCATAGGTGCCATTGATGGGACCCATGTGGCTTTGGTCCCCCCCCACAGGAGTGAACAGGTGTACAGAAACCGGAAGAGTTATCATTCGATGAATGTACAGATGGTGTGTTTGGCCGACCAGTACATCTCCCATGTGAATGCCAAGTTGCCTGGCTCAGTGCATGACGCCTACATCCTGCGGAATAGCAGCATCCCTTATGTGATGGGTCAACTCCAGAGGCACCGTGTGTGGCTATTAGGTGAGCACCTGGAAGCTAGTCAGTGGGAATGGTTGTCTGGGGATATCCCTCCAGGTTAGTGTGTGTCTAACAGTTGTCCCTCGCCATTTGCAGGTGACTCTGGTTACCCCAACCTGTCATGGCTACTGACCCCAGTGAGGAATCCCACGACAAGGGCAGAGGAACGCTACAATGAGGCCCATGGGCGAACTAGGAGGGTGATCGAGCGGACCTTCGGCCTCCTGAAGGCCAGGTTCAGGTGCCTCCATATGAGAGGTGGATCCCTATTCTACTCACCAAAGAAGGTGTGCCAGATCATCGTGGCCTGCTGTATGCTTCACAACTTGGCTTTGCGATGACAGGTGCCTTTTCTGCAGGAGGACGGTCCAGATGGCGGTGTTGTTGCAGCTCTGGAGCCTGTGGACAGTGAAGACGAGGAAGCAGAAGAAGAAGACATGGACAACAGGGATTCAGTGATCCAGAAATATTTCAAGTGAAACACAGGTAAGAATACAAACCTGCCTACTACATGTACTTAAACACTACTATCTCTCTACTGTCTGTCGTTTTCACCCAGTGTATGGTCACTGAGTTGTCACTTTCCTTTACGATTTTACAGAACTCAGTCCCACAGTGTTGCATCTGCTTTGATTCCTCATGGACTAGAGCTGTGTAACATAGGTATGTTGACATTACAAATGAAAGAGCTTTTTGCCACATTAATTGCTAATACAGTATTCCGAAATCACAGACTGACTCCAGATTGTTTTGTGCTTTAAGGGTGTTTATTTTAGTGCTCAAAATTGGAGGGGGTAGCAAAATGGTGAGGGGTGATGGTGGAGGAATGTCTATGGCAGAGTCCAGTCTATTTGTCTCACAGGTGCATTGCCCAAATGGGCACAGGAAGTGGAGCTGGGGCAGTTTGAGGATGGACAGGGTGACAAGGTGGGACAAAAGGATGACAATCAGGGTGGTCTCATTTCTTGGTGGGGGTCTTGGCATCGTTCTCTGTCTTTGTCCTGGATCTCAGGGACCGTTTGCGAGGTGGTTCTCCCTCTGCAGGGGGTGGGGTGCTGGTGTGGTGGTCCTGTGGCGGTGCCTCCTGTCCACTAGCGCCGGCGGAGGTGGTGGGCAGTTTATCGTCCAGTCTAGTGTCAGGGGCCCCTTGTAGTGCCACAGTGTCCCTCCTGGTGTTGAGTACTTCCTTCAGCACCCCTACGATGGTGCCCAGGGTGGAATTGATGGTTCTGAGTTCCTCCCTGAAGCCCATATACTGTTCCTCCTGCAGGCGCTGGGTCTCCTGAAACTTGACCAGTACCGTTGCCATCATCTTCTGGGAGTGGTGGGAGGCTCCCATGATGGAGGAGAGGGCCTCGTGGAGAGTGGGTTCCCTGGGCCTCTCCGCCCCCTGTCGCACAGCAGCCCTCCCAGTTCCCCTGTGGTCCTGGGCCTCCGTCCCCTGGACCGTGTGCCCACTACCACTGCCCCCAGGTCCCTGTTGTTGTTGGGGTGGTGGGTTAGCCTGGGTTCCCTGTAGTGGTGGACACACTGCTGATTGACGTGTCCTGGGGACGGAGGTATAGGACCGCTGGGTGGGTGCTGTGCTGGTGTTTCCAGAGGGGGGAAGCTAGGTGGTGGCCTGTGACAGGCTGTGGGGAACCGACTGTCCCGAGGTCCCCGATGGGCCGGGCTGGTCATCTAGATCCAGTTGGACAGAGGTGCTGTCATTACTGTGGGCCTCTTCTGTTGGTGGTGTGGACATGTGTGGACCCTCCTGTCCGGTGACGTTGGGTAGGGGTCCTGCAGGGGTATAAAAGGATGTTTATTACATCTATGTGTGGCATGGTGTGCAATGGGTGGGTGACCATGTACCCCAGTGCTTGCATTCCTGTGTGGGACCTTGTGTGATGATGGTTTAGGGGGGTGTACGGGTATGTGCAGTGGGCATGCTTTAGTGATGTGTGTCCATGCTTTGTTGTTGCATGCAGGGCTTGGGGTGAGGATGTGTGGTTTGTGATGTTGGGACATTTGTAAGGAGTTAGGCCCTCATTCTGACCTTGGCGGTCTTTTCGCAAGACCGCTGAGTTACCGCCGCGGTGAAGACCGCCGACCGCGGCGGTGTGCCGCTGTGCGCATTCTGACCGCTGGGAGCGTTCCGCCGGAAAACCGCCAGCAGCCACACTGGCGGTCGGCGGGAAAGTGGAGACTGGTCAACCTCCACCGCCACGCCAGCAGAACACCGCCCACAGAATTACGACCCACATTTCTGTGTGGCGGTCTTCTGTTGGCGGTCTTCTGTTGGCGGTCACGTCCCTATGGCTCCCGTCGCCTCCCGGAGGACCAACGCACAAGGTAAGTTGATCGTCCGTGAGGGGAGGGGGTGGGGGGGTGTTGTGTGATGTGGGCGTGCATGGGGGTGTGCGTGTGAGTGTGTAGAGGGGGTGTGTGAGTGCGTGTATGCGGGCGGGGGGTGCTGCTGTGTCTATGGGTAATGTGTGCTGTTCGGCAGGTGCGCATGTCGGCATGTATGTGTGCGGGTATGTGTCCCCGTTGTGTATGTGTGTGTAGGGGGTGTGTATATGTGCATGTTGGGGGTGTGTGCATGTCGGGGTACATGTATGTGCATGTCGGGGTGGGGGTGGGGAGGGGGTTCGTACCACCTCTGGGGGGTGGCAGGGGGGTGGAGGGTGTGGGGGGAGGACTCGGGTGGGTAGTGGGGGGTGGGGGAGACCCCTATCAGTGCCAGGGAAGGAATTCCCTGGCCCCGATAGTGCTTACCGCCATGGTTCGCACGGCGGTTTCCGCCCGCAAGAAACCGCGGCGGTAGGCAGGGTCATAATACCCTTGGCGGTCTTGGGACGACCGCCGGGCCGGAGTGCGCAAACTCCAGCCCCGCGGTCATGACCGCCGTGGCGGTCGGAGTGGAGAAGTAGCGGTCGGTCGCGGCGGGGACCGCCGCGGTCAGAATGCCATTTTTAATACCGCCGGTCTGTTCGCGGTCCGACCGCCGTCTCTCCGCCGACCGCCAGGGTCAGAATGAGGGCCTTAGAGTGATGGGGTGAGGGTGAGAGTGGAGGTATGTGCTGGCATGCAGGTAGGGTAGGGGATGTAATAGTTAAGATTTGACTTACCAGAGTCCATTCCTCCAGCTACTCCTGAGAGGCCCTCAGGATGCAGAATCGCCAGGACCTGCTCCTCCCATGTTGTTAGTTGTGAGGGAGGATGTGGGGGTCCGCCGCCAGCCTGCTGAACCGCCAGCTGGTGTCTTGAGACCACGGAAAGCACCTTCCCCTGTAGGTCGTTCCACCTCTTCCTGATGTCCTCCAGATTTCTTGGGTGCTGTCCCACTGCATTGACCCTGTCCACTATTTTTCGCCATAGCTTCATCTTCCTTGCAATTGAGGTGTGCTGCACCTGTGATCCGAATAGCTGTGGCTCTACCCGGACGATTTCCTCCACCATGACCCTGAGCTCCTCCTCCGAGAACCTGGGGTGTCTTTGCAGTGCCATGGGGTGGTGTAGGTGATGTGTGGGGTGGTGTGTGGGGTGATAAGTGTGCTGATATGTAGTGGTGTGTGGTGTGAGGTGCGTGGAAGTTATGTGGGTGATGGTGTTGTGTGCCTGTGGATGCTAGTATTGTTGATGGTGGTGTCTCTCTCTGGCCTTCTATCGCAATTGTGGTCGTAAGGGTTTGTGGGTGATGTGGTTGTGTGTTTTATATTGGATTGGGTGTGTGGGAGTGGTGTGTGTATGTGTATCAGGTGTGTGTATTTCGAATTGTCCAATGTGGTAGTGTTTTGTAAGAGTGTGTGTATTTTGAGCGCGGCGGTGTGTACCGCCAATGGAATACCGCGGTTGAAAGACCGCTGCGTGGATTCGTGTGTCGTGATAGTGTGGGAGTATTTCTGTTGGCGTGACGGTGGAGGTTTTGTTTTCGCCAGTTCATCACTTACCTTTGGTGTGGCGGACTTGTGTGGGTGTCTGAATTTTGGCGGATTCCGTGCTGTGGGTCATAATAGCTGTGGCGGTTTTCTGCGGCCATGGCGGTGTGTTGGCGATCTTCTGCACAGCGGTAAGCGGCTTTTACCGCCAATGTTGTAATGAGGGCCATTGTGTGGACAAAATATCATGTCAAGAATATTGAGGCCAAAAATATCATTTGGTAACTTTCTATGGGTAGGCAAACTTTAGCTATGCTTGACTCCAAACATATGTATCTTCATGATGTATCTTAAAGGCATGTAGATGTGGAATTAAGAATTATAAATGTATACTTACCTCATTGTACTTACCTTCTCGATATTTTGGTTCTCAACGTTTTTGACACAATATTCTGTCCACACTATGGGGGTCATTCTGACCCGTCGCGAATGACGGAAGCACCGCCAACAGGCTGGCGGTGAGTCCATGCCCATTCCCATTCTGACCGCGGCGGTAAAGCCGCGGTCAGAAAACCGGGACCACCGGTTTCCCGCCGGTTTTCCCCCGGCTGGGCGAATCCGCCAGGGCAGCGCTGCAAGCAGCGCTGCCATGGGGATTCTGACCCCCTTCCCGCCAGCCTGTTTCTGGCGGTTGTCACCGCCAGGAAGAGGCTGGCGGGAACGGGTGTCTTGGGGCCCCTGGGGGCCACTGGCATGGTCAGTGCAGGGGACCCCTAACAGGGCCCCATGAAGCTTTTCACTGTCTGCCTAGCAGACAGTAAAAAGCGCGACGGGTGCAACTGTGTTGCGGCCCCCATTCTGGCTGGGCTGGCCGGCGCTAACTTGTTTAGCGCCCGCCGGCCCAGCGGGAATGTCCGAATGCGGGAAGCGGTATTTTGGCCGCATGGCGGCCAAATGCCGGTTCCCGCCTGGCGGACGGCTACCGCCGCCTGCCAGAGTCGGAATGAGGGCCTATATTTGTTTCCTCAATCTTCTGTCTGAGAACCGTCACATGTCCTTTAGAATGGGTCTGCTCATGTTGTCAGGTTAGACCTAACAGGTGTTGTTATGATACATCCCACACCTTGATATAGCCCAATAGAACCTGAGGACACTTGAGTAATATTGGAGGAGTTGGTAGGAATTTATAGTCAGTAGGAATATCATCCCCTACCGACACAGGACCTAATGTACCCACTCCTCAGGTTGCCATTTCAACAACCATTAATCCATTAACAATAAATGCTGTAATGGGCATGCTTCCAAATAAGAACCAAGGTATTCTCTTTTGGATCATTGATAGAGCATATGATCTAGAAGTGGTATACCACACAATACTGTATCATACATTTGTGCCTTGCTACGAATAATTTGTTTCCTCAAACACAAAATATAGGCTGCAGTCATATATTTTACAACATGCCACATATGGTACACCATTTCTCGACTTAGAATAAATCCAGAACCTACATGCAAAGTATCATGACATGCAATCGATCTGTAACTATTAAATATTTTCTGCAATTAGCCTAAGTAATATAACATGTGGCGCTCCTATGCTAGTGATTAGACAGTGACTTGAGGTGTAAGCATAAAAGAAGACAGATTGCCCACAATACTATCACAGGTCTACACTTCCAACAGAACAGACTCAGTGGGTACCCAAGTGTACAAACCTCAGCTTAAGGCAAAGCTAAAAACAGATCTTTGAAAGAGAAAGGGCAGGGCCAAAAGAAATCCCAGAAAGATTCAGAGAGGAGATTGAAATCCCAAATGAGACCATATGTGAGATTTTTCCCTTAAGGTATCATAAAGTAATTAGACCACCAGAAAGGTATAGCTATTCTAAGGCGCACTATTCCAGAAGCACACACCCATCAATGGCACAGAAGATATTCAGACAGGTACTCCGAAGACAGGAGGAATGATTAAAAATACTCTCTAAGGAGTGATCATTCTTCTTGCAAGAGAACTGGCAAATTAAAATGACTATATGTTAAATACTTCACACTAGTAGACTCTTTGTTAGTTGTCAATTTGTAGAACCTTTTAATATTGAAGCAATCTCCTTGTACAATGGTGTGATACACTCCAGACTGTTTCTAATGATGAAACAAGTGGCTAACAATATTTCCATTTGTAGAAACTCTGTGTAAGCGAAGCAAGTACCCTATACAGCAGGTGTCTCCAGCCAGTTGATCATGAGTTACTAGTTGCACCCACACCCCTTCAGAGTAGCTCACAGCCTGGAGCTCATTCCTAAATAAATACAAGGTCACATTTTTCCCTTCTAAAGTTAAGGGAGGGCTATGTTTATTTTACATTAATGTCACCAGGCTGCAGACAGTAGGGCCTGATAAGGATCAGTGATGGAGTCAGATTTATGACCCAGGTCACAGAGGTGAAAACCTGAAGCACTAGGGTATTTAACTCTTAAATAAAAGTCCTTGTCAACTCAGTATTGGAAAAAAATAATGTTTCCCAATGCTTTTAATTTGGAGAAAATGAAACTGAAACGCTAACTTATAATTAAGTTATCTTTTCATTTTAATTTCCTCAAATTATTTTTCAAAGTGTTTCATTTTAAAAAAGCAGACCCTTTTGCTCCCAGTGGCCATTAGAACACTGTGGAATATTTATAACTGTAAAATCCAATCATTTTTTGAATGGGAGAAATTTAAAGTGCAGAAAAATGTTCCACATTATGAACATTTTTGCACTTTCAATTTCTCCCATTTAAAAATATGGTTGTATGTTTGTGTTATACTTGTAACGGTGCCAGATATGGTGAAAGGTATTCCCTGTGCCACAAGTACATATGGCACCGGCTCTCAGTTACCCATACACATATATCCTATTCATATGCACACATGTTCATACATCCCCAAAGACCATGTTCCCACTGACGCACGTGGCAGCCCTGTCATATTGCCTCCAGACAAAGTATTTTGTTGAAACCACAGCATCTGGCTCTATGAACAGTCAAGAAAGTTTGATGTGGGGGTGTTTGGTAATAATGCACAAGTCGTTTAGCCTTTGGTAGCTCACGATGATTTTCACTAGTCAGAAGTAGCTCTCGCTACAGAAAAGGTTGGAGACCCCTGCTGTACAGCATTCTGATAAATTAAACAAAAACTCTGTACTGCACTTTGAATCTCTCTAATCATGTTTGTGCTTTAGAAAGATCCAAAACAAATAAAATAAATAAATATGTCACAGAAAAATAGAATTCTCCTGCAGACAGAATAGGGATGACAGTGCTGCTAGACAGCACATTAGAAATTACCAATCACAGTCTCCAGAAGCTTCAGTAGACCTGTCTGACTTCATAATACATTCAGATCGAGACTCCAATGGCCTCAAAACTGAACCTAGTCAAATTCAGAAAATCAGACTTCAAATAGATGAAGATATTAAAAAGACTCATAAAAAAGGTTTTGGTCTCATTTATCAAAGGTTTATGATATAATATTAGCAGACGAAAGGCGTCCACATGTTATTATAGAAGCGGTCAGACAAGACGAATTTTCATTTGGTGTGTGAAATATAGTTCCAAGGCTGTAGCATGAGTTATGAATCGAGCTCCTAACCAAAACTTGTGAATTTCAGTATTTATTTGTTGTAATGCAAGCTTTAACTGAATTTTGTAGACAGGACTAAAAGAGGAGCATGTGGTATTTGTAGGCATTGCAGAACAGATACACAATGAGAGTTTAGTGCATATTGTGCTCTCTACTATTTTGCCAAAAACCAGAAAAAATATGCTTGCTTGTGATACTCCATGATGCTCTTCATTTTGGCACCACAATATGTTAATATAGAACAAAACACAACCTACACTCAGTGAAAGTGTTATTTGGATGGTGGTATTTACCCTAAAAATTCTCACTTGGGTGTAAACAAACCTATTAATAATGTGCACATTAGGTGTGAACCATATTAGCTATGAGTCGTTTGGAGACCCTCAAAGACTTTATCATAAGGAAGATATGGGAATGACCTCAAATGGATCAGGGCTGATAATAATGAAATGCAATCTTGGACTCTAAATATACAAACATCAGTTGTATCCAACATGGCCTACTCACAAATGATACTGAAGGACTCGATAATGGCTCTTAAAATTTTGGATAAATGTTTTGCAAGCCAATTCAGGGGCTCACTTCTTACCTCCCTCCAGTTTAACCATACCATACATGGGAAGGAAGTTCTCTTCGAAGACTAGGCTAAAAAGGTATTAATTAGGTTGGTGAAGGATCTTGGAAATATACCTAACATCCTACTTTCATTTGCAATGCAGCAGGAGAGCTACAAACTCCCAACTATGGATTTCTCCAAACATATTAAGCTCACAGTTGCCTTGGAGAGAATCAATAATCTACATGAATCAGACACCATACGTTTCCTCACCAAAATGACTTCTCATAGTCACAAAGTTGTAAGAATATACAAAATATTCAACAAAACAAAACCCTCAGACACCTCATATGCCCAAATGACATGGCAAAACTTTGTTGACTATTTGAATGACATTCCATTGACAAATCAAGAGTGGTCTATATCCTCGAAAACTCAATGAAACATAAGACCCCCCCCCCCCCACTATACCAAGGTAAATTGTCATTCATAAATCATTCTTGACCCCTGAGAAACTTAATAAGCAGGGCCTGATTCCTCCAAAGGTGGAATTGCTCAGAACATATGGCTGATGTATATGTCAAATCAAACATACTATTTCAAATATCTCCAAAATCAACTTCACCATTGGTCTCCAAACTAACATCCTAGGTCCATGGCATATGACCCTTTCTGATGATCTAGATCAATATGACTGACTCCTATTAAACATCCTGTTGAGGATTGTTAAAGAAACGATCCTCAGCAAGCGGAAATGTTCTAAAAATCTCTCTTTCTACACATGTCGGGCTTAGGTCTGGTTTACAACATCCTTGCTAACTAAAGTTTGAGTTATAGAACCTCTGTCGACTCATGTAGCAAACTCTTATCTCCAATAAATAAAATCACCTTATAATTAGGCTGAAACGTGCTCATCTGCATTCCCATATTGATAATTGAACAGTTAAACACCTGTGATCATACAGCGTCAGTAGAGTTAGTTCCCCTAACCTCTTCCCTTCCTCTGTTCCTGACTTTATATCCCATATCCTTGGGTCATCCTCCCCTTCTATATTCCTTCTCTCTCTTCATACTTCTTTTTCAAGTCCTCTCTCTCTCCTCCTTGTCTTTTCTCTCTATTCTATCCCTCCTGGCAACACCAGTGCAGTTAATACTCATCACCGACCTTCCCTCTCATGTTATGATGCATTCTTCATTTAAATGTAATGAAACAGTTTACACTTTGCCACTGCTTTGTGTATCTAGAACGTATTGAAGCGAAATCCGGTATTAAATTTGTATTGGGTTCTAATTGTTAATATTGTTTTGTCTTCCTTTTCTAAAATAATAACATTTTTAAGGAAAAAAATGCAATGTTAGGTAAATGGGGAGTGGGCAACTAAATATTCATTATTCTACAATGAAAATTAGGCCACACACTACACTTACTCAAGCTAGACTTTGCACTATCCTGCGTAGAGAAGAGTTTTCAAGCAGTTTGGAATGATCTCCCTACCCCTTAGTTGTCAGGGTTATACAGATTTAAACATGCCGCGTTTCTAAATCAGGAAGGGCAGAGACATGCTAAAACAGCAATGTAATATTGCTGTAAGTTTAAAATTGTTAAACTGATTACAGAAGAAGAAAATACACAAATAATTTTTCTTAGCCTTTTTATTTACTATACAAAATACATCTATTCAAATGAGGAAATATACTGGCTTGATAAATGTGCAAAAGGCGACTTTATAAAATGCTATGTTAGGTGCAAGATGACAATTCAGCACTGACCTGTAACCCATTGAATCCAGATGACATCATACTTTTTCATGACTGGAGTAAATTCTTGCAGGTCATAGCAATAGAGCGCTTCAACTTTGTCGACTCCTTCTTCCAGGTAGTTTTGTGCCTCTTCAAGAAAGGGTTCCATCATGTCCACTAGTTCAATATTGTCGAATATTGGCAAGAGAACATTCTTGCTGACCCTTCCAATTCCCGATCCACAGTCCAGAGCGTATCCAGTGCAAGCCTTTCCTGGACCCTGTACAATAAATATTAAAAAGGCAGTAAACATTTGTTAAACTCAAATGAGAGTCAAATCAAAGTGTATTTAGCAAACTTCACTGATTGAAACATCTACCACTGATCACAAAATAGATGTTATGCTCCCAAATGCACTTGTTTTAGAGACTTTGGGAGCTGAAAGCATTTTCCACCCAGAGAGGACTGGTAATGAAGTAAATCAAGTTAATCACTAAATTCAGGTTGGGAAAGGGGAGATGGATCACCTTGCAGTACAACAGGACAGACTTACCTAAATGTAGAGGCATTTAGAAGTAGTTCCACGCAGTAGCTAAATGTGGGATGAGAAGTATTTAGGTGTATTGACATTAGTTGGTACCCTAAATATCTACAACTGTGCAAAAACTATTAGCATATAATGTTGGACTGTATTACATTGGACAATTAAATAAGGGATAAAGCACCCCTACCATACATTATAAGGATATTGCAAGTCACCAAGGAGTTCAATAACCATATAGAGGAATGAGGCCAAAGGTCAAGTTCATTTATAAGGTTATGGTACTCCAAGGTGACATGTATAATTATCATGTACGCCAGGGGATACTTTGCCCCATATAATACATGGTCACTCAGTTTCTTTTCAACTCAACCCCGTCTTCCATCACCCCCTCACAGATACCATCTACCCTCAATTGAGGCCTACACCCCTGTTTGGTGGCCTGAATCTATATGCCGGAAGTATCTACTCATGCCCTACTGTTCGAACTCAAGTGATGCTTTGTTACCATGCTATGTCCATCTGTATTCTGTTCCTATTAACCAAGCTCTGTATCAATATGTATGCTTAGCCAATACGTCATTTCAAACGGCACATCTTGTTGCTTGTATTTACCTTGTTGTGAAACCCTATAAAAACAGTTACAAAAAAAATAAAAAACTGTCACACATCACCTTTCCCACAAACCACTTAAAACCTTGGTATGCAGCTCTTTCATCTGAAAGAGCGAGCATGTTTGCATAAATGAAGAATAAAACTTAAACCTCTAGGGCAAAATTAAGCACTTCAAAAACCTGTTAGATATTTGTTGAAAACAGATGCTAAACACAGTTCAATACAAGTCTTTTTAAAAAAAAAAAAAAAAAAGCTGCAGTTGCTTGGAAGGTGTGCAGAAAGATTATAGGCCTGATTTAGAGTTTGGCGGTTGGGTTACACCATCACAAAGGTGACAGATATCCCGTCTGCTGTATTATGGCGTCCATAGGAAATAATGGAATCATAACATGGCAGACAGGAAATCCGTCACATTTGTGATGGAGTACCCAACACTGCCTTTAATATCAGGTGCCTCATGGCCATCCTTGAAGACAACTCGTATGATCGGAAAAAAGCTGCTGTGTTAGAAGTTGATATTGAGAAGGCATTTGACAGCCTTGAATAGGACTACTTATACAATGTTATGGGCCTCATGGGAATAGGCCTTTGTAGCCTGGACACGTCTTCAATACACTAGCCCCACGGCTAGAGTGATGATGGGCCAACACATCTCTGACAGCTTCACAGTGGCGAGGGTCATGAAGAAGGGCTACCCGCTGTCCCACCTGCTGTTTGCCATTGCTGCGGAACCCCTGGCGTTAGCTAAATCAGAGACATACTACGAGGGCATTAGAGCGGGGAATATAATGCAGAGGATAGCTCTATAAGCTGATGATCTACTTATATTTCTGTGGGATTTGGAGGAGGGCTTGCAGGCAGCCAGATCTCTTTGAACATTTTGTTGGGGTGTCCGGGCTAAGGGTAAACTGGTCCAAGGCTTAGCTTTTCCTTATCAGGGAAGGCAGGGCGCAGAGCATTCCCCTCCCCAAGATTTAGAAATAGAGTCTTGTTGTCTGCCATAACAAGGGATTAAAATCTATCACTCTACCACTGATATGTTTGACAGGAATTATGCGACAGCTCTCCGGGACTTGAAGTAGTTGATCACCTTCTGGCAAGCTCTCCCCTTATTTGTGGTGGGAAGGTTTGCCCTCCTCAAGATGGTAGCCTTACTCCATCTTTTGTATCTCTTTGAAACCCTCCTGCTGTGGGTACCTCAATCCTTCTTCATTGAATTGGACAATATCAATGTAGCCTTTATATGGGGAGCCGGGCGGCATTGAGTAGGGACTGTAGAGGCCACCTTCCTACACCTGATATGCACATGCCCAGTTCTGACCCCATTTAGGATCGAGGTCACTGGACTTCTGGCTGCGATTACAAAAAAGCTGGTCCCTACCACCCTAGCCCACTGTCTGGTTTCCTCACACCTCCAAAAATAAGGTGACTAGTAAGTTTCAGGACTAGGGGATAATACTCGCTAATCGACAGATAACTTGAAACTGGAAGGATCCCAAGTGGCCGGGCTTGCTTCTCTAGCGGCATGAACTGGAGAAATGAGCAGAATGTGAAGGGGCCATACTGCATAGGGAGGAGTGCAGGGGAATGAACAGAATGGAGATAGTGCAGTTGTGGGAACTAATACTTGCCTGCCTAAAGGACCTGGACTTATATGGGAGGGACTATGGTCTCGTAGCTGACTGGGCCTCTAACTGCTGTATACAGAAGAAACTCCATCTACACAAACCACTGTACACATTTTACTCTGTTGAATATTGTTACTATTATTCCACCGACTCAGGGGAGTAGAACTGGGAGGAGGGAGAGAGAGGAGGAGATTAACACCACAGTAGGGACAATTGTCTCTTGCATTGGTCTGTTGATTAGGCCTGCTTTGCAATGGCTAAATGGAATTGTCCACTTTTTTTTATACTTTTCAACATTGAAAGGCCACTGTCTGCACTGTTCACAAACGTGGTTGTATTTCTTGAAAATGTTAATAAAATCTAAATCCAATTTTAGGAAAGTCCTCCTTTTTGCCCTGGTCACCCCCAAACGTTTTGGACAGATACTGGTGGTTACTGACTCTTGGCTGTGCCCTGGGTACTGCTTACCAGTCCCAGGGCCAGTGCTCTGTGTAAAGTGTATATGCAAATTAGCATAATTATAATTGGCAATATTAACCTACCTAAAAGTCCCAAGTTTGGTTTGTGGTAGAGCATGTAGGATTAGGGACCCCAGCATAGGTAGTACACCCATAGGTGCACTGCTGAGGTGCACGGTGTCATTTTAAGGCAGGCCTGCCTTGCTGGCTGCTTTTAAAATAAAGTTACATGCAAATTCAACTTTGGAATTAAAAATACTTCCAAAGTCTTAAACTACCTTATTTTTACATCTAAGTCACCCCTAAGGCATGCCCTATGTGCCTCCAAGGGCTGGGTGCCATGTAACTATAAGCAGGGACCTTATAAAATAGTTGTATAAGTCCTGGTGAGGTAAAACAGCCACATTCTTTTTTCCGTCATTGTAGTGAATGGCCTCCATAAGTTAGAATGGGGAGACTTTATTTTAATTTATAAAGTCCCCTTAAGTGTCAAATACATTACGTTTGGTATCAAATTAATTGTTATAATAAATCCCACAACTTACAATTGTTGGATTTAATATAACTTGTTCAGGCAAAGAGTTTTAAACGTTACCTGAAAAGTTGCCAACTTCAGCCCTGCAGTGTTTTGCTGCTTTGTTCTGATTGGCTGCTTTGATGAGGTGTGAAGTGGCCTGGCTCAACACAAAGAGATGTGCCTGAGGGAGGAGATCTTGCCTCAGCAGATATGGAAGGGGGAGGACTGCCAAACTGGTCTTCAAAGGCAGGGAAGGACATTTGGAGCAACCCAGCAACTCCCTCACATCCTACAAACCCTGACAATTAGGTGCCCCCTTGATAAGATTAGGAGAGGGCAGGAGAGGGGTATGTTTAGGATTTTAGCCACACCAGTGGGTGGGCTCAGCCAGATGTAACCTCCAAAATCATTTTCAGCCATGCGGGATTTTTGAGGAATGTTGCTCCCTGGGACTGATTTTTGCCACACTTCCCAGGAGGTGGTCATCACTGGGGGAAGGACCCTGCACCTGATTGGGGAACCAGGACCCCCCTGTTTTTCACCCAGGAGCAAGGATAAAAGTGGCAGACCTGCACCCACAACTCAGATCCCTACCAGGAAGAACTACAGGAGAAGAAGGACTGTCCTGCTGGACCCTGACCTGCACCTGGGCACTGTACTCTGGAGGACTGCACCAGACGCACACTTAGGCTTCACCACAAGAAGGACTTTGCCTGGTTTCAACTGGTTCAAGGAGGGACTCCCTGTTTGCTACAGGTGAAAACTTGATAACAAGAGCCCCCTGCACCAACTCCTGAAGAAACTGACCACTGTCCAGTGGCCAAATTGGAGTCTGCACCAGGTGCATTCTGGGAGGTTTAGTTGGCACCCTCAAGGAGCATACCAGAGCTTCTGGAACAGTGGGGTGAGCTATGGACCTCAAAAGAACCTTGAAGGAACATCTGGAAGAAGATCCAGAAGTTTGGAGAACTTTTGGAAAAAAGCTCCATAAAGGGACCGACCCGCCACGGCAACTCTAGCCGGCTTGCCTCAGCCGCGACCCGGCCTGACTTGCAGGTTTGTCCCGGTGAAGAAAATCTCAGAAAAAGTGACTAAGCCCGAACGTAGAAAGTTGACCGGGACCTCCCAGGCAGTGTATCCGAAGAGGGTCCAAGGGACGTTGGATCAAGAGTCAGGATTTCCCAGGTCGAAGGATTTTCACCTCAAAAAAACTACTAAGTCCAAAGGTAAAAATCTCCATCGAGGGTTCCCGCAACGCGTATCCGAGAAAGAGTTCCAGGAGGTAGGATTGGCGACTTGGTCCTAAGGTGAACTTTTGACCGAGGCCTCCCACGGGCTGTAGACAAGCAGAGCTCCATCGCGGTCGGCCTTAAACTTTGACTTTGCCCCAGTCGAGGTGCGACCAGATGAATAGATTGGCGCTATTCGTTTTTAAGCACTAAAAAGCATTAATTATTTAAAAATTCATATCTCTGGTTCCCTTTATCTGATTTTATTCATTTTGGTGTAATTTTGAAGCTTAAAATATTTCCTATTTGTTTCGTTTATTTAAACTGTTTCCTGTGTTTTATTTAATTACTGTTTTGTGATATTTGAATGCTTTCCGCTTTGTCTCCTAAGTTAAGCCTTGTTGCTCGTTGCCAAGCTACCAAGGGTTGAGCTGGGTTTAATTTATTGAGACCTAACTGGGCCTACATGGAGGTTAGTGGCATATTGCTAAATGTAGGTAATTACCTGCCCTTACCAATAACCCATTTTCCAACACCAATAAAAAGCCTTTATAGATGGGTGGACTTATTGGGTCTTTGTAATGCCTGGAGTTTCTGGAATCCCACACAGAGGTCATACATTCACATGACCTCGGCCCACAAAACTGAGTCCAGGATTTACCTTGTCTGGGTACTGGCCTGTGATTTATTGTGGCTACAATGCATTAGGATCCTACCCCGGGCATCTCGCACCATGTACCCCTCGCCCAATCTTTGCGAAAAACCTGGCAAACAGACTCACCCAGACTCTCTCCTACCTTATCCATCCAGATCAGTGTGGCTTTATGCCTAGTAGAATTACACAACATTGTATCCGGAGGGAGCAGATGGCCCTTTCCCAGGCGCCCCGGCTCAATAGCAACCGACTTTCACAAACCATTCAACATTTTCTTGTGGGCATGTCTTGAGGCTGTGCTCCAACGGGCGGTCTTTGGACCCACATTTCGTGGCCTGGTGAGACTGCTATACAGCCCTACTTCTGCACAGGTGCAGGTGGAGCCCTCTCCCTGTTATTTCCAATCCGCAGAGGACACAGCAGGGCTGTCCTCTGTCCCCATTGTTCTTTGCCCTGGCCATAGAACCACTGGCGCTTATTGAAGTGTGGTGTGCTATTTCCGGGCTGGTGATGGGACGAGGATGCGGAGGACAGGATTGCCCTTTACGCAGATTACATATTACTCTTCCTTAGTGAGTTCCAAGCATCCAGACTTAGATGTCTAGAGATCCTTCAGCTTTATTCAGAGGCTTCTGACCTGTGTGTCAACCACCAAAAGTCAGCTCTGGTTGAAGTAGCTGGTGACGTTGCAGGTGGACACTGGTGTCCAGACATCCCATTTAGACACCACTCATTCAAGTACTTAGGGATCCATATTTGTACCATTACAGAACTGTTGAGGTCTTTTAATTTTCACCCCCTAGCATCTAAACCGGATAGAGAGCTACGTGGTTGGTCTAATCTGCCCGTGAACCCCTTGGGCAGTACTGCACTCTTTAAAATGATGTGTTTTCCCTGATACTTGTGTGTTCTAGCAAACTACCAGTATTCAATTCCATGTGTGTGGTTTTGATCGCTTATCTCAACATTTAAACCCTTTGCCTTATTAGTGGTTTGCTGAAGGCTGGGATGACCCTGCATATAGGCTAGAGCTCCACCATGTAGGCCTTGAGGGGTCCCTTGGCCTTCTTTACTGTGCAAAGGTGACTATTTTTGTACTAGGAAGCCTATTGTGTGCCAGTGCAGGGTAAAAGGATAGGAAAGTGCTCTTTGACCAAAATACAGTGCAACATTGCCCTTTCCCAATGACACAGTGCTGTGTAGATAGGTGACTTGATGGGCTGCACTGTGCCACCTTCATATAAGTCTGGTCCCTAGTGTCATGTGCACTTAGTGAGAAGAACATTCAGCAATGCGTATCTAATGATTGCACATGTTGACATTCCTACACTAATCTATCGATGGCAGTAGCTACAGAACATCTGTGAGCAGTAATGTGTCACTCTACTCTGTGTGAATGAATGGAACCACATCATCTGCAATGGCTAAAGTATCACGTCAAGCACCATACGTATGCTAGCCAAAACCATATGAGTACAAAGGCTACACAATAGATAATTTTGAGATGAGCGCACCCTCAATGGTGTACCTACACTAGGTATTAGTCAAATGTCCACATTTTGAATGGTGTTATAACAAATACTGTCATAAAGAACAGGTTTGTCACACATGCAAGTGTACTTGTAAGTTGTCCAAAGTGACCGGACCAACACTGGAAGAAGTATATGCAAAGTCCATGTGTGGCATGCAATGTAGCAGCATGCCCCAGTAAGGTTTCAATATGAATATAGTGAAACTTTCTGACACTGGCAATAAAAAACAGACATATGTCTCACCCATAGTGACAGTGTAGGTAAGTACATAAACATAGGGATGAAGCCACCTTGACACATATATCATGATAGTTGAATACTTTTGTGGTAAAAGTTGCCCAAATGAAACTCATATCAATACAGCAATGTGAAGCACACAAAGTCTAACACAATGCTGTCAAAACTGTCTTACATCAGTCATGGACATAGATTAAAATGCTACTTATTATAGGCAGTACAGTGTACTCAGCACACCAATGTCAACTTTGAGTGGTCACAGCAATGATGACAGAATTAAGGCATAGAAGCACTGATTCCCCTACAAGTTTGAGTCAAATACATACATGTTAAAAATAAAGTATTGTGTCTAGGTTTGTAGTAGACAGCTATTTGTTAACAACATCACAATATCCCACATAAAGATGGCCCACATTGCAGGACATATGTGTCAATCAAAGTGCAACATGACAACTTCTCAACCAAAAACAATGGCTGAAGTCTGACAATTGGATAACAATACATGTTTGAACTGCACCACATGTATGCACCAAAATCATGTTAAAGTAAGATAAGTATTGAATGGCTGTGTCAATGTGATGTAGGCCACCAACCATATCAGTGGTTTGACATGGACATATGTACGTGTGAGTGTCTAACATGTTGGCCATGCCCCTACCTACCTAGAGTGGACCAAATATAAAAAAACTCTGATCAATAATCTGTCACTTAACACATGTAGTGAGTGCACATAACATGGAGTGTTCAAGAACATCTCTAAGTACCCATCACAGTAAGCTACTTGATAAACATGAACGTCAGGATGTAGGAGTCTCCAAAGTATCAGGTCATGCCAACCATTTAAAATTACATAAAGAACTGGAAGATACATGTAAACCTGTGTCCAACTGTATAAGTAACACGTAATGTGAAATACTTTAAGGAACATGTATGAGTTATTCAGTACACATACCACACATTTTGCTGAAACAAAGAGCAAAATCATTTACATATGTAATTTCTTTTTAACATTCAGCTGATCAAGGATATGATCTTAGGCCTTGGGTCATGACCCAAACTGCACATCCCCGGACTGACCTGGAATGACACTACAATCAGGCATTGGTCAAGAAGACCAGCAATATTGTGGAGCACACTTCTGGTGTGCTGAAGTTCCAGCTCCTATGCCTATGGTCTGCAAGATGATACTAGTCTGTGCCATCCTCCACAGCATCTGTGTAAGGACAAATGTCCCATAGGACATCAACCTAGATGAGCTCTGAAAATAAGATAAACATTTGAATCCAATCTTCTTGTATGCTTTTATGTCTCAGTCACAGTAAACGTCAAGGCACCCACATCTTTTCAACTAGAACTAGGACTCAACAGGTTATAATCATGTCATCAGACCCATTAGGTAACGTGACCATGCCTCTCATTAAGCAATTCCATTCAAACAGAAATTAAATGTGATGCAGTGTGGTGCATTAAAGGGACAGGTCAAGCATGCCACATTACCAAAACCAAATTGATCATTAGTTACCTCATGCACCTAAGTAGTGTTGAGCTGCTCAGCTAGCAGTCTTGCTGTGTTCTGCATCAGCAAAGTGTGTTACAGATGGCACTCAGTGAAGTTTGGAACACAAACCAACAAGTACCATAACAGAGACAAACCTCACATTGTAGTGTGTTTCATCAGTGCAGTAGCATGAAGAATGGCTGCATTTTGCATGCACTGATGTTGTTGCATATACCATCAGATACAATTAGTGACGGCTGCCATGGATAAAGGCCTAAAGCCATCGGAACCTGTAAGTGCTTTCACTGGTAAAGAACACATACATCCATGTGGGGCATTCTTCAAAACATAGCACATGTGACCAATTCCTGGCTACGTTGTCACAAATACCACATCATGCTTCAGTAGATTATTGACAGCGAGTAACTAGCCAGAGAAATTTGTCATGTTTTATGCTAACATCTGAACAACAGAAGAATATTGAGATGTCAAAAGTGTGATTTCACTTGTATCGAAAGTCAGACAAAACTGTATATGCATACACACTAACTCATTGCAATTTTTCAGGTGGCATGATCTGCATATGAACTTACCATTGCATGGCAAGAATTTTTTACCTCTGACCTGAGTATACAGGTGCATAGCTGAAGAGAATCACAAATCTTGTATAATCCCAAAGGAGAAATGTAAGTTGAGTCTGTGCCATTACATATGTCTGTCAGGAAATGCAGTATACTTGGGCTAGGAGGCACACACAAAGGCGTGCCCTCAGAGTAGATTTACTGCTACCTTTTTTTCCAATTTGATTTTGCCCTTTTTACATACATATAAACCAAAACAAGCAGGTCAGGCTTGAATGATACCTTGTTGAGATTGTGGCAGACAAAGCAATGCAATTCATACATATCATGCCCAAGGCATTGACAAGTGCATAAAAAAAGAAAGAGAAAAGTGCAAGTGTATAAACGGTTATAAGAGAATTAATTCAGCCGCATATATCATCCCAACACATAGCATGATTGATATAACATTGCCAGAGGTCTGAGCTAACTCATTCGGAAAAATGGAACCACTGTGCAAAAGGATACAAGCTTTGCAATTCCAACAAATCTTATACTTCAGCCCCCCCATCTAGCCACTGGAGCCCAAATCATTTCCCCATGCTGTTGTCTCCTAAGCCCTTTGAGCTGGTACAAACTAGATTCCATGTTATATACAGCCACCAATCTGGTGGGGGTTCAGGTTTCAGCTAGTCAGAGGCAATGCATAGGTGTGCCACCGCCATGGCAATAAATACCGGATAGGCTCCTTTGTTTGTTTTTCTGTGACCTTCTGTATTGTTAAAAAAGCCTAAAAGCATCATCATGGGATCTACCAACAACCGTTCTTTAGTGATATCGCTCAAGAACTCCCCAAAGGCATGTATAAAGGACTCTAGCTTTGGACATGCAAAAAACATGTGAACCATTTCAGCCATTTCTGCGCAACAGTGTTTGCACCTGCTATCTGCCAGCCCTACCCACCTAGAGATGTTTGGGGAAGTAAAATAAAGGTTAAAAATTGTCTTCAAGTGTTGGCTTCTCAAGCTGGCAGTGAATAGCACCTTCTTACAGAGAGCCAGTGAGTTCTGAATTAGTACATCATTCATATCCAGCCTAAGGACTCATTTGGTATTCCGTACTTCTAGATCGTCATTTTGGGTCTGCACCAACAGATCAATCTTATGCGACCAATCTTATGTCATTGCCTAACTGCCTCGATAAGCAGAATCTTGGTCATACTCCTCAGCCTTTTGCTGTTCTAACAGAGAAAATCCCCCTTCAGTAGGTCATATAACTCCTGTAAATCTGTCCCCTACTATTGACTGCCTGTTCTTCTTCCATTTCTCCATTACTGAGCCTTGAAAAATACAAGGTAGCAAAGTGGAAGCAGAGGTAGGTGTAATAATTAATCCTCCCAATCTCTAATTGCTGCTTTACCTGAGTCCATACTTTATGGGCTGCATTTAAAACCTTAAATTGTGTTTTTTTTGTAATAGCTAGGTTCTACAACCTTCGAAAAGCCACCTCTTACTTTATTCTCCTTTTCGCATATTCTTGGAGCTTCGGCTGTGTTTAGTCAAATGATGTCCACCGTTAATAATATGGCCATATGTTGCAGCAGGCATGCCCGATAATACAGAGTGAAGTTTGAGACCACCCATCCACCTCATCCCCATTGTAGAATCATGAATTTGCCTGCTCTTCTTGGCTTCTGAAAGCCCCACAAAAAGCTGAGGCAGAGCGACTCCAGCTTCCTAAGCCAGACATTACTAATCTCTAGCGGGATCACTCACAATAGGTAGAGTACCTTTGGTAATATGAGTATTGTTTTCATATTGCTTCTTCCTACAAGGGAAAAATACAAGTGGTTGATTCTATCAAGTTTCTCGTCTAACCTTGTCCAATATTGGGGCTATATTAATCTCTACCATGCGATCCATTGTGGCTGTTATTCATATACCCAGATAGACTTATCAGGGATAGCCTGTTGATCTCTAAAGCCCACTGACTCTGTGCAAATTACCTGTGTTTTGGCTATGTTTAATTTATATCCTGAGTAGCCCCCAACTTGTTTAGCAAGGCTCTCAATTTCTAGTAAAGCCGGACATGATCAGTGGAGACTATTGCTTCATCATCTGCATATGCAAATACTCTGTATTCTATAGAGTGTTGAAATTCTGATTTAATACATGTAATCTTCTCTACTTTGGCTATGAAAGGGTCTATATAGAGAGTTAATAGTAAGAAGGGTGAGTAGGCACACCCCTGCCTCGTTCCTCTTGAGATACATATTCTGTCTGATTCCAGGCTGGCTATAAGCAGTCTGGCTGTTGGGGTTTTAGACAATATTCTGATGGCCCCCATAAGTCCTTCCCCAAAGCCTTTATGTTCCAGAACAGACCAGAGAAACCACTAGGAAACATGGTCAAATGCCTTCTCTGCATCTAATAATTTCAGGCCCAAGGGGGGCTTCATGAACCGCAGCTATATCAAACAATGTAATGACCCTCCTGATTTGATCTACTGTCCCTCTTCCAGGAATAAACCCACACTGCCTGTCTGGCACTAATGGGGATATAACTCCAGCCAGTCTAGTTGTTAGGAGCTTTGCATATATCTTCCCATCATAGTTTAATATATGACCCAGGCAAAAGAGGCGATTTGTCTTTCTTTTAAAGAAATGCTATATTAGCCCTCCCCACGACGCAGGAGCACATCCCAGCTGAGACATTCAAAACAATTGGAGCACATCCTGCTGCAATTCCTGTAAGAATATTTTATAGAATTCCAGCGGTAGAGTATCGGGACCTGTAGCTTTCCGTGTAACCAGGGAATCTATAGCCGACAACGTTTTCCTCCAGGGAAATTAGTGAGCTCAGCATGACCCAGTCTTCCTTATTCAGCCTACCCCTCTCTTTCCCTGGGAGAAATTCACTATAACCAGCAGTCGGAGGATCTATCTCCACTGAATACAAAGCTTGATAATAGTCTTTGAAGACCCTGACAATGACTGACGGATCCTCTATAGTATACCGGGTGACAACATCAATTGCATTTATCATGCCCAGTCAACTCCTTTTGCCTAATCCACATTGCAAGTAAGCTGCCAGTGGTTTCCCCAGATTCATAACAATGTGACCTATATGCATGATATTTCAAAGCAATTTTCCTTTAAAACACTGATTGATTTTGACCTTCCATTTAGCTACTTCTCACTGAATTTCATGCGTATCATGTCCTGCCACGAATTCCTTGGTCTGCTCCTCCTTGGCATGGGCCAACTCCCTATAGAGATTATGGATTTTGCTCTGTTTCCCTTTCTGGAGGTGTAAACCAAAACTCAGAGTCTTCCCCCTAATCCCTGCCTTCAGGGCATCCCACATGACCTCAAGAGAGGTTGTGCCTCTATTAATCCCCAGGAATTCGTTCAACCAGAGTCACATATGGTCTATGTAGGACTCTTCTGATAGTAATTTCCTGTCTAAACTGAACACCCCCTGTGGCCTACAAACCCCTCCAGTGGAACCCCAAGAACCAGAGGATTATGATCTGATAAAATATGGAGAAACTTCTCTATCGTAGTTCTTGCAGCTCCTGAGAGAAACACAAAATAGCCCAAGTGGGCCAGCTTTAGAGTAGAAGGTAAATCCAGAGTCAGGGGAATATCCACCAGCCGCTGATCAGCCACTAGCCACTTCAGAGCTCAATATGCTCTTGGCTTCTGCCTCACAAAACCTTGACCACCAAAATGTTCATTGTTGACTCCTAAGTGAATACTAAAATCCCCACACAGCATCAGAAGTAAAGACCATTGGGCTTACTCACGGTTTAGTGTGTCCAAAATGGTGGCTTCATCAATATTTGACCCATAAACAGAACACAAATTAAATCGAGCAGACCCCAACCTACACTCAACATTAGCCCACCGACCTAACTTATCAGCTACTGAGCAACCGAAGATAAATAGAGAGATTTTGGGGAGTACTGCAACCCCTCGAGATGTGGTCCCCTGCTCAATGCAAGTTAATAATTATAGGCCCAGATCAGATCCCTTAATACATGCTGCCTACCCCCACGGGATATGAGTATCCTGTATACAAACGTAATCTGGGCGCATGGCCCTTAAAACTAGTGCAGTTCTCTTCCTTTACTCCTTATTGTTCAGTCCACAAATGTTAATAGAGCAGATACAAAGCTTATCCCCCTGCATTTTGTTTCCCTTTACACCCCTCACTATTGGACCTTTTAAGCACATAAGACACCACGGTTTGACTACTTTTAGGTATGGCCCCACCAAAACAAAGAGCATTTTCACATTCCACATGATTTTTTACCTTTCCCAGCTTGCTTAAGCCAAACAATCTTGAGTCCACTCTGCCGACCTACTTAAAGTTTTTTGCAGACCAGGCAATTTGCCTCCCCATCCACACCCACCCCAGTCCCTTTACCATTACCCCACCTCCACCTCCCTTCGACAACCCTCCCAACACACCACAAACCCTGAAAACCCACCCACCTTCCTCTGCCATCCACAAGGGGCAAAAGGATCGTCAAGATCCTTTCAAGATGGAGTGCCTTCTCCCTGAGCCTGGATACCTTATATAACTTCATTTACTTATCTCTTTTTTCCCCTTTTCCCCTATATTTCCCTTTCTCTTTTCCCCCTCTGATGGACTTCCCCTTTCCCAACCCCTATATCAAAGATCCCAACACTGCATTTACCAAGAAATGTGCATGTAACTAGCATATTCTTAACCCGGAATCAGACTCTCCAGAGACTCCTTGGCTTTGATTTCCAAAGTGAAAAAGTAAGTCTTGTATTTATCAACCATTTTGAGTTTTGCTGGATTTAGTAAAAATACTTGAGTCTGGAATGTTGACATCAACTGCTGCAGATGCCATCTCATCTCCATAATATTTTGGCAATAATCAGGCCTAACAAAAAACGTATGCCCTTTAGCAGTTCACAGGTCTGACTGTGCCCGATCCTAGAGGGACTTTTGAAGCAGAAAGTTGCCCAGATAGATAAGTATGGCTCTAGGCCTCCCTTGTTCCTGTCCAGCTCTGGCGGTCTGTACAAACGTGAATCTATGTGCCCTTTGCACCTCGACCTCCCAATTCCAGTGCAAGAGGTCCAGGAAGGCATCCTTAAACAACTCCACCACAAAGCGGTGAGTCTCAGTTCCCTCAGCCCCTTCCGATATACTCAATATTCTGAGGTTGTTTCATCTCTATCTGTTTTTGAAATCTTCGAGCTTCCATTGTGTGTCCTCTGTTTGCTCATTTAATAGAACGGCAGCTTCCTTTTGGGCTGATAAGTCCTCTTTCAAAGTATAGATCCAATTTTCTGTCTCCCTCTTTCTGCAAATTCGAAGCAGGATTTAGCTACCTGCCAGATGGCCAACTGTATTTTACGACATGCGGCTTGCGCCTTCCGGCTCTCCGTCCTTGTTTCTTCCCTGTGTGCCATGATGCTTTGTTATACTGTACCCAGTGAGATCCCCTCCAAGGCCTCACGCTTATTCCCATGCTCTGGTTGCCCTCCCATCTCAGTCGCCTTGAGGGCTGGTACAATGAAGTAGACCCTGAGCAGATCTTTGCCGACAAGCATTCTCCTATCTGTTTTGACCACTTCCCCTTTTTGTTCATCTGACAGTGCCAGTACCAGCTGATCTCTGGGAGGGGTCCTCAGTCCTAGGGGGTTTTCGGCCCCCCAGTTGCTTGTTTCAGTAGAATCTGAGTTTCCTTCCTCTGACTATCGTGAGTTATTCAATAGGGAAAATAATTGTTTCACAGACTCTGCTTCCGCCCTGGCTCTTAATTTTGGCTCTGTCTGTGCTTGTTAGAGTGTTTGCTTGCAATGACTTTGCACCTTGCTGTTCTTGGTATGTATCAGAGATGGAGGAGGCTGAATTATATCTTCGCCTGAGAAAGCGGTTGCCCATTTATTGTCATCTTGCTGAGTTTAATTGATTGCAGAGTCTGTTTCTGAAAGCATCAGTGTCCTACCCTCTGCCTGCTCCCCCAAGGCTCCCCGAGGCTCCCCCTAAGCCCTCTGATTGCTTCGACTGCTCTGCACTTACCACCCCATTCCAGGCGGTATTGTCATCAACTGTGGGCCTCTACTTCCGCGTGAGGGCTCTCCTTCGAGTCTGCTCCCAGATGGTGACTCATGAGGAATTTGGTCATTGCATTGGCTGGGAGAGATTTCATTGCACTTCCAATTTGAAGGTGGGTACCACATTACTAGTGCTCCCATAGCTAATGAGACATCATCAGTTTTCTCTCTTGGGGGGGTCAGTACAGCAAAGGGGCGTGACTCAGAACTCGGCTCGTGGATACGCCAATGGCCATACTCAAAGTGACGCCTTCTTGCCCCTCAAAACCCCGTAGATGTACTGCTACTAACATTGACAGAATAAGAACAGAAATGTGTTGCAGCTCTCTCATTCCAAAGGAATATCAGCCCACAGTTTGTTAAAGATACGATAGTCCACGTACAATATGTTTTTGATTTATATATTTATCAAAAGTCTGACCGAAATAATATCGATATGACCTGACAGTTAGAATACAGCCACAATGAAAATTTACAAAGAATTGTAAACAAAAAATTATTGATTTTTTTTTCATAATGTATCATATATACAGTGATGCAATTAGAACGGCTTAATTATACAAATTCAGCCCATTTCAGGCTTATTTTCAGCCTACAGCCATTTGCAGCCAACAATTGTTTCGTCAAGGGAAGTCTCCTTTTGAAATCCTGTACGACTTCTTCAGGGCTACAATTTATAAACAAAAAAGTAAAACATGAGAACCAAAATGCTCCAACTTTGATATGTCCAAATTGTGAAAAGGGAAACCCACTAAAAAATCACCAAAGTCTCTGTCAAAAGCTGAGATGACCACATGCAAAAAATACATAAATTATATAAAGTGATCAAACGACATGCAGCAAAACAAATCAAAACCTTCCAAAGTGCTATTTAAACCATCCACCATCAAAGTGTACGTGTTTGATATATATCAAGGAAAAACCACAGTGACAACATGAAAAACAACCCTAATAGTCCAGAATTTTAATTTCAAATAGAGGACAAACGATTCAGCAAATACCTCGTATTTACACCAATCTCCAAAACTATAACCTTAGTCGAACATTGTAACTGTTAAGGGCCATATGTAAATCCTCTGATACAATGGATGAAAAAGAGAAAGAAAAAGAAAAAGGCCAAGTGACCTATTAAAATTCAGTGCAATCTAAATTATCCATAAATTTCAGATTTCAAAAAATCAAGAAAAATGCCACAAAGCTCCAATAGAATACCTTCCGTCCTAAAACATTATGATCCGTCTTCAATTGAAACTGTAAAACGAAAAAGGGAGAGTAAACTTCTAAATGTAGAAAACCTACATAAATGGCGTACTGCAGCAGGCTAGTAAGCGTGCACAGCCCTGACGGAGAGTAATTAAATTTAGCATTCACAATTCACCTATAGATAGTAAAGTCGCCGTATCAGCTTTATGATAGAGTAGAAGTTCAAAAGTAGCCGCGACGCGAGTACGCGTCTCATCCATAGCCAGTGAACAAAAAACCCGGAAGTAAATATACTTCCGGGATAACCGTGTAAAGACGCGTCAGTGCGTCAAAGACTCAAAATAAAGGTAGGACTAGCCGATAATCTCGTGTTTACTAATGACGGATTCCGTGAGTAACGGAGAACCATTAGCTCACAAACAAACAATCAGATTAATTGAAGTGTACAACGTGAAAGAAAACCGGAATTCTCCCCATTATAACTAATTATTAAGGGAGAAAGACAACAGCAGATCAAGAACAGAAACTTTCCCCTCATACCCTGACAAGGGAGCCTTGTGGTTATGAGGTAACTACAAAAACAGTTTGTTTATAGTGGAGTCGGGCATGAGTAGTATCTATATTAGAGACAAGTTAAAATACGGTGTCAAATCCATACATGAAGACAATGGGGGTCATTCTGACCCCGGCGGCCGGCGGTCGCCGCCCGCCTGGAGGGAACCGCCATTCGCCCGCCCCGCGGTCAAAAGACCGCTGGGGCCATTCTAACTTTCCCGCTGGGCCGGCGGGCGCTACCTAAGGTAGCGCCCGCCGGCCCAGCGGGAAAGGGGCCTGCAACACAGAAGCCGGCTCCGAATGGAGCCGGCGGTGTTGCAGGTGTGCGACGGGTGCAGTTGCACCCGTCGCGCTTTTCACTGTCTGCTAGGCAGACAGTGAAAAGCAGGCTGGGGCCCTGTTAGGGGGCCCCAGGACACCCGTTCCCGCCAGCCTGTTCCTGGCGGTAAAAACCGCCAGAAACAGGCTGGCGGGAAGGGGGTCAGAATCCCCATGGCTGCGCTGCTTGCAGCGCCGCCATGGAGGATTCGCCCAACCGGGGGAAATCCGGCGGGAAACCGCCGGACCCGAGCCGCGGTCGGGATGGGCAATGAAGCACCGCCAGCCTGTTGGCGGTGCTTTCCGCCAGGGTCAGAATGACCCCCAATGTGTCTTAATTAATGAACAATTGGAGAATTTTGGCTCTTGATTATACAGTGAACAAACATTTGCCTATGCAAAAAGGAATAACATATTGTGCTACCTATAATTCTGGACTATTAGGGTTGTTTTTCATGTTGTCACTGTGGTTTTTCCTTGATATATATCAAACACGTACACTTTGATGGTGGATGGTTTAAAGAGCACTTTGGAAGGTTTTGATTTGTTTTGCTGCATGTCGTTTGATCACTTTATATAATTTATGTATTTTTTGCATGTGGTCATCTCAGCTTTTGACAGAGACTTTGGTGATTTTTTAGTGGGTTTCCCTTTTCACAATTTGGACATATCAAAGTTGGAGCATTTTGGTTCTCATGTTTTACTTTGTGATAATAAATTGTAGCCCTGAAGAAGTCGTACGGGATTTCAAAAGGAGACTTCCCTTGACGAAACACGTGTTGGCTGCAAATGGCTGTAGGCTGAAAATAAGCCTGAAATGGGCTGAATTTGTATCATTAACACTTACACTAACCTGAATTGTGCCTCCACCCTGCTGAACTTGCGGTTGGGCGAGAGGGCATGGGGAGCTGTGACCGCGTCCCTCTGGCACAGCATCTTTTACTCTGCTCGGTGGCTCCATATGCGCTGGACATTGTCACTTTTCATCCCATATTGGGGTGGTCCTAGGTAAAGGGAAAACCAAAGCACTCATCACAGGCTCCTCTGGACTGGGCACAGTGCTTCTTCATGCTTTCAATGTGAGCACATGCTGCTAACTTTGGGCCAGATAGGGGGCAGTAAAACAGCGCTCACTATGCACAAGTGGTAGAAAGCAAACTGACAATATACAGCGCTCATCATGTGCCTGGGAAAGCACTTGGGGGAACCAGACAACAGTGGGAAGGCAGACCAGTACAACCAGACCAGCAGACATAGGCGTGATCTCTCCTGGTAGTCCCTCAGGGCCTAGTGTCAGAGGGGCAGCTGGCAGCAGGGCAACAGGCAGAATCCCAATCCAGTGAGTCCTTTAGACCATCCAACAAGTAGTGGGCAGCAGGGCAACAGCAGAAGAGCAGTCCAGATGAGTCATTTGTGCAGTGCAGCAGTCCTTCTGCAAAGGTCAGCCCCCAGTTCCAAAAGTGCTCTACAAATGTGGGGTCAGAGCCTCTGTACTTATACTCCAAAATGTATTTGTTAAAGAGGTCACTTCAAAGGAAGTCCTTCAAGTGTAACACAACCCCTTTCAACCCAGCCCTGACTTTCAGACAGCTGCAGGGGGTAAATCAGCCATTTTTGTGAGGGCAGGACACAGCCTAGTGACATGTGAGGTGTGAACAGCCCTCCCTCTCCCGTCTCTGCAGATGGATGCAGATGCCTTCCCTGTCACACCAATCCCCTCCTGTGTTGTGGCTGTCTAGAAAGTATGCACAAAGTGTAGCTGTCACTCTGTCCTGGATGTGAACTGGAGTCAGGCTGCAAAACACTAAAATTATAAACACAGAGACATGCCCACTTTCTAAAAGCAGCATTGCTAAAACAGCAATGTAAACCCCAACTACAGTGAGCAGGATGTCTCACTATCACTCCAAACGTACCAAACATTGTAACTCTACTCCTTTCAGACCAGAAATTACCACTTGAAATATATAAGGGAATTCCCAATGCTAACCTATGAGAGGGGCAGCCCTGACAGTAGTGAAAAAGTAAATAGGCTGTTTGTGACTACTAGGACATGCAAAACATAAAAGTACATGTTCAACCTTTTACATACACAACACCCTGGGATCACCTAGGGCCTACCTTAGGGGTGACTTAGGTCTGAAAAAGGGGAGTTGAGGCCTTGGCAAGTAGTTTCAAATGTCAGGATAAGGTGGCAGTATATTGCACACACAGGCACTGCAGTGGCAGGACTCAGACAGGTTTAAAAGCCTACTTCTGTGGGTGGAGCAATCAGCGCTGCAGGCCCACTAGTGGCATTTAATTTTCAGGCCCTGGGTATATGGTATACCACGTTATAAGGGACATATAGGTAAATTAAATGAAATATGCCAGAAATGTGAGAGCACATTCACTTTAGAACTGATTAGCAGTGGTAAAGTGCCCAGAGTCCTAAAACCAACAAAAAGAAAGTCAGAAATATAGGAGGAGAAAGGCAAAAAGCTTGGGTATTACCCTAAAGAAAGGGCCATTTCCAACACAATGACTCATGAATATCTACATGTGCAGAACTGTGTGTTTTTCTGTGGAAACAAGCAAAATTATACATGCTGAAAAGCCATGCAGCCTTACGCAGAGTTGGAAGGTACAACAGCTTACTACTACCCAGCACTCTGTGCACCAGTGCCAGTACACACTTATATGGCTTTTATGATGTTACATATGATGTATATCTGTCATATTCCATCATATTTCTGTCATATTTCTCCTAGGGACAATCATGCCTACATATGTGTCTGTTCATGTGATTGATCATATTTAGATGGACATATAGATCTTAGATGTGTTATCCTACCACATGGTATATCTGTTGTAATCCTGTATCAGAGGTACTTGAGCCTCCCTCGGAGTTATGGTGCAATGGTCCATGATAACCCCCTATCCATGTATTAACTATCTGACACAGAGTAAGTGAAGCCAGCAGCCTTGTGATACTCTAGATGGAGTATGCAAGGCCAACCACACTGCCTGGATTGTATCACCTTATCCACTTACACTTTTGTTGATGATCAATGATCAGTACATTTGCATGAAGCAACTCTAAATCCCAAATTTGGTGAAACAGGCCCATGTGTCTAATTTTAGATATAGACATCAACATAAATGTTAATTTTGTCCTGTATGATTTGGGATTTATCTCATTGTGACTACTGTTACATTTTGTGAACCCACGCAGATAGCACCTGACTCAAGTAATGGAAGTCTATGTAGTGACAATTTATTGTACATATATCCATCTTTTTGCTGCTATTGGTCTGATCAGGGAAATATGATTGTGTTACAATGTCAGACTATTTCGCACAGACATCATGTACATTTACTGCACATGCTAACTTTTTTTTCCATTTTCACCCTAGACAACATGACAGCTGAAGAGACAAGAACATTCTAAATGTGTTGTAATTGTTACCACCACATTAAGAATGTCTCAAAGGCATACAGAAGGATGCACAAGCTACATAAACGTGCAAAGGCAGCCAGGTTCTAGGACATCCCTCGACCTACCACACCTGCACTTCCAACATTTGCCAAAGCCAGGACAGAGCAGGGCCAACCTGGCAAACCCTTGCAGCCACATAGCAAAGACCTACACTGGCAAGGAGGCCCAGAAAAAAGGGAATCCGTACTCCACTATACCATCATAAAGGAAGTGGAAAAGGTGAATCGGGAACTGGAAGTTATTTGTCAGGAGCAGACCAACTTACATGTGAGGTTGACGAACATGGAAGGCCATGGAGCAGCTCTCCTAACTTGTATAAACATTTTTAATTACCATGTTTTATAGTTTTTTTTCATATTGTAGTAATTTAATAGTTAAGGTCCTATTTAGTTTGTTAAATGGATACGTTTAGATTAGTTAGGTGTCAGATTTTTATTGGATTTTATAGGTACATGTTTTTATATCTATTTTGATATTTGTAAGGTTTTAGTGGGGGGGAGGGGTTCTTGTTTAGGCTTTGTTAAAAATAATATATATAAATATATTCTTATACCAAAAATGCATATTTTTTTAGTTTTAAATGTGTAGTTAGTTTATGTATAGGTGCAGTGATGTTTGTATTGTGTCACTTTATATGTGTTAATGGGGGACGGGGGTTGACACTTAATATGTCATTTGTGCTTAGTATTTAAGTAACTGTATGATATGTTAAGTTCATGTTAGGTAGTGTTAAGCATAGTTAGCTTAGGATAGATATATTTAGTTAAGGTTTAGATAATATAAGGTAGTGTTTAGGTTAGGTAGTGTAGTTTAGGTAGGTTTAGTTTTCTTAAAAAGATATATCTTTAGCAACACTTTTTATATTTTTACCACCTCAGAATTGTTACATCATTGGGAGTTTCTAACATTGACTATGTTGAGTTGAGTACATGATGCTGCTATTGCTCTGCAGTCTTAATGCAATGTATTTGACACACAACTCAACACAACTCAACACAGATATTTACCCACTGTAGCACTCTGTGTGAAAGAGATACACCATATGTGAAATGGATGGTTTTGTGACAACATATTGCAGGATACGGGCTGTGCTGGAACACACACTGGTGCCTGCCTAACACACACCCTTACACCAGTCTACACATAGGAACTTGTTGTTTGCTGGTTATAAGTCATGTATGGGGCCCCCACATGCCTGGAGAACCTCATTAATCATTGGCATTGAGTACTTGCAATGTGTGACACTACATGCATTTAACTTTGTGCAACTACTTGCAATAATTTGAACACATAAGTCTACCATTTCCTCTTAGCCTGAGGAGATGATGCTTTGTACCTGGGTCTGTGCTCTGTCTCCAAATCTATAATATGTGTGTATATTGTACAATTGATGTAGTGTGTGGTTACACTCCAGTTCAATGCATGTGAGTCCTCTCAGGGGCAGAGGAACACATTTGTCCTGAATATCCCAGTGGACCTTTGTACAGCATTTATCATTAGTAACTTGACCTCTCATAATATGATTTTGTATTACATGCATGCTGACATGCAAGGTAGTGGACTGGCATTGTACATCCTTGTGCAGCATAGATATGATGCTAATTCTGAAGGAGTCTGCCTATGAGCACTTGCATATTATCAGAGCAAGCATATTTAAAGATCTTTAGGGTCTCTTCAGTGTAAGCATTGAGTCTATCATATTTGCTTGTTAAAGTTTCAATGTTCCCAGTGCTAGAAATATGTGGATGGGTGACACATATTCATTGGCTCATATGCCTCACAGGTCTCATTCTGACCATGTACAAATTTGTGTGTTTAGTCAGCCCTTTTCACTGTGTGCCAGTCCAGTAACTGAACTATATTTGACCCCTCCTCCCCCGTGAGTGATTTTAGCAGGGGGGATAAATATGGCACTAAGGCCATAGAGTAATTTTTTGCACACGAAACACCTACTTTGCAGCTCATTGACGCAAAGTAGGTTTCCACGTCCAAAAAATGACTTTAACTCCATAAATTTGGTGCTAGACGGGTTTAACGCCAAAGTATAAATATGGAGTTAGTTTTGCACCGAATTTGCATTTTAAAAAAAGAATGCAAATTTGGTGCAAAACAAGTATAAATATGCCCCTGAGTGGATTAAAGCAGTTTGTTTTGGTATTCTCGAGAAGAAGCAAGGTGGCGTCCTCCTGCGCATCGTAACAAAGTATCTAGAACAAGTAAGTTATCACGGAGTACTTTTGGAGAATGTTTTATACTTTTTGACATATCAGGTCAAGTATATCTATGGACCTAAAAAGAACCGCCCTGTTTTTCAGGGTTGTACGAAGCGAGGTTATAGCGATATTTAACACCTTGAAGGCCGAAAAGTGAGATTAGCGTTGTTTGAAAAGCCGTTTGGGACGTACGTGAGTAACAAGTACAATAATAAATTGGGGCTGAGCGATTTTAAAGCACTTAAGGTTACATTGTAGCACAAAAGTGTAACTGACGAAGCGTTGACGTTTCACATAAAATTCATTACACAAAAGAGGGGAAAGTTAATGTGATACCCATAGAAGGGTTGTACATTTCTTTTTGGAAGTACTGGCCAGAAGTAATTGTAATTTCAATTTAGGGAACAGTCCCAAATGTTACTATGGTAAAATATTGGGTACAATATTGATCCTTGAATTAACCATCTCACAACTGAGGAATATTACATAAGAAAGGGATGAGAGAATGAGTTACTCCACAATTCGAAGATATACGAAGGATGTTCATTTCGTTGTAGAAGGAACGACCAGAGGCGTTTTTAACTGCCATTAGGAAACAGTTTTGAACAGTATTGTTGAAAATCTTGGGACCAGAAGGTGAGTGGCCATTTACTTGGGTTCCAACTAAATAAGAAGATATCTGCCATGAGGATTAGACTTTCCATGAAACGATTAAAGAAGAAATCTTTATTTTATCTATTTAGGTGCTACCGACATAGAGAAATTGTTTTTCCTGACGATGGCCAGTTATTGAATCATGCTTATACATAGGGTCGAAACGTCAACATAATGTGTTGTGGATTAATGTAGAAAAATATGAGGTGACTTCAAGACAACTGGAATTAAGGAGTCTTTTTGAAGATCACTGATCTCATTTTTTAAACACACTCTGTATTTATTGTATATAACACTTTGGCACTTTTCATATCACAGTATTCACTTTCACTGTGCCGTCACTATAAGAGCATCTGAATCCGTTCTAATTGATGAATCTGTTCTAAATGGTAAATATATGAAACTGCTGGAAAAACATAAAAAGTATGAATTGATTTAAGAATACCATATTGAGACAAAGGGTTATTTTTCTGATAAATTGCCTAGATTTGCTGTGAAAGTCAAGGCACACACTTCCCCTTTGGGGCCAAGTTTCAGTTTGATAGTCATTTAGTATGAAGCAGCAATTTTTTATGTCATGGCTAAACTAATATGTTGTTCACTTATTGACATTAATACTGAGAACATTGTACCCTGTCATCAGGGTGCCTGCATGCCCTATAGCCATTACTTAACCCACAGCCACTGACAAAATGCTGTTAGTTTGCTCAACTATTCTTTTTTGTACATCACTCTGCCTTTCACACCGTACAGCACACCAATATACCTCACAGTGCTGTATTGCAAGCAATTTGTGCATTCATGTTGTCAAGGTCTCATACTTGACACACATCCTCACAACTCGACACAGAAAGCAGCCTTACAACACTTTGGGACTGGGCATGAAATTACTATGGTTTACTCATTTGTGTGTACTCCTGTGATTTCCTAACACACACCAACATTACCAGAGCCCACACCAATAGGCACTGTGAACTATTTTCAAAGGGCATATGCACCATCAAACTTGTAAAATAGCCAAGTTGGTAGTCTGCAGAATATCACACATCTGTTCACTCAGCCCTGATCACTTGTACATGAATATGACTCCTCTATCATACATCATTTGGGCCCAGGGCCAGGACTTACTCTCAGACACTGATGCCACTCAGATTGTGCAATGACTCTCTGGAGAAAAGGCACAACCACCATAAAGTACAATATACAATTGGCCTACATGCCTATCCTGTATGTCAGAACTATGTCTTGTGCTGAACCGCTCAAGAGAGTAGTAATGATGATGAAATGTACCATTTATCTACTCTTGTTGCCAACACGACTAGTCCCAGACACATCACCCTCCAACCATCCCTAAAACATGCCCATCATCCGGGACAGCTGACGCATCCTGTCACTTCACAGTTTCTTTTTTAACTTCCTCCAGTTTTGACAATTGTAGCATAGTCAGACATTAGTGGTTAAGGCTCCCTCCTGACACCTGCCACACATTCTGCCAGGCCTAAATCACATGTCAAGTGAAGTGCACTAAAGCCCTCTTCATCAACATTCCTTCCTACTACACAAGTGCAACACTATCAAGAAGAAGCTGTGTATGTCACTGAGGCTACCTTGTCACACAAACATCACCGCTCTGCTCCTTAAATCTAATGGCTCACCATTCATACCGACTTGCAATTCAATGTGCTCAGCTACAACTATATGGCACTACACTACCAGGGACGCACCTAACTGCCACACAATCTATGCTTCCAACAAACACTCATGAGCCTCTGGTGTAATATCACTTGCATTCACCCCCAGCCCCATTCTTGATTTGTACAAGACAGGAGGTAATGTGGTCTCTAATATGGCAGATGACACCTTTGAGATCTGAACCAGCACATCAGGACAGCTGTGGGCATTGTGATTTAATGCTTGTGGCTGTACACATGGCCCTTAACATAAACCTAATGGGACATACTCTACATACTGATGCCCCGGATCCCCTCTCAAGTGAAATGTATATCCTCTGGCAACACCATTCCACAATCTCACACTCCACTTTTGGCTGGGTAGCGCCAAGACACACACATTCGCCTCATGGAACAAGGTGACCGGTACCGTCACAGAAAGGTTGGGTAAGTTTGTCCTGTACATGCATGATGTACTGCTCTCCATTCAAGTTTTTTTGTGTTGTGGTACTTGTACCTCTGACTACTCATGTTAAACATTAGAACACAAGTTGCAGTATTTAAAGGACAACCTGGACTGGGACAGCATATCACACATGGACATGAGAAACTTGGCGGAGTTGCACAGGACAAGTTTTTGCTTGGCAAAACAACTGACATTTATGTGATATATGGGTTGTCATGTCAGACCCTTCCTTGGACACAGCCACATGTGTAGCTTCACTGCACAACATGACGAGCCATATTTATGGCCTGGTTACTGTCACTCTTGCAAGGCTGCACATGAGCAACAACACAAACCTTAAGTGAGATATATGAGGCCGCGCAAAGGCCCCTTGCATGGTCCTGGGTGGCTTCATAAATCTCGAGCAATGTTACACAGCACAATTTGCTGCATTACATTACTCTGCACCAGGAAGGCATTTCAATAGGTGTTGCATGGGCCTTCCCACGCAACATCCATGTATTCTGACGCATTCCTAGATTTACAAGAACTTGTAAACCTGGGAATGCACCAAAAAGATATACCTCTCCAGGAGAGGTGTAACAAGGAGAAATATGTTTATTTCATCTTCTTTTTTTCATCTTTCTGAGGGCTGCATTCCTGCCCTTTCTCTGTGATACAGGGCAGCACTCCAAGGTGATATGCTGTGCCGACCTGTGTCACAGAGCCCATAAATATGAGCTAACATGTTTAATCATATTGTTTATTGATGACACTTACCCTTTAGATCACCCTAGTCCTCAACTGCAGCACTGTTCTGTCTGGCAACTCCTGCCACCAACTCTGTTGGGGTGAGAGACACCACCTGCTCCTCTAATGAGACCAACTCCTCCAGGTCCTCTGGTCCTCCTCCGGTCCAGATGGCCCCCCCCCCTCAGGATCTTGGCCAGTTTCACCTTGATCCTGTGATGAATAATCATGCCACCTTTTTTTCAGCTCAGACAGACCTTTTTGTTTGGCCAACACTGCTGATCTTATCCACTATGGACTGCCAAATGGCTTTCTTTTTTCCTAATGGCAAATTGGAATTGACAAAGAAGGTGTTCATTTTGTGTCACTTCAGCTATTAATATTTGGTTCTCCTCCTCACTGAAATTGCTCTTCCTCTTCCCCTATAATTCTATCTGGATATCTTGTCTGGTGTTGAAGTTGTTGCCCTCACTGCATGTGCTGGCTGCACCCTCCATTTCTTGCTTTTGTTGTTTGCAAAAAATCTTTTTTCTGAAGTGCGTAGTTTTTTTTGTCTTTTCCGACGCACTACTATGTGACATAAATCTGATTTGCGGCACATAAAAATTGCTCTACGTGCCGCAAATGAGCTCTAGGTCACATTTAGAGCAGATGCGCTACAACATTGTGCTGCATCCTTCCCATCAATGTGTCAACATTTTTGATCCACCCAGGGACCTTACGACATAGTGCGTCATACTGTAAATACAGAACATCCGTGTTGCTTCAGAGTTCCATCGCAGTGCAAGTTTTTTTGATGCTTCGCTGCGTTGCCGCAGCGATATGTCACTTCTCATAAATCTGGGCCCCAATGTGGTACTGCTGAAGGCCTTGTCCTCTGTATTGTGCTATTCATTCCCACGGGGCAATCCAGATACTGCACACATGTGCAGTGCCTCTGTGCATCAACTCATCTTTCACAGGCCAAGACAACAGTATGCAGCACTGAATACCAAGGCACTGTGCCATGGCACATTTATTCGTCTATGGAGCAAAACTGTAAAAATAACGCTGTCTTGAACTTAAATAAATGGAGTCAAAGGGCAAAAGCATTTTTCCTCCACAGTGTCAGTGAGTAGATTTAAAGCAACCCTATAAACTAGATTTATGGTATGGTAATGTTAAAGAAAATATTCGGCAATTGCGAACACTTATTTCCCTCTACGTGGCTCTGAACGACTGTTGAAATGTGAGGCAGCTCAAGTTAAACCAGGCCAGGCAGTGGCACTGTTTCATAACTCCATGGGGGGCAGGAAGGGGTCATGTCGAGATGATGATTAACACTTTTCTGAGGAGTGAGAATGAGTGGCTCAGTCATTCATGTTATTGAGAAGGGCAGGTAAAGATGTAAATATATTGTATTACTGCTATAGAAAGGGAAAGCAGAGAACTGACATCAAGAATGTTTAAATTCCGATGAAAGACACCCGACATCCATGGGGCGCCATCTATTATAGGAACAGTCAACTCTACACATGTTTACGGAATGTTAATTAAAAATTATTGCTTCTGAGTGATAAATGACGAGAATTCGACTGTTTAACACACTGCCAGGATCTGTGCAAGAATTTTCAGGGCTTTAGGCAAAACAGAATTTTTCTGGATGGAGCGTTCCACATCCACTGAAAAAAGCAATGTTTAGGTCTTTTCCGACTAATTTTGTGCCATTACCTGGTGGCACCCTGAGACAGCTGACTCACTTCACCTAGGGTCATAGTCTCTCTCCTCACTCTGAAGTGAAGTATTATGTTATGTTAATTTGTAGAAAGCACCCTGGATGATGATAGTGGGCTCATCCTGGCGCTGAGCAGGTGTGATTTCAGCCTTGCCACGGGCATGTGCAGGGAGGGGCTATTTGAACAGACATGTCTTCAACTGTTTGCAGAACTTAAGGAGTGAGAGGAGGCCCTGATTTGTAGTGGAAGGTCGCTCCATGCTTTAGGAATGAGGTAGAAGGCCTGACCTCTAGATCTGGTGCTGCATATGTGTGGGATGTGTTCAAGTCTGTCCAAACAGAGGTGTCTGGAAGGCTTGTGAAAGAAGATGCAGCTGTCAAGGTAGGCAGGTAGGCAGCGCCAGTGCTGTGTAGAGCTCTGAAGGTGTGAGTGCGGAGTGTGAACTGCGTGTGTTTGTGTATTGGGACCCATTGGAGCTTCTTTAGGTGCAGCATGATGTGAGCGCTGTTTGGGAGGTTGAGGATGATTCTAATTGCAGTGTTCTGAATGGCATATAGTACTTGCTGATTCCAGTGTAGAGGGTGTTTCCATATTCCGATTTGCTAGTGATGTGGATGTGTGTGAAGGTTTTTCACACATTGTTCTTGAGCCATTCGAAGATTTGTCTAGGCACCTGAAGAAGAGTGTAGAAGCAGGATGCTGTGACAGTGTTAACTTGTGAGGTCATGTCCGGTTTGCTGATGTAGATTATCCGAGGTAGGAAAAAGACAGACCTTCAGATCCTGTATCTGCATGTGTGGGATGTTTGCCAGTAGAAGTCCCGCCAAACGGAGATCTCTGTAAAGCTTGTGAAAGAAGATGTGGCTGCTAAGGTAGGGAGAGCCAGTGTTGTGTAGAGTGTTGAAGGTGTGAGTGAGGAGTTTGAACTATGTGTGTTTGTGTATTGGGACCCATTGGAACTCCTTTGGGTGCAGCATGATGTGAGTGCTGTATGTAAGATTGAGGGTGATTCTGGTTGCAGTGTTCAGAATGGTCTATAGTCTTCTTGTGAGATGCTTGCTGTTTCTGGTGTAGAGGGTATTCCCATAGTCCAGTTTGCTACTGACAAGGGTGTGTGTGAAGGTTTTGCTCTTCAACGTCTACATGGCCCGCTAGCTAACATCGCCCGATCCCACAACCCCAACATCATCTCATACGAGGAAGACACCCAGCTGATCCTCTCCCTCACCAAGCACTCCGCCAAGACCTACCTCCATGAAGGAATGAAGGCCATCACCGAATGGATGAAGAGCAGCTGCTCAAAGTCAATTCCGACAAGACGGAAGTCCTCATCTTCAACTCCACCCACCTGCAAGGTGTAACCATCAGCTGGAGGTGTATGGTGAGCCACAAGGCAGAGTCCCATGATGAGGTGTAGTTACCGAAGATCACGTCTTCTGTCTTGTCAGTGTTGAGTTTGAGACAGTGGAACTTCATTCAATCAGCAACTTCTGTCATGCAGAGGTGAACTTGTTCCAGGTGTTGGGTGACTTGTCTGGGAGGGAGAGTATGAGGTGAATTTCTTCAGCATAGGAACAGACGTTGATGTGGGCATGGATGACTCTGACCAGAGGGACCATATCAGTGTTGAAAAGGATCGGGATGAGAGACAATCCTTGCAGTACTTTGCAGATGCAATAGCAAACATCTGAAGAGTAAGGAGACAGGCTAACTGCTTGTGCCCTGTCAGTCAAGAAGGAGCAGTTCCAGTGGGAAGTGGGTACTTGGGTACCAGTCTTGTGTATGTGCTGGATGAGGATAGGTTGTGAAACCATGTCGAAACCTTGGGAGATGTCCAAGAGGAAGAGGACCGCTGTATCTCCTCTTTCTAGGATTATGCAGATGTCACATGTGGTAATGATGAAGCCAGTTTCTGTGCTGTGGCCGGGTTTGAAGCTGGCCTGTGTGATGTTGAGGCATTGGTGGCATCTTAGATGGTTGGTGAGGTATCTGTTGATGAATGTTTCTAGGTTTTGGCTGAGTACAGTAGCAGGGAGATTGGTCTGTTGTTAAAGAATATAGATGGGTCCACAGAGGGTTTCTTGAGTATTGGAAGAACTGTAGCATGTTTACTTGTGTCTCACAGCACTCCTAGGTGAATATCAGCCTCGTGAATACCAGCCTGGTGGAGCACCCATTGACTGGACTCAGAACTGTCCCAGAAACATGGTAATGGAGGAAGATGGCTAAGCAGGTACTGCAACCAACGTTTATGGGGAAGGAGACTGATTCTGCTCCTAAAGTTGTAAGTGGCAATGAGCAAGTCACTCTGGTGAAAGTAAGGTTTAGCTGAATATATGGAGAGGTTCCTAAGAGCAGGCATAAGTCCCATGAGCGAACTGTGTATGAACCACAGGCTGTGAGTGAATAACGCTCTTCTGGAAACTGGAAGACTATAGCTCCGAACCCTGGGAGATCTGGGTGGCCACCCACTGGCTGGATGCAAGCGTAGGCCACCCCAAAATAAATCAAATATTTTAGCTGGCTTGCAATAGGAAGCCTGGGGACCCTTCATAGTGCATCAGGCTTCAAAATGGCAGCAAACACGTGCATGCATCTTGAGAGTGCTAGTGCGCTGGGAGAAGGCCACTGTGCTAGATCTACCCCAAGCCTACGGGGCTATTCTAACATGCTCAAGACCCCCAGACAGAGTTGTGAGTGAAATTGTTACAAAAAATTGTCCCTTAGGAGAGAGGGATTCAAGAGAAACATCCTTGAACAGAATGCTGAACAGAAAGCTAGTGGAAAAGAGGAAATTGTGGCCTCCTGAGCCAGCAGAAAAACACTAGAAGTAGCTCCACCCAGTTGTCCTTGATCTTGTGAAGCACTGTGTATGGAAATTAAGTCAAAGGGAAAGCCTCTAGGGGATCCTGTGGCCAAGGAAGTGACAGGGAATTGATCCTTAAAGCACTAGGGGAGGGAAACAAAAAGCAAATTAGGGGCAGTACAAAGTCTTGATCTTATGCAACTAGGTTTAACAAGAGACTGCCAAATCACTCTGAGAAGCTTGGAACAAATACAGGAAAAGACTCTGAGAAGGGGAAACATAAATGAGCAATCCACATGCCCATTAGGATGATCTACATCCATTCATTCACAGGCTAGGATTTTGCAAATAGCACAATGCAGAGGAAGGCAGTTAGGCGGTCATTCTGACCCTGGCGGTCAAAGACCGCCAGGGCGGAGGACCGCGGGAGCACCGCCGACAGGCCGGCGGTGCTCCAATGGGGATTCCGACCGCGGCGGTAAAGCCGCGGTCGGACCGGCAACACTGGCGGGCTCCCGCCAGTGTACCGCCGCCCCATTGAATCCTCCAAGGCGGCGCAGCTTGCTGCGCCGCCGAGGGGATTCCGACCCCCCTACCGCCATCCAGATCCCGGCGGTCCGACCGCCGGGATCCGGATGGCGGTAGGGGGGGTCGCGGGGCCCCTGGGGGCCCCTGCAGTGCCCATGCCACTGGCATGGGCATTGCAGGGGCCCCCGTAAGAGGGCCCCTAAATGTATTTCACTGTCTGCTGCGCAGACAGTGAAATACGCGACGGGTGCAACTGCACCCGTCGCACAGCTTCCACTCCGCAGGCTCGATTCCGAGCCGGCTTCATCGTGGAAGCCTCTTTCCCGCTGGGCTGGCGGGCGGCCTGAAGGCGACCGCCCGCCAGCCCAGCGGGAAAGTCAGAATTACCGCCGCGGTCTTTCGACCGCGGAACGGTAACCTGACGGCGGGACTTTGGCGGGTGGCCTCCGCTGCCCGCCAAGGTCAGAATGAGGGCCTTAGTCTCTTTCTGCTGATACTGGGTGGGATGAGCAGTGGCCGCAAAGATCTGTGTTTAGTCTTTCCATCAGTGTTTCCTCTCTTCGACTATAGCATCTGGTGAAGACCCTTTTTAGGTTGTGTATTTGTTTGGAGGCGGGTCACAGAAAGGTTCGACTGTTAATAAGTTAGCATGGACCAGCACACCCGAGATAAGGCAATAAATATGACCTTGAAGGTCTCTCAACGCCATAACATAATATGTCTATTGTATGCTTCAAGTGGAATTTTGAATGTAATGGGAACATACTGTTGTTGAACCTGACATCCTTGGTGTAATATTCCTCAAAACATTTGGCTTCACTCCTACTGTTTGCGGAATTTGCTTTTGTCTGCTTTAGGACTGTTAACCAGTGATTGTGCTCTCTCCATAAAACCTAGTAAATTTGGCCTACTCCTGATTGACATATTTAACTTACTCTGCAGTAAAGTGGCACCTGTAAAGTGAAGCTACTAGGGGGTCTGTAGCACTCATTACGCGGTAGCCACTTCAAACATATCTCATTCCTGCCACTGCAGCTCTTAGTGCAGCTTTAAACTGACATTTTGATGTGGCGAAATAAACATTTTTTCTGGCCTAAACCTTCTTTTATAATACCAATAATTCGCTAGGCCCTAAAGACTCATTTGGGCTGAGTGAACTGTATTGGAAAATAGGATGTGTGTACTTAAGGTTTACATGACCTGGCAGTCAAAACCTCTTAAACTTGTTTAGCACGGTTGTAAGGCCGCTCTCTCCCATTGACCAACATGGGGTGACTTTATTACATTTAATAAGTGATAATTTTGGATTGGGAGCAGATGGAAACATACCATTTACACTCAAATGAATTGTAATTTAAACTCTCTGTTAATGGTGAAATCAGAATTGAAGTAAAAATTCTGAAAATGGCACTTTTATAAAGTTGGCATTTTCTTGCCCTAGTGCCCTAGGTCACAGGCCTGTGAATGGCTCTGCTGTTGGGGATTTTTGTATTTCTTCTAGACATTAACACAAAGGGGGCTTAGGTGTGGACAGGGTGGGGCATCCTGACAAGACGACTGAGAGTGGCAGCACCCAGCCCCACTTAAGTTTCAAAGGGCTTTGTGTTGTGATCAACGAAGAATCGTCCACACGATGTAAGTAATAAACTGCGTGTTTATTTCTCCAGGATACAGAGCCACCTCCACAGCGTGCTGACAACCGCCCCCAACTGCCGTCTTCACCGTCATCTCCCCACATTCCAGCATCCCGTCACTCTCCCACGAGCCCCGCATTCCACCACAATACCATCGAAGTCCGCATACCAGGTTCCATACATAACATACCATCTCCCTTTTTTTTTTTTTTTTTTTTTCAACAAAAAAATACAGAGAATAATACAACGAATAGTCCCCAAAACCAACAAACACGAAAGGTACAACAAAATTGAACGAAATTAGTGCTCAGGTCTTAGTTTCCATGGTAAAAATCTGTCACGGGAAGATCTGCGTGGAAAATCTACCAACCCATCTGAAGCAGACTGATGAGAATCCACTTTATGTGAATCTTGGGCATATAAATTAGAATTCCCACCATAGCTCCTTTCTCCATCTTCACTGCTATCACGCCCACCACAAGCACCTGAAACCGAACCTTCAGAAAGTTTAACAACTTTGGATAGATTCCACCAACGACCATCCCCAAGCATAACTGCATTCCCACAAACTTTTCTCACTCTGACTGGATTGCCAAAACAAACATCACCTTTTTTAACAGCCACGCTTTTCTTTATACGCACCCAGTCTCCAGGACTAACAATACACAACTTGGTGGCTTTAATAGTATCAAATCTTCTTTTCATGCGCTCTTGTCCTGATCTCACGTTTTCCCACTCAACCACACTCATACCTCCACTTGATGTTTTGTTTTTCAAATTACTCGCTAACCACGACGGGAACAGGACAGTATTAGGTTTTCGACCTCTTAGTGCCTCAAAAGGTGAAATATTAGTCAATGAATGGGGTGTGGAACGATATACCCACAACATGGTACTCACAGCCTTGGTAACGTCATAATTATTGCATCTAGCCCATTTTATACAGTCACCAACCACTCTATTCATCCTCTCAACCAAACCATTAGTTTGGGGATGATATAAAGAACTCTTCAAATGTCTAATACCAGATTGTCTTAAGAAATTCTCCATCTCAGAACTCACGAGCTGTACCCCATTGTCCGAGATAATAGTTTCTGAAAAGCCCTCACGCATAAACACTTCTTTAAGAAACATAACAGCATTGGACGCTGAAGGTACAGCACAAAAGCGAACTTCAGGCCATCTACTGTGATAATCCATAAGAACAAAAGCATACCGTAAATTGTGGGGAAGGAAATTAAACGGCCCAACCATGTCTATTCCCACCTTAGACCACGGTCTTTCAGGTACTTCAATGGGATGTAAAGGTGGCGTACGTACTTTCAGACCCTTTTCCGCAGAATTGCAAACCACACACCTTTTTACCACAGCATCCACCTCTTTATCCATGGAAGGCCACCAATAACTTTCCCTCAATCTCCTCTTGGTCATTGTCGCTCCAAAGTGTCCTTTGTGTGCCAACTCTATCAGACCCGAACGTATGTCATAGGGAGGAATACACCTGTCACCCCTCATAAGAATCTGATCTTCTATTGATATTTCACTGGCAACTTTACAAAATGGTTGTAGTGGAAACGCAACATTCTTTTCTCTCGGCCACCCATTGATGACAAATTCTCTAACTTGGACCAAAACTGGATCCTTGCGAAAGGCCTCCTCCCAATCAGCTTTGCTAAAAGCTTTGGACGCTGGAAGATCCACAGTGGCAACAAAACAATCCTCTCTATCATCTTCAGAATCAAAATCATCAATAGTCGTTATAGGAAACCTAGATAGAAAATCCGCTCTCACATTGAATTTCCCAGTCAAGAATTTAACCTCCACATCATATTGTAACAATTTAGTGGTAAGGCGGGCAATGCGTGGTGTAGTATAGTTGGTTTTATCTCCACTGATAATGTAAATTAGAGGTTTATGATCAGTCACAATAACAAACCTTCTGCCCCATATATAACTCCTAAACTTTTCACTAGCCCAGACACAGGCCAATAACTCTTTCTCTATTACTGAGTAGTTCAACTCAGCTTCTCTCAATACCCTAGAGGCATGTTCAGTGTCCTGGACAAGGACAGCACCCAAACCGTACTTACTGGCATCAACCATAATTTTACACCTTAATGCTGGATCATATGGACATAATGCCCTAGCATTTATCATTTCAGATTTTACCAAATCAAACGTGTCCTGACACTCCGCGTCCCACATAAATTCAACACTATTCTTCAACATATTGGATAACGATTTCATTTTGGAGGCATAATTAGGAATAAACCTAGAATAAAATTTGCACAACCCAACAAAAGAGCGAAGCTCGTCCTTGTTCTTTGGCGGAAGACACTCTCGAATAGCATCCACCAACCCAGGTCTCGGTTTGACTCCTTCCGAAGAAACAACATGTCCCAAAAATTCAATCTCTTTTCTACAAAATTCACACTTGTCCTCTTTAACCACCACCCCATTCTCCTCAAAAATCTGTAAAACAAACTTCAGCACTGTGTCATGTTCAAATAGCTGTTTGGCAAAAATCAACACATCATCCTGAAATACCAGGACCCCGTCAATATCCTTAAGGAGATGTGACATGATACGTTGGAAGACTGAAGCCGCCGAGGCCAGACCAAAAGGCATCCTACGAAATTGAAAAGTACCAAAAGGTGTGTTAAAGGCCGTAAAATGTCTGGAATCTTCATCAAGGACAACTTGGTGATACGCCGACGCTAAATCAATTTTAGAAAACCATACTGCCCCATTCAATTTCTCAAGCAAATCATTGATTCTGGGAAGCGGGAAGGAGTCGACCCAAATCTCTTTGTTGAGACTCCTCAAATCAACACACAAACGCATCTCGCCATTGCGTTTGCGTGCGACGACAATAGGAGATAACCATAAACTAGACTCAATCGGCTCAATTACACCTGACACTTGTAGTTTCTCTAATTCTGACTTAAGGTCATCCCTCAAACTGAAAGGTATTGCTCTTAACTTGTGCTTAATGGGTATGGCGTCACATTTGATTTTGATACTATGTTTAAAACCTTTGATACACCCTAATTTTTTCTCAAATATACAAGGGAACATCTTATGGAGAGTCGATAAATCGAAATCACTATGGTCTTTAACTACCATCACTTGTTCCGAAGTACCCGGTCTCAGTACCATACCAAATAGACCTTGGTGGAACCAACCTAAAATATTAAGACCCTTGACCGCGACATATATCTTTCCACAAATTTTGCGCCCCTTAAACTCCAACACATCATCGATGAAACCCTCCAACTCAATCCTCCTTCCCTCATAGGAAACTGGAGCTCTGTCTGGAGGAAACAGTTTCCTAGTACCCCACGTTTTCTGAAACAGGTCTGAGGTTATCATTGTGATGCGTGCCCCAGAATCCACCAGAAGATGGAGTGTTTTACCCCCCACACGAATATCCACATATGGATCCACACACTCCTCCGGATCCCCTGAAAGAACTTGTTCATCTGTGACAACCACAATCATGTCACGAAATTCATTCTCCAAGCATTGAACAGACATTTCTTTGTCATCACACACACTGCTGATTTTAGTACTCTTATTTCCAGGATTCTGACACACCCCGGCAAAGTGTCCTGTCCTGCCACATTTGGCACACACCACATTCCTGGCAGGACAGCCTTTAGAGTCTTTTGGATGTGGAATATTCCCACATCTGAAACATATATTGCTACGTTTGAAAAATTAATTATTGCTGGTCCTAAGATCTTTGCGAGAAGAAACAACATTGACACAAGCTTTCTCTTCTTCCTTGCGTTGAGCCGAAAGTTCCTTAAGAGAGGCTTGAGCCAGTTCAATGCTCTTCGCTTGCTTAATTACATCATCAAGCGACGGATCACCCATGGTAAGAAGTCTTTGTTGGATGTGTTTGTCAAAACAATTCCCTATGAGCTGGTCTCAGACCAGCTGATCACGGAATGTACCAAATTGACATTGTGCCCACAATTTACGGAGAGCGCTGACAAATTCATCAACTGATTCACTCTGTAGTTGAACTCTCTTGAAAAATTTGTGGCGTAGTACTACAGTACTCGGCAGTTTATCAAATCTCAGTTTAAGTTTTTTTACTGTCTCTTGATATTCATCCAGTTCTTCTTCATCCATCACTTCGACATCGGGAAGATGTTTCACAGTCTCACGGCCTTCAAAACCCAATGAGTGTAGTAATAGAAACTTTTTCCTCTCTGGTCTAAATCGTGAAGCTCCAATAGCTCCTAAATATGTTTCAAACGCATCGAACCATTGAGGCCAAGACACCGGTGGTTCACCAGGTGTGTCAAGAAATGGAGGAGGGGCAGACACAGATTGCATAGCGTTCAATATTATAATATACCAATAATACCCTGTATTGGAGAATGATAAAACTTGCTGCCAATCACAAATTGGTATAAAAGATTATAAACACGTACACGCGCAGATAAGCAGTCACTGAAAAGTGTGTTTCACACAAATAGTTTGTTCCCGATAACCAGGTTGCTAGGTAACGCGCTTGAACAGACTTCTCCAGAAAATCTCCGACAGAGAGAGCGTGCACGCGCACACCTTGCTCGTGCTTATACAAAGACTTGAAGCAGTTCCAGCGCTGAACATGCGGAGAGCTCGAGTCGCGCGCAGGCTGTCCTCAGTGGGGGCCGCACGACCTAATTTCGTAAGAAAGGCACACTAGGATGTTCGCTGCGTCTGAACGATTCTCACCTTAATGGGAGAAGAGACGTTAGAAGATGGTGCAGTGTCCAGCAGTAAAATGGCCCAAAACCGTGCGTGGGTTCCGAGGTGGCTCGTAATGTACCGCTCGTCGCCAAAATTATGTTGTGATCAACGAAGAATCGTACACACGATGTAAGTAATAAACTGCGTGTTTATTTCTCCAGGATACAGAGCCACCTCCACAGCGTGATGACAACCGCCTCCAACTGCCGTCTTCACCGTCATCTCCCCACATTCCAGCATCGCGGCACTCTCCCACGAGCCCCGCATTCCACCACAATACCCTCGAAGACTGCATACCAGGTTCCATACATAACACTTTGCCCCCTGCACACACAAAGGAATCTGACACCAGGTTCAACCTGTCTTTGGTCACCCCAGAATTCTTGGATCCTTGACAGGGGAAGGAAACTAGAGACATGGGTAGAATGCAATGGTTAATGCATTATTACCAGGGTGAAAACATACCTTTGATTTGTTTTAACAGGTGTTTGCACTGCTTTTCTCACATTCATGACTGGTAACCATATTTCTGTCCAGTCCACTATTGGAAACTGCATTACCTGTACAGATTAGTCAAATTGACACTACAAAAGAATAATAAAGGATGAATTTGTTATGTAGGATTCAGATTGTTGGATCCTCTTCCACTTCTCAACCATTTTCCACAGCATCAGCAAAAGAATTGGCAAAACCAACAGGTGAAAACAAAGATGAGACCTATGGGTTTTGCCAATGTTTATTACTTTTCTTTCTTTCTTATTTTGCAGTTATTTCTCTTTTTCTTTCTTTCTCATTTTACCCTACCTTCTATCTTTCCTCTTTTTCCCTTTGTTTCTTTGTTTTTTTCCGTTGTTCCTTCTTCCTTTCTTTCTTTCCTTACTCTTGCTTCTCTTCTTTCTTTCCTTTTTCTTCCTTCATTCCCTGCTTTTCTTTCTTTCTTTTTTCTTCCTTCCAATTTTTTTCTTGGTCATTCTTTCTTTCCTCTTTCTTTCCTTTTTCCATCCTTCACTCCTTTTCCTTCTCTTTCTTTCTTTTCTTTCATTACTGTTTTCCTTCTTTTTCTTTCTTTCCTTCTTTCTTTTTTCTTTCTTTGCCTTTCCTTTTGCCTTCTTTCCTTCCCCCTCTTTCTTTCTTTTCTTCTTTCTTTCTTTGTATCTTTCTCACCTTCATTCCCAAACCCAAGAGGCTGGCAGCAAGTGACAGACAGACTGGCATTTTTAAGTCTGTGTTAGCCAAGACCCTTTGATTGTACTAAATTATAGGGCAGATTTAGGACAGTGATGCAATGCTGCTTTGCGTCAGCATTGCACCATATAACTTGTGCTTTGGTGTGCCATTTCCATGCAACATGGCTACCCAATATCTACAGAAAGGCACACTATGTCGAAAGGCCCTAAGCTGAAGATGATTCAATGTAACCAAAACTGACTTGTGTGTCGTAAAGCCTTCTTCAAAGTGTCGGAAATCCACATTGTTTCACTTAGGAGTGCGCTGCATTGTGGGATGCATTAAAAAAATATGATTCATTTCTAAACATCAAACAGCAGAATACAAAATATTCTAAAAAATGTAGGGAGCACCATCCATTACTTTGAATGGCAACAACATCAACCCCAGCCAAGATGAAAACACAGCAGGCCAGGGGAACAGGAGGAGCAATTTCATTTGGAGGAGAACCACATATTAATAGCTGAGGTGACAAAAAATTAACACTTTCTGTTTGTCACCTCCAAATTGCTATTAGGGAAGAAGGAAGCCATATGGCAGTCCATGGTGAATAGGATTAGCAGCGTAGGTCAAACAAAAAAGACAGTGCCAGAGTTGAAGGAGAGGTGGCATGACTACAAGCGCAGGACCAAAGAGAAACTGGCCAAGAACCTAAGAGCAGCCATGCGGACTGGACAATGACCTAAGGACTAGGAGGAGTTGGACTCAATGGAGGAGCAGGTGGTGTCAGTCAGCCCAACACTGTTGGCGGCAGAAGTGGAAGAACAGAACAGTGTTGGGGTTGAGGACCAGGAAGATCTACAGGGTAAGTATTAACAAAGGACAATATGATTTAAAATGCCACGCATTGCAGCAACACCCTTTGATGCACTGCACTGCGGCGTGTGCCAGAGGAAGGACAAGAAAGTCTAACATCTAATCTCATACATCACATAAATTTAAGCTTCTTTCCCAGTGACATTTGTCTAGCTGAGTCCAGCCCTGCCAAAAGTCTCATGTCCGTGCATGATGTGCTGCCTCAGTCCAGGTTGTCTCTTGAATTCTGTGACTTGTGGTCTTATAATGTTTAGCATGAGTGACCAGGACTACAAGTCCCACAATACAAAGCAAAAAACCAGGACTGGAGCCGGAGCAGCACACCATGCATCATGCAAGAAACCTGCCCAACCTTACTGTGACAATACAGGCCCCCTGGCACCATGAGGCAAATTAGTTTGTCTTCGGCCTATCCAGCCAAAAGTAGAGTGTAAAGTAATGCAATGAAATGGTGTTGCCAGAGGCTTAACTTCTCACCTGAGAGAGGATCCAGGTGTTGATTATGTGGAGTGTCTCCTATTAGGATCATGTAAAGAGTCATGTGTACAGTCACTAGCATTAAACCACACTGTACACAACTGTCCTGATGTGCTGGGTCAGATCTCACAGGTGTTGCCTGCCATTTTAGAGACCATACTACCTCCTGCCTTGTACAAATGAATATTGGGGGTGAGGTCCGTGGCTGTTTGTTGGAAGCATAGATGGTGTGTGAGCTTGGTGTGTCCCTAGTAGTGTAGTGCCATGTCGGTGTGGCTCAGCACATTTAACTGGCAGGGTGTCTGACTGGGGAGCCAATGGATCTCAAGGAGGTGAGGTGTGATGTTTTTTCCACAAAGTAGCCTGAGTGATAGTCATGTCTGGGCCTAGTTGTGTGGGCATACAGGGTAGGTACATGTTACAGATTATCATCACTTCTCTCTTGTGAGGTTCAGCATGAGCCATAGCTTTCTCAACAGGTATGCATGTTGGTAAATTGCATACTGTAACTAATATTAGATAAATTAGGTGTCTATGAGAGTCACTATACGATCTGGGTGTCATCAGTGTGTGAGAGTAAATCCTGGCCTTGGGCCCAGATGATGAGTGCCGGAGGAGTCATTTGTACAAGTGATTGGGGGAAAATGAAGAGATTTGTGATACTCTGCAGAGGACCAACTTGGGTGATGATGAAATGGGGTGAGCTTTAGTGGTTGCATATTTCCAAGTATGACGGAGCTTATCCCCTTTAGAGACTGCTCAAAGTGCCTATTATTCTATACTCTGGAAACAACTGTGCTAGGAATTCACAGGAGCACACACAAATAAATAAACCATGCTAAGTACATGCCTTTATCCATTCATGCAGTGTATCAAGGCTGCTTTCTGTGTAGAGTTCTGTGGATGTGTGTCAAATATGAGTCATTGGCCACATGAATGCACACACTGAATGCAACACAACATTGCAAGGCTGACTGGTGTGGTGTACTGTGTGAAAGGCAGAGTGACGGACCAAAACTAATAGATTATCAAAATAACATCACTTTGTCAGGACCTGTGGGCTAAGTAATGGCTAGAGGTAATGCAGGCACCTTGGTAACAGTAGTAGGGTCAATAAGTGCACATTACATAAATATAGCCGTGATATGAAAATAAGCCAAGTAACATGATAAATGGGGCCCTTTCCTGCACTCAACCTTTCAGCCAGGGCAGACCACCAAGCTGTATAACTGCCTTGCAATTTGTGGTATGATACAAACATGCCCTCCATGCCACATAGTAGATGTGTCAACAATATAACTTGCCCTCATTTACTGTTAGTAACACATGTTCAACACATCTATGTGTAACATAAAGTGGATGATAATAAAGTCTGCATGTCACCAAAATTACTATTGTCAAAATCTATCAAAGTTCTTCATTAACATATTATAAGTTCCTTGCAGAGGAACAAACAGCACGTCCTGTCCAGCAGCCTGTCTTGGATGACCAATCTGTTGGTGATGACATCCTACCCCCAATGGACAATGATATCTTCCAACAACTCCTGGGCTCCCTAGAATCTCAGTCTCTGGTCATAGCGAGGGGTGATGGCATTGCAGGGTCTCCGGATGAACCGTCACCCACAAGACATGCCCCACTTGCCAGTCCTAGTCCAGCTTTGGACTCCGAGGACCCCCCACTTGTCTTCCAATGGCAAATGCTGGGAGTCCGGCAGCAAATTCTTGATGTGGGGCAGCCGTGGATGGAAACCATACCTGGCAGCCTAGGGGGAGTCCATAGGTGCCTCAGTCCTAATATAGATACATCGGAGGCAATTAAATGCACCTACCCTTGGCTCCATAGGATGGATGAGTCCATGGCTGGCACTGCTGGTGTCATGAGGGAGAGGCAAGAACAACAGGCCTCAACTTCTGACACCAGTTAGACTGTCACTGAGCTGGGGAGCATCATTAACTTCATGGCATCTATGGAGCACAAGTTGGACTCCTACATAACAACAAAGGCAGCCCTCCATAGCAATGTTGTTGCATTGTTGAGAAGCCAACAGTCCCTTGTCAGCGCTGTGCTTGCACAGGCAAAGGCTGCCGGGTACAGGGGAGCCACATCTTCTGCCCCTGTTGTGCATGTTCCTCAGATGCCTCTCACACAACACCACCAACGGCAGGTGAGGCACAACACCCATCAGAGGAAGAAGATGTGGACCTCTCCATTTTTGGAGAACTTCCAGGTAACATTTGTTTGTGGCCTCTGCCAGTTTCCCAGTGGTCCATTGTCTGTCATCATGCCACCTTCTTAGTCAATCAGCACTGCACCTTTTTGTTTGTGCACCTGTTAATGTTAAACACTTGTGGGCTGTTGAAGAAGCCTACCCTTCCCTAATGGCAATTTGTACCCCCTCACTGAAATTCTCATCACCTCTACATGTCACATGAGATGTCTCCCAAATGCACTATATCTGGACATCTTTTACCCCCAATAATTGTTGGTGATGTTGCCCCAAACACTGAAAGAAAGCTTACGACGAGCCAACCAAATATTGCTAATAAATTCACTACTATAATCCAGAGTGTTGTATTTTTGTTGATGGACAGACTATTTATTCCATAGTGGATGTGAATTAACATAACTCACTTCATAGCATCTGAAGCAGAGAGAGAAAACTACACTAATATATGCTCTCTTTGCTCTCAGCAACAAGTACATGGCATAATAAGGAATGTGTTGCATCATAATGGAAAGTCAGGGTGTGACAATAATCTTCAGATACTTGACTGACAAACAGTGAGAAACTCCAAATAAGCATGCACATGTTTACCTTCTAAAAATGGGGTCTGTGAGCCAGGTGAGCCAATTAGACGGTTGCACTCATCTACATACATCTGGCTCAGTGAACATGACATCTTGGTCAAACAAATATGATAGCTTCAATGCTCACAATGAAGAGATCCTAAAGTACATAAAATATAATGTGTGCACTAATAATAGGCAGAGGGTCATGCCCATACTCCTTCAAAGTTGGCATCATACCTGTGCCACACAAGGTTGCACAAGGCAAATCCACTACCTTGTATATCAGTATACAATAAACGCACGCACTTATTGTGGGGGCCCAGTGTCTACGGGAAAATGCTGCTAATGCTGACTGTGCCCCTGATAAGGTCTCACATGTTTTGAGTGTGAGTGTAACCACACATTACATCTATGGTACATTTCACACACCTATTGCTGCACGGGAGACAGAGCACAGAAGCAGGCACACAGCAACAACTCCCCAGGGGAACATGACATGGGACACTTATGGCCATGAATCAACCAAAGTAGTTAAAGAAAGTGAACTGAATGTAGTGCAACACTTCCCAATCAGTCAAAGGTAATGATGATGGCGGTTCTATTGGCAGGAGTGGATACATTCATGATTGGAAACCAGCCAACAACAATGAAACACTTGCACAATGGTGCAAGGGTTGGTGCGGTACTGGCAGCCACCAGTGTGTCCCACTGCATCCTGAAATCTGTAATCTGTATTGCTAAAACTATACCAATTATACTTGCTCTATCACTTTCACACTGAGTGCAACAGTAGTATGCTACCTGCGCTGCGCTGTGAGAATATTTTCAAAAAGAGGCCCACTTACAGTGGCTAATGTTCTAAAAGCCACCACACTTGACACAGTGTCATGTAGACTATCAATTCCCCATAGGCCTCTGACAAAAACAACACCTACCTACAAAGCCAGCAGGTCAATACCCACATCATATACTCATCTCAACTTACTCCATGCTAATTAAGAAAAGATGATAAATTAGTGAAAGTAGATTTTCTCTATAAATAACACAAGTCAAATCTAACTTCACCTATCTAGCCTAAACAAACTAAACACTAACTTACATTATAATAATTTATCTAAAACTATCTACATCTACCTAGACTATCCTAATATTAACTCTACCCTACGCTATCTTAACTTATCGTAATCTATCTTAACTACTATACCCAAATGATAAGTTAAACATCTACCTATCTCCCTCTTTAACACACATAGATCAGCATAATACAAACATAAACTACACCTATACATAAGATAACTACATATGTAAACCTAAGCAAATAAATATGTTTTGGTATTTTTTATATTTTTTATACAAAGCCTAAATATCAAACCTTTCCCACTAAAAAATGTATAAATAGAGAAAAATATATAAAACCAGTTACCTATAAAACACTATCAAAAGCTAAAACCTAACTAATCTAAACCTACACTAATCACTAACAATGTATATAACTATTGAAATAATAATAAACAAATATTTAACCATAAACATTGGCCATTAAAATGTCTATAGGAGATGGGAGATAAGGCACCATGGCCTCATCCATGTTGTCCATTCTCTGTCGTAAGCTGGCCTGCTCACTCCTAAGGGCATCCAGTTTTTTGTGTATCTTCCTCACTTCTTGGATGATGCTGTATTTTAAGATCAAATCATGTCATCTTCTGGGCCACTTGGTTGTTGGCTGGGTGGCTGCAGGTGTAGCCGGTGGTGCTGGGGTTCAGGATGCCTGCTGCTGGTTTGGTCCCACTGTGTTAGGGCTTGTAGCAGATGTTGTCCTTGAAAGTGATATGGGCCGAGGACATTCCAAGATCCAGTTGCTTTGGCATGCTCATACAGTTTATTTATTTTGCAGTAGGCCTTAGAGATATCCTTTATGTGCCTGTACCTCTTGCAGCGCATTTCATAGATCCTGGTCTCTTCAGCTGTCATGTTATCTAGGGCAGTGGTTCCCAACCTTTTGACTTCTGTGGACCCCTACTTTATCATTTCTGGAACCTGGGGACCCCCCACTGAATTATTATTAGAATCCGTGAACCCCACACTGAGTCATTACTGGAATCTGGGGACCTAATCTCTTAATAGTTTTCAATTTTCTAAGCAGTCACGGACCCCTTGAGGAGGCTTCCCGGACCACCAGGGGTCCCTGGGCCACAGGTTGGGAACCACTGATCTAGGGTGATAATAGAAAAAAATAGTTACCACATTCTGTATATGCACATTATGTGTGTGAAAGTTAGGCTGACATTGTAACACAAACATGTGCCTGACCAGACGAACAGCAGCAATAGAGATGGATATCTGGACAATATATTGTCACTACACAGACATCCCCTACTTGGGCAAGGAAAACTGAGTCAGGTGCCATCTGCAAAGGTACACAAAATGGTACAGAAGTCACAATGAGATTACTACCATATAATACAGAGCAATAATTCATACTCATGATGATGTTCATATTTGAAATTGGACACAGTGTAAAGTTTTTTCCATTTTGGCATTTCAAGTTGCGTCATGCAAATGTGCTGATCCTTGCTCAGCAACATAAGTGTAAGTGGTTAAGGTGAAAGAATCCAGGCAACGTGGCTCTGCGTTGCATGCCCCATCTGGAGTAACACAGGCTGAACACATTGCTGGTTTTACTTACTCTGTGTCAAATAGTCAATTAATGGATGGGGGTTGTCGTGTATCTCCTGTGGACCATGACTGGGGAACAGTACTAATATTTACCCTCACGCAATTGTACAGAAATGTAACATCTATCTTCTGGTTTACCCTTGTAGTGAAAATCATGGTGAGTCATACTTAAACATGCTTATGTACACATATGATCCCAAGGCTGCGTTTGGATGCCTACATTATAAATTGTATAAAGCATCTCAGTAGTGTGTTTATGCATGCCCCACTACTCATCTGGCCCAAAATATTGTTGCATATGATGCATGGACCCTTCCACCATGACTCTTAGAGAGGCTTAAATAGCACTGAGGCTGGATTACAACAGACATACCTTGTGGTATGCTAAGACATTGAAGAACTATATGTCAATATAATAATGAACAAACACATGAACAGAGACACATGTAGCCATGTCATTTGTTGTTTGTCATGGGCCAAATACGTTACTGATGAAGATTTTTTCCATCACAAAAAACATATGCTGCAACCCCATATTCAAAATTGGTTAGATTTTGATGGCAAACCTACTGACACTGTCATATATGTTTTCACAAATCTGCTTATCAGCTTTAGTTTTGTCATATTGCTATAGGGACAGTTATGTTTTCTACTAACATATTAGGTGCAACACAGCATGAATATTTGCCCGCCCTTATGGTTAGTCAAACCGAAATGTGGTCTCTGGAGAGCTCAAAAGTATGCAACATGTCTGAGCCAAATATGCTGCAAGTGGATGGAACATATGTTGCATAATCACACAGTGTGTGACTCCATTTCTATGATACCTATCCTGTCCATGCTTGGTACAGTGGTTCTGTATAAATACTTCACATCATCTGCACATGTGTCATACACAAGTTTGGACATATACATCAAAACCCTAGCCAGACATGCTTAGCAACACATATTTCACTGTGCTACGGCATACGTTGAATCCATACTTTTTCAGTTTGTGCCATTTGTTGTATGAGATAATGGGGGTCATTCTGACCTCGGCGGTAAAAGGCGCTTACCGCCGGTCAGAAGACCGCCATAACACCGCCGCGGTAAACCGCCACGGTCATTCTGACCCGCAACTGCCAAACCGCCGAAAATCCGACATCCTCAATAATCCGCCACACCAAAGGTCAGCGAAAAAATGGCGCTGACCAAACCTCCACCATCACGCCAACAGAAATACGCCTATACCATTCCGACCCACAAATCCACGCGGCGGTCTTTCAAACGCGGTATTCCGTTGGCGGTACACCCCGCTGCGGTCAAAATACACACACCCATAGAAAACTCAGCCACATTGGTCACTTCGAAATACACACACCTGATACACATACTAACACCACTCCCACACACCCAACACAATATAAAACACACACCCACATCACCCACAAGCCCCTACCACCCGAAATCATTGACGGAGGCTAGAGACAGAGCACAGAATAGAGAATCCCACAACACAGAGGCACACAACACCATCACCCACACAGAATCCACGCACCAATCACCACACACCACCACACGCACCACACTCATCACCACAAACGCCACCCCACACCTCAACCACACCACGCCATGGCACCCCAAAGACACCCCAGGTTCAGTGACGCCGAACTCAGGGTCATGGTGGAGGAAATAGTCCGTGTAGAGCCCCAGCTCTTCGGGGCACAGGTGCAGCACACCACAATTGCCAGGAAGATGGAGCTATGGCAAAGGATAGTGGACAGGGTCAACGCGGTGGGACAGCATCCACGCAATCGGGAGGACATCAGGAAGAGATGGAACGACCTACGGGGGAAGGTGCGTTCCATGGTATCAAGGCACAACATTGCGGTGCAGAAGACTGGCGGCGGACCCCCCCTACTCCCCCAGAATTTACCGTGTGGGAGGAGGAAGTCTTGCACATCCTGCATCCTGAGGGCCTCGCTGGAGTAGGCGGAGGAATGGACTCTGGTAAGGCAAATCTTCACTACTGCTTCCCACCCCCACCCCACCTGCATGCCAAATCATACCCCCACCCTCACCCCCTCCCCCATCACACCAACCCCTAGCAAAAGCCTCACCATCACAACCCACCCATCCCAACACCAAGCCCTGCATGCGCCCCCAAAGCATGGACACCCATCACCAAAGCATGCCCACTGCACACACACATCACCCCCACAAGCCACCCTCACAAAAGCCCCCACAAGGAAATGCCTGCACATGGGTACACAGACACCCACCCATCACACGAAATGCCACACACAGAAGCAATAACCATACCTTTATACCCCTGCAGGACCCGAACGCCACCACACCGCCACAGAGGGTCCAGAGATGTCCATCCCAGCCCCAGAAGAGGCCCCCAGTGATGACAGCAGCTCTGTCTCCCTGGAGCCAGACGACCAGCCCGGCCCATCGTGGACCTCTGGACAGTCAGTTCCCCACAGACAGCCACAGGCTACACCAGACCCAACCCCCTCTGGGAACACCAGCACAGCTCCCACCCAGCGGGCCCATGCCTCTGTCTCCAGGGCACGTAAATCGGCGGTGTGTCCACCACTACAGGGCACCCAGGTTGACCCACCACCCCAACAACAACAGGGACCTAGGGGCAGTGGTAGTGGGCACACCGGCCAGGGGACAGAGGCCCAGGAACGCAGGGGAACTGGGAGGGCTGCTGTGCGACAGGGGGGGGACAGGCCCGGGGAACCGACTCTCCAAGAGGCCCTCTCCACCATCATGGGAGCATACCACCGCTCCCAGGAGACGATGGCGACGGTACTGGCCCGGTTCCAGGAGATCCAGGAACTGCAGGAGGAACGGTACATGGGGTTCAGGGAGGAACTGAGGAACATCGGTTCCGCAATGGGGACCATTGTCCTGGCCCTTACCCAGATCGTCACCACATTGCGGGACCATGTGGCACCCCAAAGGGCCCCTGTCACTAGCCCAGGCCAGGAACAGCCTACCACCTCCGCCGGCGCCAGTGGACAGGAGGCCCCCACACAACGAAAGGCCCCCAGAACCCCACCTCCTGCAGAAGAAGAACCACCCCGCAACCGGAAACTGAGATCTCACAAGAAGACAGAGTAGGATTGCAAGACCCCCGCCAGCCAAAGATACCCCCTGATGTCATCCCACTGTCCCACATTGTCACCATGTCCAACCTTGAACTGCCCCTGCTCCATCCTTGCACAGGCATATGGACAATGCACCTGTGCGACTGAGAACTGGACTCTGCCATGGACATTACTCCACCCCCACCCATCCCCGCTTCCCAATCATTTGCCTATATCTAGCACTTTAAATAAATCACTTATTCCACTTAAATAAACAGGAGTCTGCTTGTATTCTTAACAAATGTATTACGCATAACGGTTCAATATTGTCCAGTTACTTTGTGATGACAACATACCAATTTCAATAAGCTTTAGTCCATGGGCAAACAAAACTGAAGTCAGGCAGTGGGTCATACAGTTCTGAAAAGGGAAGGGAAAGTCACAAATCAGTTAACAGGAACTGGGGGGAAACACAGACAGTGGAGACGCATGAGGCCTCAAGTAAATGTAAATTGGGGTGGCTGTTTCTTACCTGTGTGCTACTGAAAGTATTGTTGTATGACTGTATCCCTGTTGTCCATGTCGTCCCCGTCGTCTTCCTCTTCTTCACTCTCCACAGGCCCCACAGCTGCAACAACACCACCATCTGGACCATCCTCCTGCAGAAAAGGCACCTGGCGTCGCAATGCAAGATTGTGAAGCATACAGCAGGCCACGATGATCTGGCACACCTTCTTTGGTGAGTACATTAGGGATACCCCTGTCATATGCAGGCACCTAAACCTGGCCTTCAGGACCCCGAAGGTCCTTTCTATGATCCTCCTAGTTCGCCCATGGGCCTCATTGTAGCGTTCCTCTGCCCTTGTCCTGGGATTCCTCACTGGGGTCACTAGCCACGACAGGTTGGGGTAACCAGAGTCACCAATTAGCCACACACGGTGTCTCTGTAGCTGTTCCATCACATAAGGGATGCTGCTATTTCGCATGACATACGCGTCATGCACTGACCCAGGGAACTTGGCATTTACATGGGAGATGTACTGGTCAGCCAAACAGACCACCTGGACATTCATCGAATGATAACTTTTTCTGTTTCGGTACACCTGCTCACTGTCTTTGGGGGGAACCAAAGCCACATGGGTCCCATCAATGGCCCCAATGATGTTGGGGATATGTCCAAGGGCATAGAAATCACCCTTCACTGTAGCCAATTCGCCCACCTCAGGGAAAATAATGTAGCTCCGCATGTATTTCATCAGGGCAGACAACACTCTGGACAAAACCTTAGAAAACATAGGCTGAGACATCCCAGATGATATGGCCACTGTTGTCTGAAACGACCCACTTGCCAAAAAATGGAGTACTGACAGAACCTGCACCAGAGGGGGAATCCCTGTGGGTTGGCGGATGGGGGACATCAGGTCTGGGTCCAGCTGGGCACATAGTTCATGTATAGTTGCTCTGTCAGGCCGGTATGTAAGTATGATATGTCGTTCTTCCATTGTCGACAGGTCCACCAGCGGTCGGTACACGCGAGGATTCATCCTTCTCCTCGCAAATCCCAGTGGATGGTGCCTAGGAAGGACAACATGGAGCACAGAGTCAACCAACCCACAGGTTCGTTCACACAGCTTGCACAGTACACGAATCGCTATGCATGGAACGGCTTGTATGAGTGGCAATGCAAGGCCTAGGCCTGTGTGACGCAGTAGAAGTCATGCCATGTGGGCCCTTGAAATTGCGGCTGCCTGACCTGTGAAGTGTGACAGTGGGTTGTGAGGTCACTGCGCTGGCGTGGCACACCGTGGCGGTAGGCGGTCGAAGACCGCGGCGCAAAGCAGCATTGGTTAACATTGAACCCTATGGGTCTCAGGAGCCAATGACGATGTGCGCCGGCGGTCGCGGTACACACCGCCGCGGTACGCACCGCCGCGGGCGTGACCGCCATTTTCTATCTGATTAATCACTCGAGACCTGATCATCCACAGGAGAGAACCTATACTGCAAGGGCTGCTGTGACCTCGGTCTGGGAGATACAATGGCTGCTGCGACTGGGGAAAGGGCCCCTGCCTTCACTTCCGAAGAATTTGAGAAACTTGTTGATGGGGTCCTCCCCCAGTATGCGCTACTCTACGGTCCTCCAGACCAACAGGTTAGTACACAGGGTGCACGCTGAATGGGCTATGCCTGTGTTGAGTGGGGTGTATGTAAGATGGTGGGGAGGGGAGCGAATGAGGAGTGCAACGCACGACAGATGGGAACATGTGCCACATGGCAAGGTTGGGGAGGGGGGGCCACTCACATCTACCATGCAGAAAAGTGATGATATTTCCTTTCCCACCCTGTACATGTCGAATAGGTCAGCGCACATCAGAAGGTCGACATTTGGCGTGCCATCGCCAAGGACGTCCGGGCCCTGGGGGTCCACAACAGATGGGGCACCCACTGCCGAAAGAGGTGGGAGGACATCCGCTGCGGGACCAGAAAGACAGCAGAGTCTCTGCTGGGGATGGCCTCCCAACGTAGGAGGTGTGCCAGCCGCCAATTGACCCCCCTGATGTCCCGGATCCTGGCGGTGGCCTACCCCGATTTGGATGGGCGCGTGAGGACATCACAGCAGACACAAGGGGGTGAGTATCAGCACATTCTGCTATCTTTGCGCGCAGTGGAGGTGTCTGGGTGGAGGCGGAGGGCTGTGGGTAACTCAAGGCCAGGGCGCTTTCTGTAGGCTAGTCCCCTCCGTTAGCCATGGCCCTGTGCCCCCGCCCCCCACCTCTGTAGGGTGCCAAGTACAGCTATCCATGGTCCTGCATCACCCATGTGTGCATTTGTCGTCCATAGACCTGTAGGCCTAGTCACAAGAACTGAGTAGTGTACCCCGATTGCGCAGCGTAGTTCAGGGGGCTTCTGTGTCTGTCCTCTCCGCCAATGGTGTTGCCAATGCATGCACTCAACCTGTCTTCATTTTTCCCCCCCACCCATTTTCTTTTTCTTCCTGTGCATGTGTGCATTAGCATCATCAGGCGGAGGAGAAGTGGCATCGGCGCACGAAGGAGCTGCATCTCACATGGCCCCGGAGGGCCATGCAACGGACTCCGAGTTCAGCAGTGAGACGGAGGGCGAGGGGAGCTCCACAACGGGGACCCGTGGAGACGTCAGCGACACAGACACGTCCTCGGAAGGGAGCTCCCTTGCGGTGGCGGCAACATCCGTGCCCACCGCAACTACAGGTACAGCCGCCACCCAGCGCACCAGCTCCGCCCTCAAAGCAGCCCCTCAGCGTTCGCCCCGTGCCCGCTCGCACACCAAGGCGGGCATCTCCTTCGCCCCAGGCACCTCAGGCCCTGCCCCAGTTACCCCTGCTGCCCTCAGTGAGAAGGTCATTGACCTCCTCCGGACGCTCATTGTTGGGCAGTCTACCCTTTTGAATGCCATCCAGGGGGTGGAAAGGGAGGTGCATCTAAGCAATGCATACCTGGAGGGCATTCATTCGGGTCAGGCTGCCCATCAGCGATCGTTCAACGCTCTGGCCTCAGCACTGACGGCAGCCATTGTCCCTGTCTCCAGCCTCCCTCTTCTAACTCCCTCCACCCAGTCCCAGTCTCCTGTTCCTCAGCCTATCCCATCCACACCATCAGCCCAGCCTGCACACACCTCAACACCCAAGGCAAGCTCATCCAGACATAAGCACCACAGATCCCACAAGCATTCACACAAACAACATCCAGATGCAGACATGCCAACAGTCACTACCACCTTTGTGTCCCCCTCCTCCTCGTCTCCCTCCTCCCTCCCTGTGACGTCTCCACTCACACCTGCATGCACACCACCATCAGCCAGTACTTCCATCACCAGCACACCCTCCATTACAGTCAGCACACGTGCAGTCACCATCCCCACTGCCATTTACACGTCCCCTGTGTTCTCTCCCACTGTGTTTGTCACCCCCTCTTCCAAACCACACAAACGCAGGCAGCCACCCACCCAACAGCCATCCACCTCACGACAGCCTCCAGCCCAAACACCTGCACCCAAAGACAGCACACTTGACTTTCCTACAACCACATCCTCTTCCTCCACTCCCATACCCACTGCACCTACCGTTCCCATTGCTCCTAAAAAACTTTTCCTCTCTAAAATTAACCTCTTTGCCTCACCTGACCCACCCCCTCCATCTGGTAAGAGTCCAAAGAGCACCTCAGCCACCACCAGCCCTGCATCTAGTATCACCATAGTGCAGGGCTATTGGAGTCCACCAGCTCCTAGGGAAGGAACATCGGCCAGCAGCAAGGGGACAGTCAGCCCACCCCCTGGGAAGAGGACAAGAAAACTTAAGGGCCGGGGCGAAAAGCCTGAGACGGCTGCCACCACGGAGAGTGGCCTTGCCACGTCACCTGCCATATCAACTAAGGGAGGCAAGGGCCCGAGAGCTGCAGCGAAGGAGGGCAAGGGCAGCAGGGCGGAGAAGACATGCAGCAGCCGAGCGCACCAGGAGGGCCCCACCAGCCCCATACCGGGTGTGATGGATGACACCCACGGGCACAAGACTCCATCACAGGAGGGCCCCGCTACCGCAAGGTCGGAGGGCGACTAAGCGGGGAGTCTTGGCCAGGTCTGGCTCCCTTGAAAGACAGGACAAGCACCGCTGAAGAGGGCCCCGCCAAGACAGGCACCGCTGAACAGGGCCCCGGCGTGAAGAGCACCGCTGAAGAGGGCCCCGCCATGAAGAGCACCGCTTAACAGGGCCCCGCCAAGACAGGCACCACTGAACAGGGCCCCGCCGTGAAGTGCACCGCTGAAGAGGGCCCCGCCAAGACAGGCACCGCTGAACAGGGCCCGCTGTGAGGAGCACCGCTGAAGAGGGCCCCGCCGTGAAGAGCACCGCTGAACAGGGCCCCGCCAAGACAGGCACCGCTGAACAGGGCCCGCCGTGAAGAGCACCGCTGAAGAGGGCCCCGCCAAGACAGGCACCGCTGAACAGGGCCCCGCCGTGAAGTGCACCGCTGAACAGGGCCCCGCCAAGACAGGCACCGCTGAACAGGGCCCCGCCGTGAGGAGCACCGCTGAACAGGGCCCCGCCGTGAGGAGCACCGCTGAACAGGGCCCCGCCAAGACAGGCACCGCTGAACAGGGCCCCGCCGTGAAGAGCACCGCTGAACAGGGCCCCGCCGTGAAGAGCACCGCTGACCAGGGCCCCACCGTCTCAAGCACCGCTCGGCTGGGCCCTTCCTGTCAAGCACCGCTCCACTGGGCCCTTTCCTGTCAAGCACCGCTCCGCTGGGCCCTTCATCTCAAGCACCGCTCCGCTGGGGCCTTCATCTCAAGCACCGCTCCGCTGGGCACCGCCGTCTCAAGCACCGCTCCGCTGGGCACCGCCGTCTCAAGCACCGCTCCGCTGGGCCCTTCCTGTCAAGCACCGCTCCGCTCGGCCCTTCCTGTCAAGCACCGCTCCGCTGGGCCCTTCCTGTCAAGCACCGCTCCGCTGGGCACCGCCGTCTCAAGCACCGCTCCGCTGGGCCCTTCCTGTCAAGCACCGCTCCGCTGGGCCCTTCCTGTCAAGCACCGCTCCGCTGGGGCCTTCATCTCAAGCACCGCTCCGCTGGGCCCTTCCTCTCAAGCACCGCTCCTCTGGGCCCCGCAGTCTCAAGCACCGCTGGTCCATTGACAGTGCCGGTTCTGTGTCGAGCAGGTGTTCACGAAGCACTCTGGGCACCATGCCTCCTCCAATACCAGTGGAGTCGGTTATCCATCTGATGGACTGTGGCTTTGCACTCCCCAGGATGGTACAGTGGGCATGGAGGCCCCTCGTGGATCTGGCGTCGTGGACTCATGTGGCTGAGGTGCCCCCCTTTCCCTTCCCTCTGAGGTGCCTGTTGTTTTCTCATCTGATGCCCCAGCAGTGTTCTCTCCAATGGTTTCCGGTCTCCTGTGTGGGCTTGGCCCATGTGTTTGTACACATTGGCCCACGGACTATGGATATTGAACGGACTGTGCAGGACTTGTTGACTATGTTTATACTTTGCACTATGTTCATTATTACTTTTGTATATTTCATATGGCATATTTACCATGACTTAAATGAACCTATTTTATACATAAATTTTAAACTTCATTTGAATTATGTCTTTGCATTCTTCCGGGGGGTTTGGGGGGTGTCACTCTGACTTGTTGCTCTGCATTGGTGTGTAGGTATGGGGGGGGTTGGGGGGGTGGGTGTATCACGTATGTGTGTGCCCGTAAGCTTTCCTCCTCCCCCCTCCCCTGTGTCGTAGGTGCAGTACTCACCGTTGTCGTCTGCGCCGGCGTTCTTACTCCTCGTAGATGAGCAGGTAGACAATAGCCGGTAGGATGTGTAATTCGGGCTCCATGCTGTCCTCCTTCCTCGTGGAGTGTGTCTAGGTGAGCGTTTTCCCGTTCGTAGTCTGTTTCTGCCGTGTTTTTATCGGCGGGGCTCCCGCCCCGGAAAAGGTGGCGGATTGGTGAGTTGTGATAGGGTGGGCGGTACATTGTCTGCCGCCTGCCTGTTGGCGGTGACCGTCGCGCTGTTTGCCGGTCCCGCCGTGGCGGTCGGAGTGTTAATGTGGCGGGCTGTGTTGGCAGTTCCCGCCAGGGTCAGAATTCCATTTTTTGGACCGCCTGCTTGTTGGCGGGTTGGCCGCCGCTTTATCACCGACCGCCAGGGTTAGAATGACCCCCAATGTGTTTGCATGGAATACATGCAGAGCATGCACAAGATGATGCTCACTGTGCATAACTATAGATATGCCAAAATAAAGCAAAATAAAAAAAATTTGACATCCTGGGGCCCTGCTTACATATACCCTACATTCACAATGATTTCACTCCTTGATCATTCTTAAAGTGTCTGTGGGCAGGTTGATGGTAGGTGAGTGTTATCTCCCACCACACATCACAAAGTGACATTTCACATAGACACACATATAGATGTCTAAATGGTACATACATCTGCTTATAACACTTACAGGTAGCATTGGGGACCTGGAAGAAGGCCACCTCTCCTCGTGTAAATGGACGACTAAAAGACATGAATGAGGATTTTGCATTGTAAAATGTGCTCTCACAAATGTTTATATTTATATCATTCAAACTATGCTAGCCCAGTATTTCAGATTTACATAACAGCTTAAATACACATAGGTCAAAATAACCAGATTAATGGGCGCAGCTAGTCCACCTGCAGGCCTGAGCTGGCTGCATGATGAAACTCAGATGTACCTATTATCACATGCCTGAAGCATGCCTTAGGCATGTGATGTATTTAGTAACGCTGGGCAGCATCATGTCAGACTCCAGTGTTCCATGACACATGGGTGACATAATTCACCCTAGGATTAACTAAGAGTTGTAATGATGGAAAAGGACAGGCATATGCCATCCGGAGCATCATAAAAGCCATGTAAGTGTTTACTGGCACTAGTGCACAGAGTACTGACTAGTGTTAAGTTGTTGCACCTTCCAACTTTGTGCAAGGCTGCATGCCTTGTTATCATGTTTAATGTTGTTGTTTTGCTCTGAAAAACACACATTTCTGCACATGTAGATATTCATAAGGCAAACCAATCTGTGCACACGTGCAGCACAATGCAGCACACATGGTGGATTTTGCATAAAAGATTTTGGGAAATAGATCTCCAGCTCAGATAGTGGGTGCTCTGTGAATTTGAAAGCATCCCCAAGTCAGTTAGTCAGTCAGCGAGATAATCTTTAATCGAAATATTAAAGACATTCATAAAAGATGCAACCCCTGGTCATTTCTGTATATTACCTAAGGAAATGCTCATAAATCTTTGTATATTAATTTATAAGTACCACCCACAAACCATTGAACCACTCTTTGTGGCAGGGTATGGGAACTGAGCAATTTACCATGTGTTTGCTTTACGTTTGATTATTATAGGCACTCTGAGAAACACAAAGTTTCCTTAGTTTAAATCATATACTTATATTAATTAATCCTGATCTACATCTTGTATGTTGCAATATGGAAAAAATACACATATGATGTACACTCCATGTTTATTTTTGGCATTACTGACAAAGCTACATCACAAAATGCAGAAGGAACATATATACCTATGGGTCCACCAACCTCAAGTCCAAGGAGGTCAATGACATTTGCCGCCCATGACATCAGCCCATTTATGTTTCACCTGTACAGTGGTCCAGGATACCTTGAATGTCTGCTAGTGGGACCAGTGAATTTGCAGGGTAGCCCTGGTTTACCCTGTCCCCAGCCACTAGCATCCTGGGCAGGTAATCGACAATAGGCCATATCAACCCTCCCAAATCTGACTCCGAAAAGTTCTCCCACCTCCCATACATTTCCCTTTCCCTCCCAAACACACTAAACCTAAATACAAACCCCATAAAATGATTACTACCCAAACAAACAAACCCCAAAAAGACTAAAGGCTTGATCCAGAACTTGGCAGGCGGGTTACTCCGTCACTATGGTGACGGATATCCCATCCAGCGAAATCTAAATCCCATTATAATTTATGGGATTCAGATTTCGGCAGAGGGGATATCTGTCACTATTGTGACAACGTAACAGGTCCGCCACATTCTAAAACAGTCCCTAACTCCCTGCAACACATTGAGAAATATTTGTAAAACAAAGAAACAGGACATAATAGGTATGACAGAGACCCAAACAGGGACAGAGCACACACTGATAAGACCAAAACACTAGAAATGTGCATAGAGACTTTGCAAACATCTCTATCACATAGCACAAACTAACAGAGAATAAGAGAAAGTAACGTCACACTTCCTAGTTTGCAGCCAGTCACACCCACTGCATCACTTCCTGGGTGTATCCCATCCGCTTTAGGCAAATGCGTTGTTTTTTACGACGCAACGGCAAATAAATTGGCACTGGGTGATAAAAGCACAGCACATTAGCACTTATGCATTGTTGTCAGTGCATTGGCCTTGATGTGTGGCTTATGACTGGTGCAACGGGTGCAAGGCACTGCGCAAATGGGTCGATGTATGGGTTCTGGCCCATGCAACTGACCTATTGTCTAGGATCCAATATAGGGTATTGTGCAATGCAGGAAAACACACCTAGGGCTCACTTTCATCGGCCCTTTTTTCTTACCAGACAGGTTTAATGTTTTTGTATGTGAGATTTTTCATAGGGAATAGTGTGCAAATGTGTGACATTTTACCTTCTTAGTGTGACATATTGAGTGACAAAATATGTATATGGAAACCAAGTAGATATTTTAATGTATAGAGACATTTAAAAGTTTTTCTTCCTCTTGAGGTTTGTAGTATGCTTGGCTGAATGTAGGTAGCTGCAGTGCAGCCATAAATATATGAAATAAATAGTGTTACTATGCCTATGTGCTACGCTATTGTATTCCCTATTCAACACAATATCTATATTCAGTCCACCTGTCAGGATTCCCACCATAAGATGTGTTACAGATGCAACACACACTTAGGGAAGCACAGAGACAATTTGGATCACCCAGTCTACAGTCTATGTGCCAGCCAGCTTACAGATTTACTTGATGAATCTGATAGGTATGGTGTAATACTAATATGGCACATGTGATTGTCAGGCTGCCATTTATTTTCACACTATTCTAGGCAAGTGGCAACATGTAATGTGGTGGTACAGACACATCTGCACTCAGGGCTATATGTCTGAAACAATATATGTGGCGCTTGTACAATGCACCATTGTAAACGGGTTTTGCAAATCTGCTTGCCTGTTTGAGTACAATAAGGCCAGTTTGACTAGCCAAGATAAGTGTCATTAATCACCAGTGACACAATATAATGCAAAAATTGTATTGCCGTACTCTGCACCAGGGAGAGATTCCTTGACCGTTGCATGTGGGTAGCCATTCATATCTGATGGTAATATATGCATTTACAAACATACGACTCCAGGGTAACCTTCAAATGCGTCAGTTAGTAGCACCGTCCCAAGAGTGACAGTACATGGTGTTACACCTTAACATCTCCTCGTTACTTCATTTTTCTATGTGTTGTGTATACAGCAGCACACAATGATGGAGGAATAGGTTAGCAGTAAAACGCACCTTCCTACTCACATACATTCCTGCATGGAATAGTTCCATCCTTGCCCCATGGTGCAAGTGTGCCTGCATTTAGCCTAGAGAGACAAAATAGCCCTGACAAAGGGGAAAATGCAAGAATTGTAAATGTTTTGTTAGACACAGAACATTTCTTGCAATTTGCTTTCACACATAGCTGCGGCGTAGGGACAATATCTGTGCTGCACTATGTGGACATGCTCATTTTATGCCACTCTGTTTACAGTCACAGGACATTATGGAAAATACACAGTGATCCACATATATAAGACAGAAACAAACATCATGACGTATAGCACACGCAGTCAGTCATCGCACAATGTTTGGAACTACATTCCCTTTGGACTGCGCTAGAGGTGAACACACTGTTGCAGCACACACACTCTAAATATGTGCACACTGGTCCACATCACAACTTTTCTGCTGCGCATGTCTTGCACAGGGACATGTGGCATGCCTGGCCTGTCCCTTTAATGCAGTAAACCGCACTACACTGCATTTCTGTATAGGTGGATTGATTAATGAGAGGCATGGTCCCATTTTGCTCAACAGGCCTGATGACATAATTGTTACATGTTGAGGCCTACTTCTAGTTGAGGAGATGTGGGTGCCTGATGTTTACAGTAACTATGACATAAAAGCCAACACCAAGAATAGATTTCTATTAATGACAGAAAATGTGTTCATCAAGGTAAATGTAATTTAAGTAAAGAAATCTGCACAATGTGGTTGTGTCACTGCTTACTAGCCACTGTGTGTTAGATCTCTCCTCCTCCTCTATTGGTTCCTGCTCATCATGGTCCACGTTGCATGGTACATTGGTACATATAAAGATGTTGTGGAGTTTGGCACATACTAGGATTATCTTTCAGACCATAGGGGGAAGGTATAGCAATCTCCCCCCTGAAATGTCCAGGCAACAGAACCAGGACTTCAGCACACTAAAAGTACAATCTGCAATTTTCTGGGTCTAGACCAGTGTGTGGTTGTACTGTCTTTCTGTCTCAGTCTGAGGATGTGCAATGGGGTCATAACTGATGGCTGAAGACAGTGAGAGAGGACCTCTTTTTGACATGGTTATCCCCCCACTTTGTTGGGGGGAGCTGCTTAGTCCCCAGAAGGGCAGAACCCGGTCTGTGAGGTGGCAGCAGCTGTAGCTGCAGTGCCAGCCCCAGAGAACTGGTTTGGCAGTACTAGGGGTTCATGGTGGAGCCCCCAGGATGCATGGAACTGGCTCCCCAATACCAGACTTGGAAAGGGGGACAACTCCATGATCTTAGACACCTTACATGGCCATATTGGGGATTACTATTGTGAAGCTACATATAGGTATTGACCTATATGTAGTGCTCGCGTGTAATGGCATCCCGCACTCACAAAGTCTGGGGAATTGTCCCTGGACTGCTTGGGGGCACCTTTGCTAGTGCAAGGGTGCCCTCACACTTAGTAACTTTGCACCTAGCCTTCAGTAAATGAAGGTTAGACATATAGGTGACTTATAAGTTACTTAAGTGCAGTGAAAATGGCTGTGAAATAGTGTGTGCACTATTTCACACAGGCTGCAGTGGCAGTCCTGTGAAAGGGTTTGTCTGAGCTCCTTATGGGTGGCACGAGAAATGCTACAGCCCATGAGGATCTCCTGGAACCCCAATGCCTTGGGTACCTAGGTACCATATACTAGGGACCTATAAGGGGGGTCCAGTGTGCCAATTGAAATTGGTAAATGAAGTCACTGGCCTATAGTGACAAATTTAAAAGTAGATAGAGCATAAGCACTGAGGTTCTGGTTTGCAGAGCCTCAGTGACACAGCTAAGCACTACTGACAACACACACATTAGGCCACAAACTATGAGCACTGGGGTCCTCGCTAGCAGGATCCCAGTGAGACAAGCAAAACACACTGACATATAGGGTTTTCACTATGAACACTGGGGTCCTGGCTAGCACAGTAAAAACACACTGACATATGTTTTTATTCTGTAAGCTGTACAAAGAGCAGAGGAGGTTCTTTGTAATGCCACTTCTTAAATCACTAAATATCAAGAGGTGTAAGGAAGCTATTTTTCCTCTGCAGTTACTTCCGTCTGATTTGATATGTATGGTTATTTATTGTTTTATTGCTGCAGCGATAAAAGAAAGGAAATATCTTGATTCTAACTGTTAAGCACTTTGCTATAAATTTGCACAGCTCGGCAAATAATATATTAGATGACCAAATGACTATCTGATCAGGTATGCAAATTTTAAGAGATTCTAATTATTTCACTGATCTTCTTATGTACATATATCCCATTTGCTATTTTTTGATGCACAGTTCGGCAAATAATATTTTAGATAACCAAACGACTATTTGATCAGGTATGTACATTTTTAGATGTTCTAATTATTGTAATGATCATCCTATGTACATATATCCTATTGCTATTTATTGATGTTTCTTTTTATCTTTTTAACTTATTAATTAACTTTGTGCACATGCTCTTTTATGCATATCTGTGAAAGATCCGAATAAAGATTTTTTAAAATTTTATTTGCATGTGCTGGACACTGGTCAACAAGATTCCCAGCTACATGATGGCCACTCTGAACCCTGGGTTGTTTGGTATCAAACAACTCAGAATGATAAATCCAAACTGGTGCCAGTATTGGACTTATCTCTAAATGTACCCAAGGGCCACCTTAGGGGTGCCCCCTGCAAAGGCTAACTATCCTGGCATGGTTGCTGACTGGTCTTATCCAGCTGCCACCTCCAGATAGCCAATAAACAAACCTTGAGGGAGAGGCCTGCCTCGCCGGTTTGTAAGACAATGACCTTCCTGGGTGGAGGAGCTAACACCCCCTCCCTCAGGAATGTGCACTGTCCTGGCGGTGAGCTTCAAGGGGCTTACGACCTTTGAAACTCAACACCAAAGCCTGCTGCTAGCAGCCGCTGGCATCCCCCTTTGTAAACCCCCACTTTTGGCGGACGCAAAGGCGGGAAACCTTACAAAGTGTAGGAGGAGTGGCCTCACCTGGCATGCACCACCCCTAAGGTGTTGCCTGCGAGATGGACCCTCAAATTCAGTTTCCTCCATCTCAAAATGGAGTAAAATAGCCAATTAGGTTTAGGGCAGTGACCCTTCCCACAGGAAGTGGTCACTATGGTGGGTGTAGCCACCCAAAGATAAGTGTCCATTGGACACTGCCAGGTACCCCCTAAAATGGCCCTAAATTCAGTATTTAGTGGGCACCCTTAGACCAAGAAATTAGATTCTAAAGGACAAAGAAGACCAGCCCCAAAGAAGATCCAAAGGAAGAGAACCATGGGCCTGTTGCATCAAGAAAAGGTTCCAAACCATGCCTGCTGCACCCAGGGCCAAAAAATCGCTGCTGCAGAGGAGATGGACACTGGACTGACACCAAGAAACCCAGGGGACCTTCAGGCTTCATAAATCACTCCAGATCTCCCTTCTGAGTGGAGGCACCACTCTGCAAACCAACAAAGACCAACAAGCCAGTGAGGGTCACTTCACTGACCGGCTGATATCTCCCGAACTGGAAGTCACAGACAGATCTGATGACACACCGATGACCGCCAGGACAAACCGCACAAGTGTGCCAAGTTTGGTGGCACTGCACCCTCCAGTGGCTGAGTCATGCCAATACCCCAGGTACTGATCAGTGGACGTTGGAAACCAAGTAAAAGAGCTCCCCCTGAGCAGCAACTGGACCAGAAGGAAGCCTGAAGTCTAGGAACTTCATTAACATCCCAGATCTCCCGCCAGAGTGCCCCCGTTGTCCTGCTAGCAACCCTGACCATGACTGGCAGAAAGGTATCTTTGTGCACAGCCCTTGGATCAACAACTCGCCCTGCATCTGGCCCCCCTGCGCCCTGCAAAGAGGAGCCAGCTGTGCCCCAAGGGGCTCTCACCCCTTGCAACCTCAACACCACAAGGGACCCCAAGGTACCATCTTTAAACCTGTCCCTGCAGACCCTTCCAAGTGGCCTTGCACCAGCTCCAAGAGTCCTTTCAACACTGCTCCTGCCGGAACTGGGAGCTGCCCGAACTTCTCCTGCTGGCACAGCATGCCCACCAATGACTGTGACCAACTTGCCAAAGCTGAACTTGGCAAAGCAACTGTATGATTTTATGTGCATTTTTGTAGGTGGCCTTCCATTGATTCCTATGCTGCATAATTACGCACAGAAAGACTGCATTTATTAAAACTTGAAAAATTAATAAGTTAAAAAGTACTTAACCAATTTTGATAATCATAGTCTCAAAAATGATATAAAAATCTGAAGTATTTTTATAAATTGCTCTTGAGTTATTCCTTTGAGTCTGTGAGTCTCATGATTTATATTGTGAGTACAACAAATGCTTTGCACTTCTCCAAGATTACCCTAACTACTCAACCTCAAAAAATAGAGCATTAGGTGATCTAGTTTTAACCCCTGGAAACCAACATATGGTTGCCAGGACCCCCTACACAGTGTGCATAGTTTGTACACTACATAGAGGGCCAGCCTCCTACAGGGACCAAATCATAGGTCAGCTGAAAGTTAAAGAGAAATTATAACTGTCAATGAATTTGCTCATTGTTACAGCAACATTCCTATCCATGTGTGTTATGTGTATTGAACATATTATACACATTTCTTACAGTGTTTAACAATATGTGTTATATATGTAGTTGTCCATTGGTTTACACGTCTCTTCCAGTCCTCTGTTTAATAGCAAATGATGAGCATGCCCTGATACTTTGGACACCTCTACATCCTGACTTTCATGTTTATCCAGTAGCTTACTGTGATCAGTATTTTGAGGTGTTCTTGTTCACTTTATGTTATGTGCACACACTACATTTGTAAAGTGATAGATAATTGAACAGATATTTGGTCAGTTGATTCTCTCTAGGTAGCTAGTGACATGGCCAACATGTTTGACACTCATACATATGTCCACGTAAAACCACTGATGTTGTTGGTGGCCTACATGACATTGGCATAGCTGTTTAATTTTTCACTTACTTTAGTATGTGAATTTGGTGCATACATGTGGTGTGTTTCAGACATGTGACATGGACTGATATGCAATTTATCATCAGCCTGCAGCTATTTTTGTGACAGAGAACTTGTCATGGTGCATTTTGATTGACACATAGATCCTGTAATGAGGGCAATCTTTATGTGGGACATACTGATGTTGTTACAAATAGCTGTAAACTACAAACCCAGACCCAATACTTTGGTTTTTACTATGTATGTGTATGACTGCCTTGCAGGGGATTCTGTGTTTCTATGCCTTACTTCTGTCATCGTTGCTATAACTAGTGAATGTTGCCATTGCTATCCTGTGTACACTGTGATGCCTTTTACAGGCTGCATTTTAATCTATGTTCGTGACTGATGTATGACATGATTGACAGCATTGTGTTGGACTTTGTGAGTTTCACATTGCTGGATTAATATGCATTTCATTTGGGCAACTTACACCAAAAGAATGGTGAACTAGGACATTGCTTACATATGTCAATGTGGCTTAATACCTATGTACATGTGTGTACCTAGACTGTCAGTGTGGCTGAAACGTGCATTTTGTACTGTTGGTTTCATGAAGTTATCCAATATTGACAGTGTAACATCTCTGAGGCCTACAATTAAATTGCATGCCACTCACGGACTTTGCAAATACTTTTTCCAATGGTGCTCCTGAAACTTTGGACAACATACAAGTATACTCCCAGGTGTGACATACTAATTCATTTCCACAGTATTTGTTATCACACCATTACATTTGTGGACCTTCGACTGATACTAAGAGTAGCTACACCATTTAGGAGACACTCATCTCACGCTTATCTACTGTGTAGCCTTTACACTCATATGGACTTGTCTGGCATGCACAAGGTTTTGAACGTGATGCGTTGACTTGTGTAGATGATGTGGTTCAGTTCATTCACACAGAATGGAATGAAACATTACTGCTCACAGATGTTCTGTAGGTACTGACATTGACATATTAGTGAAGGAATGTCTGTATACGAAATCCTTAGCTACATGTTGCTGTACATTGTTTCCATTATGTGCACATGACACGAGGGGCCATATATTTAGGAAAATGGCACAGTGCATTGCAGCAAGTCACCTCATCATCAACAACAAGCTTTATTCGGTCAAATAACCATCAAAGCATCACAATACAATTTAAAATCCAGATTAAAATATTTAAAACCCAGTACAATTATAAAGAGAAAACTAATAAGTACTTAAAATCTTAAACTTCTCAAATCTAAAACTTTCACCTATAGTCCATCATAAGAGATTGCATAAAAAGCGATTGCACATGTGCCATGCTGCCACTAAAAACGTGCTGACTGCAAGAATTAAATCATTAGAACTATCACTTTTTAAAACCCTTATTGCTGTGCAACATTGATTCAAACTAATTTCTCTGCAATTGGTATGAATCCATTTTGACCTATGGGAGGAGTAGGCATGGCAAAAAAAAAAAATGTTCAACAGTTTCTGAGCTACCACAACATGCTGAACATAAATCAGAGGTAGGAATTGACCCCCAGCTACTTGTTAGGGACATCAGTCGTAAACTCCCAAAACGAAAACGAGGGTATAAACCTTTACCCAATAAATCTGGTATTATATCTAAGTATGGTTCATACTGTGGGTACCCCTTAAAATCAATAAATAAATTAGTTAGTCAACCGAGTGACTTACAACTAATATAATTGTTACTTACATGGGACCAATATGCAGCTTTCAAAATAGTTTTATGGGATTTCTCCAACTTATGGGGGTTCTGCCAAAAGTTTTCCAGGGCCAGGTTTCGAAACCAGTTGGACACATGTCTGACCCAAGGAATGGTAGCCGCATTCGGCCTCTTTAATAAGACAAGAAGTGAGACCCTGTATATATCAAGTTCGGGGCCGGTCCGAATCCTTATCCAATATAACAAGGGTCTTAGGGCTATCAAATCTGCTACTCGATTAAACCCCAGGTCTGAAAACATTGGGATCAAGGGTGTACTATGAGGACACGCAATTAAGGCCCTAGCAAAATTGTTTTCACCTACAGTTGATCTTTTACTATTGGAGAATCCCCATATCTCAGCACCATAGGCGGACGCTCCCTGCGCCTTTGCCAGATAAATCTTGATAGCCGGAGATACAGCTTTTGACAATGAACTTTTGTAAAAACGCAGGATAGCAGCAGCTCTATGCTAAAGAAGCCCCGCACTTTTGCTGATCTGATACTCCCAGTGTAATTTGCTTGTTACCCTCACACCCAAATAATATGTTGAATTAACACTATTTAGAGAGACACCATCCAATTTAATGGTGCATCTCCTGCAGGGTCCAGCATTAAACACCATCAGTTTAGTTTTACTAATGTTCAACTCAAACCCATAATCTGTACAGAATGATTTGAATCTATCAGCAAGTGTTTGGAGGCCCATAGGAGTCTTGGAAATGAGGAGCGAATCATTGGCAAAAAGGAGGATAGGGATTTTCTGAGCATTCAGTGAAGGGGCATCATTCTGGCAAGAGGTCAAAACCTGTACCACCTCATTGATAAATAAAGTGAATAAAATCAGAGCCAGCACACAGCCCTGCCGAACTCCCCTCTGAATAGGATTTTTTTCAGTCAACTCACCTTGATTACCCCATTGCACTTGTGCATATGTATTTTCATGCAACCACTGTAACAAATGAATTATATTGGTTGGGGTTCACAATCTATGTATTACTTCCCACAGTTTTTCCCTTGGGACCAAGTCAAAGGCGGATCGTAGATCCACAAAAACAACAAATAAATGTTGCTTAGCGAGGACTACATATTTCCAATGTAAGAGGGCCAACCTAAAAACCTGATCTACCATGCTAGTTTTGGGGCGAAATTCCATCTGTAATGGGGAAAGGACCTGATGATCTTGAACCCAACTTGTTAGCCTCCCTACTAGTTGTTTAGCAAACATTTTTTGTAAATTATCAATGAGGCTAATGGGTCTGTAATTAATTGGAAAATTTGCATTACCCTTTTTATAAATAGGAATAATTTCAGCCCCTTTCCACATGCTCGGGATTGCGCCTCTTGCAGCGATTTTATTCCAGATCAGATTTATGTACCAGGACCATACAATTGGCTCTGATTTATACAGATCTCCCGGAAGCTTATCCGGACCAGGGGCTTTATCTGATTTTAATGAGATGATTGCGTCAATAGTGTTCTCTATAGAGAAAAAGATGTAATCCTCAGAAGTATAAATACCCGCCCCTGAAAGATCCAGGCTAGTATTCAAACTAGCCTCCAATGGGGAGACAAAATCACAGGTTTGTTAATTACATGGCAAGTAGTTATAGGGTGTAGCATAAAGTTGGGTGAAATGATCCACCCAAAACTCAGGTTGAATGTGGTTCCTAATGTTGCTCCTACCCCCTCTTTGCCTCTTAGACAATAGTTCCAAAATAGAATATTATTATTGGTTTGTGAGGCATCCGATAATTTCCGCCGGATAGAATCTTCCCAAAACCTTTTTGCTTGCAATGTAGATTCCTTAAAAGTACGTCTGGCTAGTTGGATCTCCCCTACAGAACCAGTCATGATGGCAGATTTTAATGCAGACTTAGCCCTAGAGCAGTCTTCATTAAACCATTCATTGTTATTCATATTATCGTCACGGGCCTTAGACCTACCTTTTTATAAAAGAAACTGTAATTTATTTAACATATTATCACGTATGCTAAGAATGGCGATATTGTTAACATCCTGCTCCTCATAAACTGCCAATTCATCTACAAACAGTTGGTAAATCCCACCTAACAAATAGGGGTTGGACATCACCCTTGGCCAGCCAACCCCTTCAGACATGGAGATGGGACCACTGTATGATGGTTATTAAGTGTTCTCCTAAATTCATCCCCAGAAAGAGTAAGAAGCAAGGGGTAATGGTCGCTCTCACATCGGGGTTCCACCCTCATGTCCCTCAAACAAGGGCCACAGCCTAACATCCACCAAGAAATAATCAATAACACTTGTGGACATGCCTCGTTTAAATGTGGGTGCCATGTTTAAATCAGAAGGCATGCGTCCATTACAAGCCCTAAGGCCATGCTTTACACATAGGGAAGCTAACTGAACGGCCACACAACATCGAATCCAATACCGAGGATTGATTAACTGTGGGATTCCCCAGAATTCTTCATCTTCAACAGTTAATCCACTGATCAAAATAGAAGGTTCAAAGGGACAATTAAGGTCACCTACTATTATTAAAAAAGTAAAAGGATGCAAGGTGTCCAAAAGTTCAGACAATAAAACTAAGGTCTGGGACTCTAAACCCCGTGATACGGACCGGGTATAAACATTGGTAAGAATAATCTTGAGGTTCTGTTGAAAGGTAACTTGTATGCCATTAGATCAACAGAATCAATATTTAATATCATATGGTCACAGTGCAACTTCTTATTCATAAGTATCAGTAGACCTCCTTTGGCTTGGCCTTAACCCTTCTCTGGTGGTTGAGCTGAGATACTGAACAAAAGTAACTAATCTATATTAATTTTATCCTCGGCTCAAGTTTCCTGGAAGAGGCAAATGTCCCGATTGTTGATATAAGCGATCCACTCTGAGTCAGCCAATTTCCTGTTAAGGCCAGCTAGATTCCAAGTCATAGTTGTCTGACTCAATTGCATGAGTGGGGTATCCAGCCTCCTTCATATACGTAGCCTCATTATGTATCCCAAGTGGCACCTCCTGAGTGACCTCATTCACCTGTGAATCCTCAAGGTGTATCCCAATGGGCACTTCCTGTGCAATATTTAGTCATTCTGAAACTGACAAGGAGTAGGGATTTTTAGCTGCCATAGGTAATACACATTCTTGGGAATAAGCTGGCCTTTCGTGGGTTGCGGGAAGACAGACACTGGGTGGTTTTAATGCAAGACTAATACCCACCCTACTCTACTCCCTAAAGTGACAAGTGCGTAATTCAAAGTCCATAAGTTGAACCACCAATAACTTATCAACAAGGCGGAGAGAAATTAAATCAGAGTCCAATCCAGGGAGGCTACATCTGTCCACTGCAAGAATATCAGTGCGGATGACTGAAAGACAATTGCGTCGAACACGTAGTCAATGAATAACCTTAATAATCATGGATTTGTGGTTCTCAAAAGAGCCTTGCGACAACTTTGGCACATCAACCATATAGATTATACTGTCTTTACTTTTTAAGCCTAAACCCTGATCCATGATTGCAGATCTACTAGCATCATGGTGAGGAATAGTATCAGTAGGAGGTATAACATTTTTAATCTTAGGGGCAGGGAGACTATCCACCATACCAATAACCATGGGGATAATATTCCTCCTTAACCTGTCTTCAGGAACATCTGGATAGTCAGTAGTACATCTCTGATTCCCCAAAGGATCCCCAGAGTTAAGAACTCTGTCATACTGCCACCTATCACTTGTGAACTTTGGCAATTGACCCCCTACACCTTATATGGATGAATTTTCACAAATGGGAAGCCTAGCTGTCCCCTTGGGAGGAATATTATCCAATGGTCTTGATTTAGATATGACAAAGTTCCCACCCCCCTTGCCTCCCCAACATCCAGCTGACATTTACATCCACACTTCCACACACATCCACACTTCTGTGTCATTTTCTCCTTCATTGGTCCAGTTAATGATAAAACCAAACTCTTAACTTCATCCACCTTCCGAAGGACAAGAGCCAAGTCAATTCCATTATCAACCAGTTCCAACCCACCAGGATCAAGCGTGGAATTAGTCAAGACATTATCATCAATAACAGCTCCTGGAAGAGAGTGTACAATACAGGTGGAAAGATCCCCTTCCTCCATCAATGGGTTGTACTGATTAGTGAACACTATGGGGGTCATACTGACCCCGGCGGGCGGCGGTTCCCACCCGCCTGAAGGGAACCGCCATTTGGCCGCCCCGCGGTCAAAAGACTGCTGGAGCCATTCCAACTTTCCCGCTGGGCCGGCGGGCCATCTAAGGTAGCGCCAGCCGGCCCAGCGGGAAAGGGGCCTGCAACACTGAAGCAGGCTCCGAATGGAGCCGGCGGTGTTGCAGGTGTGCGACGGGTGCAGTTGCACCCGTCGCGCTTTTCACTGTCTGCTAGGCAGACAGTGAAAAGCATGCTGGGGCCCTGTTAGGGGGCCCCTACACTCCCCCAGGGGCCCCAGGACACCCGTTCCCGCCATCCTGTTCCTGGCGGTAAAAACCGCCAGAAACAGGGTGGCGGGAAAGGGGTCAGAATCCCCATGGCGGCCCTGCTTGCAGCGCTGCCATGGCGGATTTGGGCAACCGGGGGAAATCCGGGGGGAAACCACCGGACCCGGTTTTCTGACCGTGGCTTTACCGCCGCGGTCAGAATGGCCCAGGAAGCACCGCCAGCCTGTTGGCGGTGCTTCCGTCACCCGCGGCCCTGGCGGTCTATGACCGCCAGGGTCGGAATGAGGGCCTATATTTGGAACCACCCTAACCTCTGGGCTCAACGGAGGGGGGAAGGACCTTATTCCCTTCAGGGAAATACCCCTCTGGCATGGCATGGAGCTAGAGGAGCTGCAAGATATTACTGGTGATAGGGGTACAATAATTCCCTTTGGACTATGCAATTCCCCCACTTCCAGCAGGCTCTACAGGGGAATGCGATGGTTGGATCCTCTTCCTCCTTGTAAAGATATCTAGGATTTTCCCGCTTCCAGACAACCCCCTCTTAAAGGGCACACCATCTGATGAATGGTAATTATTCTTCAAAATGGCCTCTACTTCCTCAAATAATTGGTCGATTTCATCAAAGGAGAGGTTCTTGGAGTGGTGCCCGAGCTCACTTGTTTACTGGAGCATTTTTTCAATTTTTTGGTGGCATTCAATGGCACAGGAGCATCAACAACTTTCCTTTTCCGCATTGTAGTTAATAGAAGATGAGTATGTATAATAACCCATATAAACAATAATCCCTCTTTGCTCCTATTTTGCACTTACTTCCAACTGCCAAGGGTGCGCCCTGCCCGGCCTCTGTCGGGCGATGATGGGCCTGTCTTGGCCCGATCTTCGACCGGGCACGCGTCCCGCACGGCACGAGGTAAGCGTCTTTTTGTGCGTTGATCCCAGTGACCGGGGAGCCTGGGGGATGAAGTCCCACCCCAGGCTGTAATGGCAGAAAACCCTATCTAAAGTCACCTATCTACGCTGCACTGTGTCAATGGGAAAGGGCAGTAGTGTCCAGTTTTTTGGCCAAACAGCGCATTCCTGTCCTTTCTCCCTGTACTGGCACACAATGGGTTGCACAATTATAGGCAACCTCACAACATGCCTGCAGGATTGTCTTTGTGCAGGAAGGGAGACTTTCCTACACATAAGTAACCCTTGGAGGCATAGGCAACTATGTATGTGTGCCACGGAATGCAGCAGACATAGGAAGTGGTAGTGACTTCAGATACTACAGTTATTTATCCTCCTTAAACATCAGCTGGGGTGCACTATTTTTGGGCAAGTTCTAAAGGTTTCCCTTGTTTGGTATATATGACATACGTCATCAAGCATGGAAGTTTAATGGAAACACCCCTACAGCAGACGTGGAACAACTCCCTTACATACAGTGATGCAACATAGCATTTTGTGAATGGGTGCATTAGTCCAGAATGTTTTGACATTCAAAACCACACAACGTTTCTTTGCGTGTCTTGACATATCAGACTTAGGGATTTGCATTAGGTAGGTAGGTAGGTAGTAATCTTTATTGTTTAGTTAATAAAAACCATAACAATCAACGCATTGTATACTATATATAAAATTCTATACAAAGAAGGCCAAACAAAAAGAGAGGATTCTGTAAGATCTTTGAAATAAAAAAATCCTTTCATACATGAATCTATAACCATATATATACAACTAAAGTGCGATGTGCCGGATTTTTTGGTAGCTTACAATTCTAAAGCAGTCGAGGGACTGGACTGACCATTAAACTAACTTTGCAAACACTTAGGGGGTCATTCAGACCTTGGCGGAGACCGCGGCGGCCATTCAAACATTTCCGCTGGGCCGGCGGGCGCTCTCCAAAAGAGCGCCCGCCGGCCCAGCGGAAATGCCCCTTCAACGAGGACGCCGGCTCAGAATTGAGCCGGCGTAGTTGCAGGGGTGCGACGGGTGCAGTTGCACCCGTCGCGTATTTCAGTGTCTGCAAAGCAGACACTGAAATACTTTGTGGGGCCCTCTTACGGCATGGGCACTGCAGGGGCCCCCAGGGGCCCCGCGGCACCCCCTACCGCCATCCTGTTCATGGCGGGTTTCCCGCCATGAACAGGATGGCGGTAGGGGGTGTCTGAATCCCCATGGCGGCGGAGCGCGCTCCGCCGCCATGGAGGATTCAATGGGGCAGCGGTAAACCGGCAGGACCTGGCTTGGCAGTTCGGGCTGGACTGTTCCCATAGGGCACTGATTCGAGACTGATTTGCCTATAGCTGGGTCAAAACTGGAATGGCATGGCAAACAAAATCAAATCAAATCAAATCATTAGCATTTATAAAGCGCGCTACTCACCCGTGCGGGTCTCAAGGCGCTAGGGACAAAGGGGGTGGTTATCGCTGCTCGAACAGCCTGAACAGGATGGCGGTAGGGGGTGTCTGAATCCCCATGGCGGCGGAGCACGCTCCGCCGCCATGGAGGATTCAATGGGGCAGCGGTAAACCGGCGGGAGACCGCCGGTTTACCCTTTCTGACCGCGGCGGTTCAGCCGCGGTCAGAATGCCCTTGGGAGCACCGCCAGCCTGTTGGCGGTGCTCCCGTGGTCGGTGACCCTGGCGGTCACCGGCCGCCAGGGTCAGAATGACCCCCTTAATGTCCATGGTGCGGTTGATGTTACATACTAACTCAATGTATACAGCCCAGGGACCTGCTGTTACGCCTATGGGCTTCTCTACCAGGTTAGAAGTGCGCCTCTTTTACCTTATTAACTGAGTCATCTTAAAATATGTCCTTCCACGTGCTATAACATTGTCAGAACATTGATACTCAATTAATAAAATAACTGAATGCTTAAAAGTGAGCCAACTGTCAGTTAAAGGTGTGTCCAAAATAGCAAATTTCCGTTTGTGGTGTGGGCAGTCAAAAGTTTTATGAGTCTGCAGATTGACTGCGGATCGTGAGGGTCAAACATTGACATCACTGCTGGCTGACAAGAACGAGTCCCAATCCTCTCAAAAACTGGTTTTAACAGTTGTCGACGTGCTTCTTTTAAGGCCGGGCAAATACAAATCAGGTGGACCATGTCTTCCTTGGGGCCTTTACATAACCTACAGGAAGATTCTCCTCCATTCTTCCAAGACGGTTGGTCCGCTCTAGATGGTAGAGCTCCTAGACGAAGAGCCAGCAAACGACGCTTGATATGTAGTGCGAAAGTTGAGTTCAGATATTGTGATGGCGCTAAGGTAGAAAATAGTGCATAAGAAGCCAGGCGTGCGAGAGTTGTGCAAATTTAGATTTGTCAGCTAGAAAGGACTGCAATCCTATTTCCTTTTTTAGCGCTCGACACAACAGTGGATATGAGATGTTGGAGTCCCACAGGTGCATCATTTCTTTCTCTTGCAGAGAATTATACAGATACCTATTGTAAACTGATTTTGAATTGTTGCTCACTGAATACCATAAGGACACGACTAGGGGGCTAGTCGTGTTTTTACTTATTTTGTACCAGGACTTTAATGTGTGCGCTTTCCTGCCCAACTGCTGTTGTATTAGGACAAATTCTAACCTGACCTGTGCGGGAGAAGCGGAGCGAGGAAGTTTAAAGACCTGCGTGTAGGTTTTTATTTGTTGCTGGTCCAGTAGCAGGGCGTCTTTCCCGTGTAGAGCTGGGCTTCCATATGTAGTGGCTGGGAGGAATTTGGCCAATATAACAGACAGTAACGGTTTATAAGATGGGCCTTTTACAGAAAGCAAACGTTAAAGCTTTGCACTTCTGTGCAACGTAGTGCTTCTGCGGCACGAGATTGGCCTTATTGTCTATAGTGAAGCCAAGGTATTTGTAGCAGCGAATTGTTTCAAGAGTAATGCCGTTCAACTTAATATTGTTTGCTAGATTCAGAGGATATCCCATGGACTTGGTTTTGGTCTTTGAGGTGTTAACTTCTAATTTGTTTGTCTTTGCGTAATCACCTAAGGTACTGACCAACCGCTGCAGTCCTATTTTCGTGTGGCTTAGCAGAATGATATCGTCAGCGTATGAAAGGTGTGATAGGGACAGACTTCCCATCCTTGGATAGTGTGAGTTGGTTGCATCCAGCTTCGAGGAAAGATCTGCCGTGAAAAGGTTGAAAAGGTGCGGGGCCAAAACACAGCCCTGTTTTAGTCCTATATTTGTCGGTATCCTCCTAGAAATTTTCAAGCCATCTGCTACCTTGACCTGCACCCAAGTTTTGTCGTATAGCATTTCTATGCATCTAAGAGTTCGCTCTTGCAGGCCCCATCTTCGCAATTTGCTCCAGAGAAGTGCTCTATCCATTCGATCAAAAGCACTTTTGAAGTCCACGAAACATAAATATAATTTTTTCTTTGAGCATTTTGCTCGGTTGGCGATGTCTCCTAGTGTAAGAATATTAATCACTGTACCATATCCCTTCCGAAAACCAGTTTGATTCAGAGGAACCTGGTTATTTGAGTTTGACCAATTGAGCAGGTCGGCCAGGACTAAGGTAGCAAAATATTTGGCCTCGCTGTCAATTAGCGCTATCAATCTGTAACTGGCTGGGTTTGCTCTACAACCCCCTTTGTATAGTGGATTAATGATGGATCCTCTCCAACTTTCTGGAATGATTGTGTTACACTCAACTTCAGGGTATAGGATTGACAGTGTAGTTGACCAATACTCAAGATCAGCCTTAAAGACAGCTTGCGGAAGACCATTAGGACCAGGGGCCCCATCCCTGTGACCCTTCCTGATGGCTAGGGCGACGTTCTTGGCACTGAACCCTGTCCCGCTCTGACTAACATCTGTGAGTTTTATTGACTCCTTCAGATGCTGCTTTGCTTAAGAAAAGGGTGGTTTAAAGAAAATGTTGGCAAGGTAATCCATCCATTTTCCTTCTGGCACTGATGTGAAGTTTATTGTTCTTACCTGCCGGCCGATTCCATTCACTGTTGCCCAAAAGGCCCTTGAATTGGCCTTCCTTGTATTATGAAGTCATTTGAGCCAGAAGTCGTCCTCCTTTTTGGTTCGCATTTGCCACACCTGATTCTTGTAATTTTTCCATAGGGTTTTTATTTGGGCACATTGGGTTTCTGTGAGAGATCTATCTTTTATTAGTCTAAGGTTGCGCCTCAATTTCTTTCTTAGTTCTAAAATTTTTACTGGTAGGTTTGTAGACCTTGTCTGATTGTTATTTGGCGATTGATGCCTGGCGGAGCCAAGAGAGGGTACTGACAGTAGAAAGCTGGCCCACACTTCCACTGCTGATAGATCCTGGCATATTGCCGATTGAAGCAAAGATTTTATGTTTTTACACAGCCTTGGTAATGAGGACTCCGACCAGATCAGGCGGTTTAGGTTGATAGATTTTATTGTTCCTAGTTCCTTTATAGCTGGAAGAAGGCATGGAGCATTCCAAACGAGTTCTATGTGCTGATATGAGTGATCACTGTGGAGAGTAGGTTTAATTTTAAATTTGCTAACATTAGCTAGCAAGGGAAGAGACACGGCTGTATAGTCTATTATTGTTGCGGACTTTGCGCTACGATGAGTGAAGCTTGGCGGGACATCATCCTTGATCCTGCCATTTAGTACCCTCATACTCATGTGCTCTAGTGCCTCTACCAGTTATTTACCCCTTGTGTCCAGTCTTTTCTGTGCTGGCGATATTTGCAGCGGCACTGACCATATGGCATTTTCAGCTGCCAGTTGTTCATCCAGTTCTGGAGTGTGTATTAAGTTAGCATTAAAGTCGCCTGTCACTAATATGTCCCATGCTGGCTTGGCGCATCTTATCTCTTCTACCTTGTTCAGTATGTCATCAAAGAGCAGTACTTTCAGATTTTTCCACGGGTGGGCATAGACATTAAAAATGACTAGCGGGCGTGCTGATTACTACTAAAGGTGATACTAATGGCCTGCAAGTCGGTCTTTGAGAAAGCCAACTGTTCTGTTGAAACAAGAAGTGCCGTAGAATTGTATGTGGCTAGACCACCGCTTGGCGTGCCTGATTTCTTTGATTTTTTGGCACTAATGTGGTGTAGTGAGTAGCCTCCTAATTCGATCGGGTCTTCCAGCCAAGTTTCTTGTGGTAGGATAATGGAGTAATTGCAACTGGTCATTGCTGTGAACCCGTCTGCTATGATAGTTTTTGCACCGGCAATGTTCCAGGACATTATGGTGATAGCCAAACTTTGATCTATATTTACTGCATTAGATGCGCTAAGTCAATTATTTCTCCTCGAATTTAAAGTGTGAGCCATCCATCTCCATTCATCCTGCTCTCCATTCAGTACAGTTGGGGGGCCACTGATAGTTTTTGAGTTGGGTTCCTTCCATTTAAACTGCCTTTGTTCCAATTCCCCGGATTCCGGGCACCCTACGAATTCAAGGGCCGTTGGCAATTTTCCTCTAGAATTTAACAATAGGGGAAAGGGATAGCGTTGTCTGGATGGTTCTGGTAACCGTATGCCCCAAATTTTGAATTGCTGTTTGACTGCCATAATTAATGTAACAATATCACTTGTTCTCCACATTGTTAGTGTTTGTTCCAGCCGGCTTTGAGCGCTGCCAGAGAGGAATTTCACCAATGTCAGATCTGCGGATACGATTTTCTTAGTTGATGGGAACTCAGCGAGAAGCCTCAGAATGTTACCCCTATTTAAGCTGTCTTGTGGGCCCCGTGATTTATATTGTGGGGTAAAAAGGATGTGCCTTCATTCCCGATCGTTCTCAGTGGCATGAGTGTATTGTAATTGATGGGGGTGATCAGGTGTTTCTATGTTACGATGGCCTTCTCACTGGCCCTCCGACTGACTACTATATGGCCCAGTGGCCATTGGTTGAGGAACCAAAGGGGTTGGCAGGCCCACGTCGGTGTCAAGATTTGAGAAGAAGGCTGCAGCTGGATCTTTTAGAAAGGCAAACTTGTTGGAAACTCCTGTTTTCTTGGAGTAGACCTGCAGAGGAATGCGGGGCAATACCTGCTGATCAGGCCTACTACTTTGCGGGCTCTGTGTGGATCAATTTACCTTCCTTTGCGCCCTCCTTTGAGGTCTTAAAGTTTTGACTTTACCCTTTGTTGGCAGCTAGAGACGTCCTGATCTCATGGCTGCTTTCTCTTGGCCCAGATTACTGCTGGAGAGTCACAATTTGCTTGAGACTGATGGACTACTGTTGATGAACTGAGATGCTCAGTGAGCGGGGCACCCGGGTCTCTCACAAGCGGCACCCGGACCTGGCGCCAGTGCGCTATCTCTGCGGCAGTTTACTAAGACTGCTGAGCTCACCCTGGCTGGAAAAGAGGTGGATGGGTCCTAAGCACAAAGCCTCCTGCCGAATGTTGGTAAGTAAGGTGATGCAGCAGTGAGCTGCAATACCTGAAGAGTTGGACTTCTCAGGAACGAGGGGTTGTCGAGGGGTTGTCGATATTAGGTGCAATTGGTGAGCGGGGCACACAGGGCGGGCACAGGCTACACCCAGACCTGGCTGGGCCGCTTCCGTGCTGCCCTGGTGCACTCACACCGCAGCTGTTAACTAACACAGCCGCGCTCACCCAGCGCTCTCCTAGCCAGCAGTGCAGTTTGAAGGATTCTTGGCACAGGTGTTCCTTTTTTGACTGTTAAAAAAAAATGGTTTAAGATGACATGAAGTTGGCTAGATGGGCGCAAGCCTGGTGAGGGGTGAGTGAGGGGAAAGTGAGGGGAGAGGAGAGGAGAGGGGGACCCTGGAGGAGAGGGAGACGAGGCTGGAGGGAGAAAACCGAGGGGAGATGGTGCCCCAGGCGGGTGGCATGAGGGAGACCGGTACCGGGGGAAGGCGGCGCACAGAGTCAGTGGGATGGTGCAGCCACACTGCCAATCTCCACCACGCTTTTTGTGCGCTCCACAGAACCCGGCGTCACCCCTCACCGACCGGCCACCGACCTCTGACCACCACCCTGCACGCCTCACCACTCCTCACCACGCCCCACCCCCTCACAGGAACTGCCAAGGCCCTCTGCCTCGCAATGCCTCGACCCTCCTGCCTCACTCACCGTTGTTATACCTGCGCCCACCAAGATTTCCACAGGATTCCGATCCTCCTGGTCCACTGCCTGGCTCCAAGATGGTCCAAGTGGCCTCGAGGTTCTCCCTCCTGGCTATCCTGGCTAGCCTGCCACTGCCGGCGTGGAACTAGGCGTGTGCCTCGCGTTGCTCGGGCTGCGGGAGGCGGGGAGAGCAAGTACTCAACAGCTCCCTTCCCCTTCCGCACCTCCAACCTCGTAAAATCGCAGGGGGCAACCCGCTCTCTCCCGCCTCTCCCGCTGCCTCCCGCTACCCTGGCCCTGGCACTGGGGCTTCGGTGCTTCGGGGCTTCAGGGCAACAGACGGGGCTTCGGAGTTTCGCACGGACGGACGGAGCTCTAAGACGCGACTCCTCCTCCTTCCTCTTCCTCTTCCGGTTCAGCTCAAGCTCAAGTTTGAGGTACACCCCTCATACAGATGCCCCTAACTCCATCGACAGCCACAGAGATGGCTATTCTGCATACATTTCTACATTTAAATTGATGTATTGTATACTTCAGATTTACTTACCAACAAGAAGGAAGGCCATTTCCTTATTGCCCATTCTGGAAGTCATTGTCATGATGCTGTTCCGGAAGATGTATGTATCATGGGTGCTTCTTGGGTATTTTGGAAGCACATTGGTGAACCTCCCCAGATGATCCACGATGACTTGTACATTGATGCGATACATATGTTTTCTATTACGGAACAGGTGTGCTGTTTCTGCTGGGTGAACAGATTGCACATTGTGTAGTCCATAACCCCTAAGACATGTGGAAACCCTGCACTGGCATGAAGCCTTGCTTGGTCTTCATCTGTTGCTGTTGTGTCTTGGGTAAGAGGAAGTAGTGGGGTGTGAGGTGAATAATGACATCCAGGACAGTGGGCAAGAAGGCAGAAAAAGATGTCTAGGATATTCCTTCCACTCTTGCTATTGTGACCTGGAATGGCCCAGAAGCCAGTATGTGGAGCACAGCCATCAGTTTCACCTGGGGAGGATTGTTGGTGGGCCTGGCAGTCGGTGCCAGTAGATTTTGCCCAAACGTCTGAAGCAATTCCATAATGGACTCTCTCCTGAGCCTATAGAATTTTATCACCTCATCCTTCCTGCGGTTGATGAGGGAGATGTGCTGCCTTAACACATGCTCCCTCCTCCTTCACTGCCTATGTGGTGGTGGTCTCCTTGCGATACCCAGCTGCAGAATCACTACCTCAATGGCGAAGGTGAGCTTGCCACATTGTTTTTGGATGTTCAGGTTTAAATAGAACAGCCACTGCATCATTTCCCATGCCTTGGCTATCAATGCGCAGATATTTTTGTGCATATAAGACTTTGCGTGCCACATACATATGATGCATCACACATTGCCAAAGCCATAAATATCACTGTGTTCGTTTTCGTTGATATTTTGCAGGGGTAAGGCCTACCTTGCATATTTTAATTTCTAAGTGGCACAGCTGGTGTGGGGAACAGCTTCTATCTGAAGCAAAACTAAATAAATGATGCATTTGGGCAAATTCCTTGTCTCATAGATTTGGAGTAGTGTTTGCGCTGCCGATCAGTCAAAACTTTTGGCGCAGCACAAGCCTCTCAAACATATGTCCCTATGTGTTTAACATAGTTACCTGTAAGGGTTTCAGCCAGACTTCATTCATAAGTCTGTGGTTCTGTCATTCACACTTTTCTTCCACCCACTCCAGCATGCATCAAGGGCCAACGTGTTATCCTATTTCAGCCACTGGCTGACTTCACTATGAATTACAGCTTGCTTACCTTTCACAAGGAGAAGTTCAGCAGACAAAACAGTTCTCTTCAGTGTTAGGGAGTACTATGGTAATATGTGCTTGTTTTCAGACCACAACAACATTTTCGCCTGCAGCCAATGTATTTGTTTAGATTGATGAGGACATGGCAGCTTCCCGATTAATAATATTTGGCAAAAAACATGCCAAAACAGAAAAATAATTGCCAAAAGGCTGGTGCCCACACTAGACCTATTAGCTTTGCCAAAGCTTGTTTTGAATGTTTTTATTGCTTTTCAAAAACAAAAAAAAATGTGTACATCAATACAATTTGTTCCTTAGTTAGTATCTCTGAATCAAAAAAACTTACTCCATCTACACCACATGTGCATGTGCCTTCCTATGTTTGGCACCTATGGCACCGATCACTGTCATCTAGATAAATGTAATATTTGGAGGTTCTTATGTACCCTATGCATATAATGTGGAGAAAGTTTGGATTTTTCTTGATATTTAACTGCCATATATTCTAAGCTATCCTTTTTCCATTTGTCATATCCCATAGTCTTGTGCCCAGGCATCTCCCAATAGCTGCGGTGTCATTTGAGTACTCTGGATGTGGGTACTATATATTGTCCATATACATTTCCCTCCTCAAGCCAGCAACTGTATGGCTTGATTAACAAAATTCATTGATGGTTCCTTAAGAAACTCTAGCCAGGTTTTGCTTATTACAACTGCAAGCTGAGCATGTGCCAGAAAATAAATGTTGTTTATATCCCATGTCATGCAAAATTCCCCAAATCCAATCATAGGGCTTCTGTTTGTAGGGTTTCCAGTAAATATAATCTCGGCCATCTCGATTTACCTACAGCAGTGTAAGACAAATCCCTGCAGCGTCTGTGTTGCATGGGGACTCCCAACTATTCGGTTGGGACCATCCAACCCTGCAGGAGCTCTCTATTCTGCCAAAGACCAATAAATATTTGTGAGATATAGGAGACTCAGGGCACCTCATCATATTCTGCAAGGAAGCCCCATCATTTTGCGTTATGTCAGTGAATGCCCAGCATAAATGTATGGGTGGGGGGGTGTAAAACAGAGTTTCAGAGATATGTTCAACACAAATTTCCGCCATTCGTGTTCCTTGTCCACACTGAATCGATTGTATGAGCTTATTTTACATGAAGGAGAAACAATATGATCCTATCAGTGCTGTCACTAAGTCATGCTCACAATCTGCAAACCAAGGAATTACATATTGTAACTAAGCAATGCAATAGTAATGCCTGAAACCAGAGCTGCTTTCTTTGTTCCACTTCAAACTCAACCTGCTCAACGCAATCCAAGCTTTCTTGTTAACTCATAATACAAATCAGAATCACTGATCTAACTTTCAAATTAGTTCGCAGTTAATAGCATGTGCAACACCTACAGCAATCTGAGAGCCACTGTAATCTCAGTAAACTATCTGTTGCATTAGAACAGTGGCCAACCTTTTCTGCAATAAGAGCTTTTTATGTTCAATGAAAATCAACCTGAGCTATGTATATCGTTAGAGTTATAATTCTGACCACATTAGAAAAGATTGTATGCTAGGCCACCAAATACAAGATTACCAGCAGGGATCAATCACTTCATCAGCAATGGTTGCCAGCATTAATGTAAACAAGCATTAGCAAGATCAATAGGTCTCGCCTATGCAAGAGCTATTGGCTTTGCCAATATGTTTTAGCCATGTTGTACACTAGCGTAGCTGCTCTTTATCATGACTAAACGTTAGTAGCGTAAAGGATAGTGGGGTGGAGTGTCGTAGAGTGTCAGATTGTTGCAGAGTGGAGTGGCCTAGAGTGCTGAGGATGGAGTAGATTGTCATAGAGTTGAAGGGTGTAGAGTGTTGTAAAGTGGAGTGGCATAGAGTGTTGTATTGAAGAGTGGCATAGAAGAGAGTTGAGTGGCACAGATTGGAGTGAAGTAACGTGGAGTAGCATGTGGAGTGGTATAGAGAGAGTTGTATAGAGTAGCGTAGAATGTCAGAGTGATGGAGAGCAGAGGAGGCTGCTGTAGAGTGTAGTGGCATAGAGTGGAATAGTGTAGTAGAGGGTTATGATTCAGAGTGGAGTACAATGCTGAAGAGTATTATATAGAGGAGGGTCGTAAGTGGAGTAGGGTGTCGTAGAATGGAGTGGCATAGATTGGAGTAGTGGAGTGGAGTTGAGTGGAGTAGTGTGTTGTTGAATAGATTGGAGTAAAGTGGCAAGGAGTGGCATAGAGGGAGTTGAAATGAGCGTTGCAGAGTTGAGTACAGTGGATTACATTTTAATGGAGTAGAGTGTCAGAGAGTGTAGCATCATTGAGTGTAACATCACAGAGTAGAGTGTTGTAGAGTGGAGTAGAGTAGCCTAGAATGAAGTGGTGTAGAGAACAATGGTGCAGAGTAGATTTACATAGAGTGCAGTAGCGTACAATGCATCGTTTTTTAGTAGAGTAGAGTGATTTGGTGTAGAGTGCAGTGAAGCAGAGTACAGTGGTTTAAAGTAGAGTTCAGTGGTATAGACTAGAGTGGTGAAGATTAAAGTAGAGTGGCACACAGTGGAGCGGCACAGCATAGATTACAGTGGCATAGCGTGGAGTGGAACACAGCAGAGCAGAGTGGTATAGAGTGAAGTGACGTAGAGTGGAGTGATGCAGAGTAGAATGAAGTGGTGCAGGACAGAGTAAAGTTGTACAGAGTAAAGTGGCATAGTATAAAGTAGAGTGATATAGAGTGGATTGCCGTAGAGTGAGTATAATAGAGTGGCATAGAGTGGGTTGCCATGGAGTGATTGATATAGAATGAGTGTAGTGGCATACAGTGGAGTCATGCACAATAGAGTAGCATAGAGTGTAGTATAGTGCATTGCTGTAGACAGCAATAGACTAGCAAAGGGTTGAATGGTGCAGAGTAGAGTGCATTGATGTAGAGTGCCGTGGCATAGAGTGCAGTGGTGCAGAGTAGAGTGATGTGTAGTTCAGGGTCCAAGAGTGCAGTGTTGCAGAGTAAAGTTTCAGAGTGCAGTTGTGTAGAGTAGAGTGGTGTAAAGTGCATTGGCATAGAGTGCAGTGGTGCAGAGTAGAGCAGAGTGGTGTAGAGAGCAGTGGCACGGAGTACAGTAGTGCAGAGTAGAATAGAGTGGTGTATGGAGTGGTGGTGCAGAGCAAAGTGGCATAGGTTGCAGGTGGCAGAGTAGAGCGGCATGGAGTAGAGTGTTGCACAGCATAGTGGCATAGAGTGCAGTAAAGCAGAGTAGACTGGCACAGAGTGCAGAGGCTTGGAATGCATTGGTTTTGAATAAAGAGGTGTAGAGTGAGTGCATTGGCGTAGAGTGCAGTAATTTAAAGTAGAGTGGAGTAGAATGCAAGTGGCATAGAGTAAAGTGGTGCAGACCAGAGTAAAGTGGCCCAAAATGGAGTGGCACAGTGTAGGTTGCAGTGGCATACAATGTAGTGTCAGAATAGAGTGGTGCAGAGTAAATCATCAGAGTGGCGTAAAGTAGACTGGAGTACAGTGGATTGGCATAGAGTTCAGTGGCACAGAGTGGAGTGATGCAGAGTAGAGTGGTGCAGAGTTTAGTGGTGTAGAGTGCATTTGCTTAGAGTGCAGTAGAGTGGTGTAAAGTACAGGGCAGTGATATAGAATGCAGTGCTGCAGAGTAGAGTGCAGTAGAGGTACAGTGACAGAGTGCATTGGCATGGAGTGCAGAGGTACTGAGTGCAGTGGAGTAGAGAGCAGTGGCATAGAGTGCAATGGCGTAGAGTGCAGTGACAGGGAGTGCAGTGGCGTAGAGTGCAGGGTAGATTGGAGTGTCACAGGGTACATTGCAGTGGCATAGAATGTAGTGGAGTGGTGAAGAGTGGAGTGATGTAGAGAAGACTGTTTCAGAGCAGAGTCAAGTGGCATAGTTGTATATAGTGGAGCAGTGTTGATTGGCATAAATTGCTGTGGTGTAGAGTGCATTGTTTGCAAGTAAACTGGTGAAGAGTGCAATGGCGTAAAGTGCAGTGGTTTAAAGCAGAGTGAAGTGGCACAGCATAACTTGCAGTGGTGTAGAGTGGCATAGAGTGAAGTGGTGTGCAGTAGAGTGGCACAGAGTGCAGTGTCAGTGTGCAGTGGTGCAGAGTAGATTAGAGTGGCCTAGAGTGGAGTGATGCAGAGTAGAGTGGCGTAGACTGTAGTGGCGAAGAGTGCAGTAGAACAGTATAGAATAGAGTGGTGCAGTGCAGTGTAATAGGGCTATGGTGGTTTAAAGTGCATTGGCATGGAGTGCAGTGGTGTAAAGTAGAGTGATGAAGAGAACAGTGGTGCAGAGCAGAAGAGAGTGACATAGAGTGCAGTGGTATAGAGTGCAGTGGTATAGAGTACATTGGTATAAAGTGCAGTGGTGTAAAGTGCAGAGGTGCAGAGTGCTGTGGAGTGCTACAGAGTAGACCGAAGTGGTGCAGGGCCCATTGCAGTTGCATAGAGTGCAGTGGAGTAGAATGGAGTGGCATAGTGTGAAGTGGCACAGAGTAGATTATTTCAGCGTAGAGTGAAGTGGTGTTGAGTGGAATGGTGCAGGGTAGAGTGAAGTGGTGCTAGGCAGAGTGCAGTAGGAGAACAGAGTGGTGTACAGTGCAGTGGCGTAAAGTAGACTGGTGTAGAGTGCAGTGCTGCAGAGTGAATTAGAGTGGCTTAGGGTTGATTGGCAGAGACTGCAGTGGTGTAGAGTGCAGTGATGTAAAGTGGAGTGATGCTCAGTAGAGTGGTGTTGAGTGTAGTGGCATACAGTGCACTGGTGAGGAGTTCAGTAGAGTGGCATAGAATAGAGTGTTGCAGAGCAGAGTGCAGTGGCATAGAGTACTTTGGCACAGAGTGCAGTGGTGCAAAGTAGAGTGGCGTAGAGTTCAGTAGCAGGGAGTGCAATGCTGCAGAATAGAGTGTTGTACAGTGGAGTGACGTACAGTCGAGGATGCAGGGTAGAGTGCAGTAATGTAGAGAGGAGTGAAGCAGAGTGGAGTGGCATGGAGAGGACTGGTGCAGTCTAGAGTGGTGTAGAGTGCAAGTAGAGTAGAGTCATGTAGAGTGCAGTGGGTTAGAGTGCAGTGGTAGAGAGTAGATTAGAGAGGCCTAGAGTGGATTGTCGTAGAGTGCAGTGGCACAGAGTGAAGTGCTGCAGAATAGAGTGGCACAGAGTGTAGTAGTATGCAGTACATTGGTGTAGTGGTGCAGAGTAGAGTGCAGTGGTGTAGAGCACAGTGGTACAGAATACAGTGATGCAGAGTAGAGTGACGTATAGTTCAATGGTACACAGTGGTGCAGATTAGAGTGTCATAAAATAAAAAAATGCAGTGGTGTATAGTAGTGTGCCATAGAGTTCACTGGCATAGACTGCAGTGGCGTAGAGTAGAGTGTTGGGCAGTAGAGTGGCGTAGAGAGTGTGTGAACAGAATACAGTGGTGCACAGTAAAATAGAGTGCAGTGGTGCAGAGTAAATTGGTGTAGAAGAAAGCTGTGCAGAATGAATTTTTTTTCAGTAAAGTTGTATAGAGCTTATTGGCTTAGGGTGTAGTGGTGTAGAGTGCAGTGTTACAGAGGAGGTTGGCATGGATTGGTGTGCATTGGTTGTGAGCAAATTAGTGTAGAGTTCATTGGCATAGAATGCAGTGGTGTAAAGTGCAGTGGTTAAAGTAGAGTGGCATAGGGAACACGTGTGGAGTAGTTCAGAGTAGAGCGGAATGTGTAGAGTTAAGTGGTTGCAGCGTAGATTGAAGTGGCATAGAATGCATTGGCAGAGAGTAGAGTGGGGTTGAATGGAGTGACACAGAGTGGAGTACAGTGCAGGGCATAGAGTGCAGTGGTGTAGACTGCTTCAGAGTAGAGTGAAGTGGCAAGAAGTGGAGTGCTGCATGGTAGAGTGGAGTGGTGCAGGGTAGAGGGCAGTTGATAGAGTGCAGTAGCTAAGAGTAGAGAGACATAGAGTGCAGTGGTGCAGAATTCAGTGGTGCAGAGTAGAGTGGGGTAGGGTGGATTGGCATAGAGTGGTGCGGAGTAGAGTGCTTTGGTGTAGAGTGCAGTGACATGGAGGACAGTGTTGCAGTTAGAGTGGCATAGAGTAGAGTGATGCAGAGTAGAGTGGCATAGAATGCATTGGCATAGAGTAGAGAGGTGCAGAGTGGAGTAGAGAGGCAGACAGTGAAGTGGCATAGAGTGGAGAGGCATAAAGTGGAATGGCACAGAGTGGACTAGTGCAGAGTGGAGTGCAGTGTAGTAGAATGGCTCAGAGTACAGTGAAGTGGGGTAAAGTGGAGTATGCATGATGTGGTAGTGCACTGACATCATAGACAACACATCTTCAATTAAAATGGCTATTACATTTGCACAAACATACAGTTTTACTGATAAAATTATACAGTGCACAAACAATATGTTGAAATGTCATCACTTAGGGCCATATTTATACTTTTTGACGCACAACTGCGCCAACGCAGTTGTGCGTCAAAAATTTTAACGCCATTCCAAAGCACCATGCGGGCGCCTTATTTATTGAATGACGTTAGCCGGCGCAGCTGACTGGTGTGCGTAAAAAAAAATGACCCACACCAGGCAGCGCCGGCGTAGGGGACAATGGAGCTTGGGCGTCAAAAAATGGGGCAAGTCAGGTCTGAGGCAAAATATTGGCCTCAACCCGATTTGCGCCATTTTTGTTTACTCCCAACCCCCATTGAAATGACTCCTGTCTTAGCACAGACAGGAGTCATGCCCCCTTGCCCAATGGCCATGCCCAGGGGACTTATGTCCCCTGGGCATGGTCATTGGGCATAGTGGCATGTAGGGGGGCACAAATCAGGCCCCCCTATGCCACAAAAAATAAAATAAAATACTTACCTGAACTTACCTTAAGTTCCCTGGGATGGGTCCCTCCATCCTTGGGCGTCCTCCTGGGGTGGGCAAGGGTGACAGGGGGTGTCCCTGGAGGCATGGGAGGGCACCTCTGGGCTCCTTCCGAGCCCACAGGTCCCTTAACGCCTGCCCTGACCAGGCGTTAAAAAATGACGCAAAAGCAGCTGGACGTAATTTTTTCAGGCCCGCCCACTCCCGTGCGTCATTTTTGCACGGGAGTTTAAATAAGGCGCACATGCCTTAGAGTCATTTTTTAGAAGGGAACGCCTACCTTGCATATCATTAACGCAAGGTAGGTGTCCACGCTAAAAAATGACGCAAACTCCAAGATCTTTGGTGCTAGACGGGTCTAATGCCAAAGTATAAATATGGAGTTAGCTTTGCGTCGGATTTGCGTAAAAAAAAACGACGCAAATCCGGCGCAAACAGAGTATAAATATGCCCCTTAGTGTATTGATTTATTTTAATTGTATTAAGATACTTGTTTTCACTACACTTCAGAAGTACCAGAAAATGTGCTTTGTTTGTGCTTTCATATTATCAACATTTAACTTTGTTGTGTGGTAAAACAAATAACACCATTCAGCCTCCCTCCAGTAACCGGCTTGATTTGTCACATAAATCCTCTCATTTTAAAGTCAGAGAAGGAAATGTAAACACCAAAGTTCCTCGAAGAAAGAGCCTGACATCTGGCTTCTGTCTTTGAATGCACAGGAAATGTGACAACGTAAGAACAAGATTTAAAGGCCTGTTTCCAGAAATCGAGTTTTTGGAAGCATACATGGAACAAGAGATGGTCCACAGGAGGAACAACCTCAAGCTGGACAGCCTAAAACAATTAAAGCTAGAAACTAAGCAAAAGTGAATGTGAGTCAGGCAAAATCCGTGGCGTTCTACTACACGGAACTCTGTGAAGTGCCAAAAAAACTCCACAGTGATATGCTGAGTTCCGTGAGTGGCAGAGTTTGGTTAAGTTGCACTGCGCACATTGATTTTCAGTGCCAGGAGTTTCTCCTGCGCTGTAAAATTAGCGTGAACTGCATCACGCGGAGTGCCAGAGGGTGCTAACTTCTTTCTGCCACTAGAGTAGATTTTCTACTCGAGGGGCAGCATCCTCAACTCCAGCAGCAGCTTTCTCAACGCAACTGGTCGCAACCCACCCCAACCTCCCACGTTCAGAGAAATCTTGCTTGCATTCGCCAACTTAGCGATTTCTCTCGCTAGCACACGCCAACTTCACATTGGCAAACCGCATGACAGAAAAAAACTCCAGTCCATGTCTTTTCGCTGAGTTTTTCAGAACTCGGCACCTCTGCATGGAGTGGGAAAAACTATGCTAATTCCACCGGCAGAGCAGAATTCTACACCCATTCCTATTACAAACCACAAAACCAATGGCAAGCAATGGGTGGAATGCATTCCCAGGAAAGCTTTCTGATCATCCCCAAGATCTTGCAACTACGCTGCAGTAAAGAGCTGGAACAACCGCCCCCTGCACCTCAGACAAAGCCTGTCACTCACCATCTTCAGGAAGAACCTCAAGATGTGGCTCTTCAGATGAGGCCCCACCTCTCCCCCCAGCGCCTTGAGACCCTCATGGGTGAGTAGCCGCGATCTACTAATATTGATTGATTGAATGATTGATTGATTGAAGATGTCTTTAGCAAACCAGACAGCTGTGCTGTCCGCTAGGCTGCCACCTAAAAAGACGTTGTCAATGTGAAATGCCGCCACATGGGTAATACATAGCAGCCATAGCTACAATGCACCTGCACTAAGGTAATATTATTAGTAATAAGTACATTTCATCACTGAAATGGAAGTTTTATGTATGTTTTAGAAATGCAACTGCTTTTCTAAAAAAATCAGTTTATGGGATCTAAAAATAGACACATTTTCTGGTCCATTACACACTTTTCAATTTTGGTAAATATGATACTTCAACTAAGCACAATCTTCTTATGTAGTAGGCTGGGCTGCAGTTTTGCTTTTTTTTTAATATAGTGCAAACTCGACCTTAAGGTATTGGAGCGCTTTACATGAGCACCAGTTACATTACATAAGGACACATTCATTTTTGGTAAGGACGGGGAGATTAAGGGGGTCATTCTAACTTTGGCGGGCGGCGGAGGCCGCCCGTCAAAGTAACCCCGTCGAAAGACCGCACCGCGGTTAAAAGACCGCGGGGGTCATTTCGACTTTCCCGCTGGGCCGGCGGGCGACTGCCAAAAGGGTGCCCGCCGGCCCAGCGGGAAAGACCCTGCAACAATGAAGCCGGCTCTGAATGGAGCCGGCGGAGTTGCAGGGGTGCGACGGGTGCAGTAGCACCCGTCGCGATTTTCACTGTCTGCAAAGCAGACAGTGAAAATCTTAATGGGGCCCTGTTAGGGGGCCCCACAACACCCGTTCCCGCCATCCTGGTTCTGGCGGTGTAAACCGCCAGAAACAGGCTTGCAGGAAGGGGGTCGGAATCCCCATGGCGGCGCTGCATGCAGCGCCGCCATGGAGGATTCTCCGAGCCAGGGGAAATCCGGCGGGAAACTGCCGGATCCCCTTTTCTGACCGCGGCTTTACCGCCGCGGTCAGAATGGCCCTGGAAGCACCGCCAGCCTGTTGGCGGTGCTTCCGTTGCCCTCCACGCTGTCGGTCATAGACCGCCAGGGTTGGAATGAGGGCCTAAGTGATTTCCCCAGAATCACCAGTTGCTGAGCCAAAGCCAAGGCTCAGATCTGTCTCTCCAGCGCCAAGTCTGCATTTCTGCCCGTTAGGCTACATCCTCCTCACGAGAGGCTGTACACAGCAGGGCTCGTTACAGGTTGCTGGAGAGCTACCAATAGCTCATGAACAACTGGTTGAAGAAGTCTGCATCATCGGAATTTGTAACTGTTTTGTGATTGAATGGTCTCCTTTAGGTAATAGTGTCAATACATGTGTTTCATAAACTTCGCTATGTCATGACTGCATGACTGATGCAAATCCTCTGACCCCTAAAGGGTGTGCGCTACATGACCAACGATATGGCATCTGCTCACCTTAATTTTTGTTCTTGGTAAAGGGTATAGAGGAAGCACGCCATCAGCATACACTAAAATCCCAAGTGGTTCACCCTTACAACGGTTTTATCAGCTGTTTGTCTACACCTCAATATTCTCAACAGGATATCCATTACCATCGCGAACATTAACATTACTAAGATGACACAGAATTAGTGCAAACTCTTGCCCTAGCACCCATGTACAGTAGTCCCACCCATCAAATGTATATGTGGCCTAATCCAAACCTCAGTAACACCTCGAACACATATTACAAAAGTAATTTGTCAAAGGCTCGCCAGTGTACATGGAGTCTCGCAGACATTTCACAGGCAGGAATGGTTGTTTAGTATTGGACATAGTGCCACGTCACCCTGCAAATCCAGACTGATCCTCGTGCACCAACCCACTTATTCTTCTATTATTCTGTTTGGTAAAATCGTGCCTGAAGTGATCAAAGCTAATCATGGCTAATGGTCTGTAAAACTTGTATTTCCTCATATCCTTATTTACTTTCAGAAACACAACAATCAATGCCTCTCTCAATGACACCGGCAACATTTGGCCAGCGGCTGTCAGAACCCTTTTCAGAGGGTCACGGGACAAGCTGGAGCTACTGGGCCCAACCGTAAAGGTGGAGGCCTTTTACTACTGATGTCCCATTGCCTGACCTGCCAAGCAGGTCCCCAGCACCAAATCCGGCCCCCAAAGCAGTGAAACCGACCTCCATCCTGTCCCCCCACTCCGCCCCCTGCGAAATTCCTAGTAGCCCAGTCTGGTCCTGGTCTTAATCTAATACTTAAAATGGGCATAATAACCGCGCAGATCACACTTCAATCAATTCATACTCAAAGGCAATAAATGATTAACAGAGAATATAGGTCAGCTTGACATTACAGTCACTCTACTATTACTAAATGTGGAAATCATATCTGAGCACTGATGCAACAGAGAGATGAAATATCTAGTTTGGCAGTCCACAGTGAAGTGACAGGGTAAAGATGTTGACAGTTGCACGTCAGGAGAAGGGCATAATGTACAGTAGCAACATGAACGCATTCTACATTAGCTTTGGGCTGGAAATTGAAAAAAAATGTAAAACATTTGATTAAGCTAAGCACAGACTACGGGAGAAGGGTGTCCCCTATGCTTGTCTTTCTCCATCAAAACTACTAAGAGATGCTCAAGGCAAAAAACAGTACTTTGATCACCCTGAAAAAGCAAAGCAATTAAGTACATAGAAACGAGCTGATGCCTAATGATTTATAAGCCAACGTTAGCCACTGGTGTCATTGTTGTTTAAATCAGTGCTGCTTCGAAATAATTAAAAATCTGGGTGGAAGGGGATCTCCTGGCCATTTTTATGATTTCCAGATCAGGGTAACTATTGTGATGCACCCTAGTTGTACAGGAGCACTTGGACCCCGGAAGAAGAATTGTTTCTCCCCGGTTCCTGGTTCAACAATCCCCAACGCTCGGGTGGTACACAATCACCAATCTAACCTATAGTGGTCGACTGAACCTTTGGATATGGCGAAGAGTGTAATAGTCAGAATCATTCAGTCACAAATCAATGACATTATATCACAAACAATACTAAACACCATAAACAATTTAAACACTGAACCAAACTCCAAACCGAATGAAGTTTCAAAGCTTTATTACAATACCAAAATCAATGTCACAAATATGGTGCCCAAGACTAAGTTGTAAATACACATGAAAACCATAGGCTGACAGGCTGACCAAAACATTTGAAACGATTTAACCTACTAAACATCAACACTATTAAACACTCAAAAAGAATAATGTAGATTATTAAAAATACGATATGCACATTGTTGTTAGAAGTCAAAGAAGATGATGGTGACATCAGTAAATCATCAAAATACAGTTCAACATTTATTTTCAGGTTTCAGAGCTGGACCATTTCTAACACTAACACAAATTTGGACTTGCATGTGTGGGAACAGGCTAAAACATGTGGGCAAAAGCAAAAATAAAAGAAAGACAAAAAATGTGGAAAAACATCTCAGCTAGGACAATTCACTATAACAAAATGCTGGTATAAGTACCTAACTGAAAAGGAAAGAAGAACCCACATTTAGGTATTCCTCTCCCCATGGGACAGCAGACAGTGCTAGTTCATCAGGCAGAACAATCATTTTTTTCCGGCATCAGCTGACAGCAGCATCAGGACAGTGCAAAACACGAGCTGCATATAGGACAGATCAGGAGTTCAAAATTAGTTGGTCTTATTAGTACTAAACCACATAACAGCATAGGGAAGTTAAGACTATGATGAGAAAATTCATCAGGGGGACTTATATAGAATGGGAGAATGACAGCAGACTTAAACAGACTCTATTCAGTTCTGAACAGCGTCGAAGTAGGGGACAAGACAGTCTGAACTCAAGTTCAAAGTTTCTCACTAATTAAAAGCATGCACAATCCATTCATTCCTCCTTCAAGTGGGTGCACTTCGGACATCAGTTTCAGCATCCAATCATTGCAGATGGCACCATCGAATTCTGTTACTATTGGGAATCTTCTCAGCAAAAGTGCATTGCAATCAAACAATTTCATACATTTCTAACAAAATATTACATTTCCTAATTATGTGTTACTTGCGATCCTTTCTCCCGGCACACAATAAACTAAACCAATACTTTTCACATGAGAACAACAAGTTACCTGTCCTGTTAGAACAAATAGCGTTACATTGTTCTTTCTAAAACATGTCTCTTGCCTACTATACAGTTGGACGTTCAATATTACATTAACAACTTGGGAAAATAATTCAGGTCAGAGAGGACAGAATAAACAATTGATTTTCCATTAATGCTGCAAAATTAATCTTTTTAGGCCTAGTCAAGCTAAGAAGCATTAATACACATTAATACATTTAATACAATAATAATCCTATTGTGCCCTTGCAATTCATATCAAATATGCAAAAGATAATTTAATTGCAAACCTTATTCAAAACATGTTAGAACTAATTTTAAACAAGCATTTATTTTTCTGCACACATGTAACTTGCATTAATAAAATTAATTTTATTCAAGTATGATTAATTAATGTTCATTTAATGCTTTCAATAACACTTTTAATATTAACTAACATTAGTATTTTATTTAATATGAATGCAAAAAAAGATCAGGTTAAAATGTAGTGTTAAATACAAATGGTGGTCACATGGTTCACCATAATTCAAAAGTGCACATTTTACAACTCATGTTATTTTCCCTTTTAGGCCTTCAAAAATAGGTTAATTAATCACCACATGCTAACTTCCATGCTACTGATATATTAATAACATTTGATATCCCTCTCAGTCCCTCCTCTGACTGTAGTCTATGCTGTCACAAAAAAAAACTATTCTTGTTTACAATAAGATAAAATCAAAACCTTATAGTTTGATAATGCATAGATCTAAGCTTGTGCTAATTGTCATTTCTCTTCATCGTTTGATATACCTGTCTCTCATATTCTCCATTTCCACTTCTTCCCTCCTCTGATATTCTTTACTTTTTGTTTTCTCCGGAAATTGTAAGCTTTGTAAAATACAAGTGCACAAATTATGCACACTGTCACAATCAAGAAATGTTTCAAGATAATTCTCACAAAATCATTTCCCTAGCTTCCAAACCAGGATCTTACCTTAGAGAATTCTTCACCTGTTGTCTCCCAAACATTTGTCTCTTTTAGATCATTTAAGTCATTTTTCAGACTTGTCAGATTAGATAAGTATCTCATTATCTCTTTGCTGTTATTGGGTATGTAAGTGTAGCAGTGCTGTGATTTCAAAATATGGCAGACTTTGCCCTCTTTTGCTAAAAGGATGTCTAATGCAAGGTGATTCAGAAGAATCACTGACCTAGCTGCAACCATGTCTGGATCAATTAGCAGCATTGCACCTGAAAAATCAGTTGACATCCTATCTACAATTGTTGATAATGTTCTTATATTAATGTCATTCAAGATCACACCCACTGATTGAATAAATACTCCAAAAATATCTCCTGTAATTTCAGAACTTCTTGCTCCTCTTTTAAATGTCATTTTAGGTCTCCCAATCCCTTCTGGATTTTCAATGTTGTCCACTTGGTAAATATTCGGCCAAACCATTCCTAAGTAGCATATACCATACCAGCCTTTCATCAATTTGTAATAAGCGTTCTTACCACAGATGTAATAAACACCAGGTACAGCGAGGTCTTGTCCATTTAGCATAGAATCCCATACACTCTTGAACAGGAACACATATCTGCATTCACTCATTCACTCTCTTTTTGATTGCCGCCAATATATACAAATCATTCCTACATGTTGCCAATCTAAAGCTAAGCATCCCTGTGTATCAGGTATGTTGTGAACTAATTTCTTCTTACTGACTATCTATCTATCTATCTATCTATCTATCTATCTATCTATCTATCTATCTATCTATCTATCTATCTATCTATCTATCTATCTATCTATCTATCTATCTATCTATCTATCTATCTATCCATCTATCTATCTATCTATCTATCTATCTATCTATCTATCTATCTATCTATCTATCTTTTCTTTCATTGCTTTTCTTCTATCATCTACTTGATTAATTAACTCTTTTTCTACCTGTGTAAGAAGTCAAGTTAAGTTATTCTGGTGTGCATATGCTGTGCCAAAGGTCAATGTAGGCTCAAAGAATCATCTTACTATATCTATGTTCTTAGCCTTTGCAATGCTGCTCAAATGCTGATAATGGGAACAAAAGAAAACACTAACGCCCTCATTACAACCCTGGTGGTCGGTGTTAAAGCGGCGGTAATACCGCCAACAGGCCAGCGGTAAAAAAAATGGGATCACGACCACGGCGGAAACCGCCAACACAGACAGCCACTTTAACACACCGTCCGCCATTGCGGTAGCAACAAACACCGCGGCGGTCACCACCAACAGACAGGCGGAAGACAATGTACCGCCCAACCCATTACAACCCGCCAATCCACCAGCTTTTCCGGGGAGGTACCAATGCCATCAAAAGCACAGCAGAAACAGTGTTTGAAAGGGAAACCACTCACCTCTCGACACTCAACGAAGAACCAGGACGCCATGGAGACCGAGTTACAGGTCCTGCCCATGATGGTCTACCACATAATACATGAGGAATATCAAAGGCGGCGACCACAGTGAGTACTGCTCCTAGCACACAGGGGAGGGGGGAAGGAAAATGAGAGTGACACACACACACGCAACACCCCCACCCCCACCCTCACCCATAACCCTCACCCACAACACCATACACACAAACACATGCAGCAACAGTACAGTTACACCCCGTAACCCACTGAAAGAACGCAAAAGCAAAAGGAATAGAGTCCAATCAGTGATATATTAGAAATAGGCAAATATACATAATGAATATAAAAACAGTATTTACAAATATTTACAATATGTACAGAAGGCCGTACATTGTCCTTTGCAAATGTCTATGGGCCACTGGGCCACAAATCATGGGCCAAGCCCACACTTGACTCCAGCCTCAATACGGAGAGAACACTGCAGGGGCATCAGGTCGTAAACACACAGGCACCTCAGGGGGATAGTGAAGGGAGGGCACCTCAGCCGGAAGATGGAACAACGCCACTGTTCCTGGAGGGGGCTCCATGCCCACAGCGATGTCCTGGGGAGTGCAAAGCCAGAATCTCAAGTGGGTGGTTTGCCCACTGCTTGGTCATGGGGAGTGCAAAGCCACAGTCTCTCAAGTGGGTGGTTTGCCCACTGCTTGGTCCTGGGAAGTGCAAGGCCACAGTCTCTCAAGTAGATGGCTTCTCCACTGCTTCTGGAGGGGGCTTTGTGCCCAGTGTGCTTCATCCTGCCAAAGTTAGGGTGAGTGGATGCATATCTCCACTGGTTCTGGAGGGGGCTTTCTGCCCAGTGTGCTTCATCCTGCCAAGGATATGGTGAGTGGATGCATATCTCCACTGGTTCTGGAGGGGGCTTTCTGCCCAGTGATGCAGCACTTGGGGTATGGCAGTTCACATTCCCTCACCTGGGTGTCTGAGGCACCAGATTTGCAGGGACAAGGTAGCATGATACTCCATGGAGGCAGGGCCAGACTCCATCCTGCGGTGACTAAGGCTGCAAACTGGTGGTAGTGCCGGGGCTGGTGGGGGTGCTGCCAGTGGTGGTGGGAGCTCCAGGCCGTCTCCTGCAGCCTCGGACGGACGCACACTGGGGCTGCTGCTGCTGGTAGTGGTTCTACTGTCAGCGGTGCAGGTTGCGGTGCTTGCGGCGGTGCTTGTGGCGGGGATGCAGGCGGTGCTGGCCATGGTGCAGGTGCCGGTGCTGCCAGTGGTGGAGGTTGGCACCAGCCCAACTCCTGCAGTCTCGGACGGCTGCCCACTGGGGATGCTGCTGCTGACAGTAGTGGTGGCAGCAGCAGTGCAGGTGACGGTGCAGGTGGCGGTGCTTGCGGCGGTGATGCTGGCTGTGCTGGCCACGGTAAAGGTGGCGGGGCTGTCGGTTCTGATGGTGGCCACCAGGCCCTCACCTGGAACTTCCGAGGCCTGAAGTGCATTGGCTTGGCTTTTCTGCCCCTTCCTCACCTTGGCAGATGCTGCTATGACCTTGGCTCTGGCAGCTGGAGTTTAGGAGGAGGCCTTTCTGGGTGGGTCGTGCTCCTTGCCGTTGCTGCATGCTGTCCCCTTCTTCACTTTGGCAGGTGGCAGAATGGTTTGGTCCTTTGCAGGGGTCGGTGGCACACTGGCTGGCCTGACGGGTGCCCCCTTTGATCCTCTGGGAGTTGCAGGTACCACAGCGGACGCCGACTTGGTGGCTGAGGTGCTGGCCTGGGTTCTGGACACCTTGGCCCGAGGTGAAGGGCGGTAGGGAGGGGTAGGAAACAGGTCAAAGTTTGCCAGAAAACATTTTTTAGACACACTGGGATGGGAAGATGAAGAGGGTTTGGGAGTGGAGGAAGAGGGGGTGGTTGTAGGAAGTGTCTGTCTGCTGAGTTTGGGTGAAGGTGCATGGGCTGAATGCTGTTGTGAGGTGGATGGCTGTTGGGTGGGTGGGTGCTTGCGTGTATTTTGGGAGGAGGGGTCACAGACACACTGGGAGAAGACACAAGGGACGTGTACATGGTTGTGGGGGTGGTGACCGCTCGTGAGGGGTGTGTAGTGATGGGCGTGCTGGTGATGGAGGTAGTGGATGAAGATGTAGTGCATGCAGGTGTGAGTGTAGACACTACTGGGAGGGAGGTGGACGAAGAGGAGGAGGGGGACACAGTGGAGGCAGTGGATGTTGGTGTGTGTGCATAGGTATGGTGCTTGTATGAGTGCCTGTGAGATGAAGTGTGATGCTTATGTTTGCCTGAGCCACTTTTGTGTGGTGATTTGGGTGAATGCTGGGCTGAAGGTGTGCTTGGGATAGGCTGGGGTTGAGGGGATTGGGTCTGGGTAGAGGAAGTTGGAGGGGGAGGCTAGACACAGGGACCAGGGCTGCCATCAGTGCTGAGGCCAGAGCCTGAAATGTTCTCTGTTGGGCCGCCACACCAGAGTGAATGCCCTCCAGGTGTGCATTTGTTTGTTACAAATGCCTCTCGACACCCTGGATGGCATTCAGTATGGTTGACTGCCCAACAGTGAGGGATCTTAGGAGGTCAATAGCCTCCTCACTGAGGACAGCTGGGCTGACTGGGGCAGGGCCTGAGGTGCCTAGGGCGAAGGAGATGCCCACCCTCCTTGGTGAGCGGGCACGGGAAAGACGCTGAGGGGCTGCTGGGAGGGTGGTGCTGGTGGGGGGGTGGCGCTGTACCTATTGTTGGGGTGGGCACAGAGGTGTCCGCCACTGCCAGGGAGCTTCCATCGGAGGAGGAGTCGCTGTCCCTGGTCTCCCCTCCTGTCCCCATCATGGTGCTCCCCTTGCCCTCCCTCCCACTGGTGCCCTCATCCTCGGTGGATTCGGCCTCCAGGCCCATGTGGGATGCAGCTCCCTCTGTTGCCGGTGCCTCTGCTCCTCCGTCAGATGATGCTAATGCACATAAGGACAAGGTGGCAAAACAAAAAGGGGGGGGAAGAGACAGAGGAAACACTTGGTCAAAGCCAGCAACACCACTACCGTTGGCGTGAACAACACACAGGGAGCAGCCCTATGCACTAGGCCATGCCCAACCATTTACTGAGACAGTCAGCAGCCCATGGGGTACAATGCCTAACGCCATCATCTGCAAACCAGAAACCCACAGGACCCTGCCCAGTAGTAGATGCCTACGTACACTATTGGGGTAGGAGTGCTCCAGAGCCTGCCCAACAAGGGACCTACCCTGCCATGTTGGCCCTGGCCTAGGGGCTTCCACAGCCCACATCCCCCACCCAGGTACCTGCTAACGCATGCAAAGTCAGGTTTCAGAATCTGTACTCATCCCCTCATGGCTGCTATGATGCCTTCAAGCGCCCATCCAACTCCGGAAAGGCCACCGCCAGGATGCAGAACATCAGGGGGTCATGGTGCGTCAGACACCCCTTCCTCGTTGGGAGGCCAGCCCCAGCTGGGTCGCCGCCGTCTTCTTTGCCCAGCGGCGCAGGTCCTCCCATCTCTTGCAGCAGTGGGTGCTCCGCCTGTCAAAGACCCCCAGGGCACCTCCTTGGCAATGGCACACCAAATACCCTTTTTCTGGTGGGCGGTGAACTGGAGGGAAAAGACAGCAAAAAAGGGAATTATTCACCCATCTGCACCGTCAGTCTCATTGCCCACCAGATCCCACCCATCTCCTGATGCACATACATTGACCACCTTACATGCTGCACTCAAGCCAGGATGCCTCTGCCCCGCCCACATGTGGCTTACACACACAGCAATCCCTACATTCATGGCCCACGCATCATGCTCACAGTGTACTCACCTGTTTGTCTGAAGGACCGTAGAGTAACGTGTACTGGGGTAGGACTCCATCCACCAGTTTCTCCAACTCATCCGCAGTGAAGGCAGGGGCCCTTTCCCCAGACACATGAGCCATGGTCAGTTCCAGACACAGGTCACAGCAGCACTTGCAGGGTAGGTCCTCTCCTGTTGAAGATCAGGCAGCTATTAAGTGAATAGATAGAAAATGGCGGTGACATCCGCAGCGGTGCGCACCGTTTCCGCCGGCGTACATCGCCATTGGCTCCTGGAACCCATAGGGCCCAATGATAACCAATGCGACTTTGCGCGGCTGTCATCGACCGCCTACCACAATAGTGCACAACGCAAGCGCAATTACCTCATTTCCACTTGTCCCTCCTCACAGGTCAGGCAGCTACCATTTCAGGGGGGCACAGGGCATGGCACCTAATTGCGTCACAGCAGACATTGGCACATTAACTGACTCTCAAATTCACATACTGTTTCTGTAAAGTAAACAAATCATCATTATTGCAATAGATGTGTGAATATGACCTTCTACTCAGCGTTCTCTTCCATAGGCTTCAACCGCTGAGGCAGAATATGAGATGGTGCCAGCCTCCGGTGTGCAGACCCCTGGTGGACCTTGCGACTATGGAGGACAGACACATTATCATTACCTACAGTCTTGATCGTGCCACAATCCAAGAGCTGTGTGCCCATTTGGAGCCAGACATGATGTCAGCTGTACCCCAGCCCACAGGAATCCCCCCTCTAGTGCAGGTCCTGTCAGTGCTCCATTTCCTGGCAAGTGGCCATGGCATCAGGAATGTCTCAGCCAATGTTCTCTAACATGTTTACCAGAGTGTTGTCTGCCCTGCTGAAACACATGCACAGCTACATCGTGTTCTCCCAGGTGGAAGATTTGGCCACAGTGAAGGCTGCTTTTATACCCTGGGACATATCCCCAACATCATTGGTGCCATTGATGGTACACTTGTGGCATTTGTCCCCCCCGCCCCAGAGAAATGAACAGGTTTAAAGTAATAGAAAAAGCTATCTCTCTCTGAATGTGCAGATGGTGTGTTTGGCGGACCAGTACATCTCCCATGTGAATGCCAAATATCCTGGCTCTGTGCATGACGACTTTATCTTGAGAAATGGCAGCATCCCATATGTGATGGGCCAACTCCAGAGGCACTGGGTGTGGCTAATAGGTGAGCCAAAGGTCCCCACCCCGTATAAATTGGTGTGTGGGTATGGGGTTGTCCCTAAGGGTGAGTGTGTGGTTAACAGGTATTCCTCGAATATTTGCAGGTGACTCTAGTTACCCCAACCTCTCATGGCTACTGACCCCAGTGAGGAATGCCAGGACAAGGGCAGAGGAACGTTACAATGAGGCACATGGGCGTACAAGGAGGATTATAGAAGGGACCTTTGGCCTCCTGAAGGCCAGGATCCGGTGCCTCCATCTGACAGGTGGATCCCTGTACTACTCACCCAAGAAGGTGTGCCAGATCGTCATTGCATGTTGCATGTTGCACAACCTGGCCTTGAGACACCAGGTGCCTTTTCTGCAGGAGGATGTGCTTGGAGATGGTCTTGTGGCAGCAGTGGAGCCTGTGGACAGTGAGGAAGAGGAGGCAGAAGATGTGGACAACAGAACCAATATAATTCTGCAGTACTTCCAGTGACACACAGGTAAGACACTGTAACTCCACTTTACCTTTCAGTTATCTTTTGGAAATTGTACAAGACAGTCTCTTTCTATATGTCTCTGGCTACTGACTGTTCCCTTTTGAATCCCTATTTTCAGATCTGTGTGCCCACTCTGGCTCCTGCTATGTGTACTGCTGCCCACCAAAGGTCATCCTAAAGTATATTTCACTGTACATTTGAGTTGCAATGCTTTGTTAATGTTGTACTAATACATTTGTGAATCATTTGACAGGCTTCAGATTGGTATTTGTTCCAAGGGTGTTTATTTAGGTGCTCATAAGTAGAGAGGGATGTGCAAGGGGCTGGGGTGATGGTGGAGGAAAGTCCAGGGTATTGTCCAGTCTCTTGGTATCACATGTGCATTGTCCAATGGGGCATAGGAAGGGGAGTAATGGCAGTTCAAGGTGGACAAAGGGACAGAAGGGTGACAATCAGGAGAATCTTATTTCCTGGCAAGGGTCTTGGCAATGTTCTCTGGCTTCTGCCTGGATCGCAGGGACCGTTTGCGGAGTGGTTCTCCTTCTGCAGGGGGTGGGGTGCTGGTGGCCTGTTGGAGGTGGAAGGATGTTCCTCGGTTTGGCTAGTGTCAGGCGCCAGTTGTTGTGCCACTGCCTCCCTCATGGTCTTGCCCATGTCAGCCAGCACCCCTGCAATGGTGACCAGGATGGTGTATATTTTTGTTAGGTCATCCCTGATCCCCAGGTACTGTCCCTCCTGCAGCCGCTGGGTCTCCTGCAACTTGCCCAGTCTCTGGTCCATCATCTCCTGGGAATGGTGGTATGCTCCCAGGATGTTGGAGAGTGCCTCATGGAGAGTGGGTTCCCTGGGCCCATCCTCCCCCTGTCACACAGCAGTCCTCCTTGCTTCTCTGTTGTCCTGTGCCTCTGTCCCCTGAACCGTGTGCCCACTGCCACTGACCCCAGGTCCTTGATCGTCCTGTGTTTGTGGTGTTGCCTGGGGTCCCTGTAGTGGTGGACACACTGCTGATTGACGTGTCCTGGGGACAGTGGCATGGGCCCGCTGGGTGGGTGCTGTGCTGGTGTTTCCTGAGGGGGGAGGCTCTGTGGTGGGTTGGGACTGTGGCAGGGGAACCGACTGAATAGAGGTTCCGGATGGGCCAGGTTGGTCATCCTGATCCGGGCGTGTAGAGCTGCTGTTGTCACTGTGGGCCTCTTCAGGAGGGGGGCTGGATATGGCTTGCACCTCCTCTCTGGTGACGTGGAGTATGGGTCCTGTGGGAATGCAAATGCATTGTTAATGTGTCTGCATGTGCATGGGTGTGTTTCCCTGTATGATTGTGATTTCCCTGTCAGCTTTGCCTTGTGTGAGTGGTGAATTTGTGGGCTGGGTGAGTCTCTCTACTGGGCATGCTGTGGTGATGGGTATCCATGCAGGTCTGTGATGGGTGTCCATGCATTGTTGTTGCATGCAGGGCTTGGTATTGGGATGGGTGGGTTGTGTTAGTGGGGTATATGTGAGGTGGTGGAGTGATGGAGGTGAAGGTAGGGGTAGGAGTTTGTGATGGCATGCAGGTAGGCTGGGGGGATTAAGTAGTTCAGATTTGACTTACCAAAATCCACTCCTCCTGCTACTCCTGCGAGGCCCTCAGGATGCATGATTGCCAAGACTTGCTCCTCCCATGTTGGTAGTTGTGTAGGTGGGGGTGGGAGTCCACGGCCAGTCCTCTGTACAGCTATCTGGTGTCTTGCTACCACAGAACACACCTTCCCCCGTAGGTCGTTCCACCTCTTCCTGATGTCATCCCTGGTTCTTTGGTGCTGTCCTACAGCGTTGGCCCTGTCCACGACTCTCCGACATAGCTCTATCTTCCTTGCAATGGACATCTGCTGCACCCGTGATCCGAATAGCTGTGGCTCTACCCAGATGATTTCTTCCACCATGACCCTTAGCTCCTCCTCAGAAAACATGGGGTGTCTTTGGGGTGCCATGGATGTGGTGTACCTGAAAAGAGAGCTGTGAAAGGAGATAAATGACCTGCAGCTACACATGATCAGGCTGCTGATAAACTCCCATCTATAAGAGAAGCAATTGAAGAGTCAAATCAGAGTGAAGATGAAGATGGTGCTGTAAGGAGAACGAAAAGGAAAAGAGGGCCAAGTCACAGATAGTCTTCACCTGAATGGATCTATCTTGTCACAGTTGAATGGGAGAGTGAGTTTATGGCCTTTTGTTTTGACCATGATAATTCAGTTGAACATTCTGGAACTTCAAAAAGCATTTGAACTGAGCTTTGAAATAACCTTGCCAATTGATCAACAAAGACATTAAACTTGGGAAGTAATAATAAGTGATCTTCAAACTGTGTTCTATTGAAAACGAACATTTGACCAATTTCTTTTTGTACTTTTGCCTGAACTTAAGAAAAATGATTGAAAATCAAGAACTGCTGTAAATAGTGCAAAGACTTTGAAAAGCCGAATGAGTGTTTCAATAAAAGGAGAGGTGCAAAGTACAGCAAAAATGACAACATCTAAGCAGCATAAGTTTTATAAAGATGAGGGATTGCTTCATTTAGTTGACACAAGGGGAGATTTATCTTTCATTGTATTTTATAGTTTGACAATGACAATGAATGTGTGTGACTTTTATGTGTGTACACAAATTTCTTTGTCAGTATAAGAAGGAATCACATACCACTAACTCATGGGATTAGTTGCAGTGTATTATTAACATGTTTGTATAATCAAGAATACATTCAGTATTTCTATTCTAATTATGACTTAGGCCCTCATTACAACCGTGGCGGTAAATGCCACCTACCGCTAGGCTGACGGCCGCCAACATACCGTGCCCACAGCGGTATTCCGCCACGGGTATTATGGCCCACACTGTGAATTCCGCCACTATACAGACACCCACACAGGTCCGCCAGACCAAAGGTCAGTGATAAACTGGCGCTAGCAAAACCCACACGGTTATGCCAACAGAAATATGCCCACAGTATCACGACCCATAAATCACCGCTGCGGTCTTTCAACCGCGGTAAACCATTGGCGGTACACACTGCAGCGCTCAAAATACACACACATTTACAAAGCACTGCCAAATTGGACAATTCCAAATACACCCACCTGATACACATACACACACCACTCCCACACACCCAAGACAATATAAAACACACACCCACATCACCCGCAAACCCCTATGACCAAAATACCGAAAGAAGGCCAGAGAGAGACACTACAAACTACTACCAAGCATCCACAGGCACACAATACCATCACCCACATCACTTCCATGCACCTCACACAACACACCACTAAATATCACCCCACTTATCACTACACACACCACCCCACACATCACCCACACCACCCCATGCCACAGCAAAGACACCCCAGGTTCTCTGAGGAGGAGCTCAGGGTCATGGTGGAGGAAATCGTCGGGGTAGAGCCACAGCTATTAGAATCACAGGTGCAGCACACCTCCATAGCTAGGAAGATGGAGCTATGGTGAAGAATAGTGGACAGGGTTAGCGCAGTGGGACAGCACCCAAGAAATAGGGATGACATCAGGAAGAGGTGGAACGACCTACGGAGGAAGGGGCGTTCCGTGGTCTCAAGACACCACATCGCGGTTCAGCGGACTGGCGGCGGACCCCCACCTCCTCCCCCACAACTAACAACATGGGAGGGGCAGGTCTTGGCGATTCTGCATCCTGAGGGCCTCGCAGGAGTAGATGGAGGAATGGACTCTGGTAAGTCAAATCTTAACTATTACATCCCCCACCCTACCTGCATGCCATCACATACCCCCACCCTCGCCCCCATCACTCTAACTCCTCACAAATGTCCCAATATCACAAACCACACATCCCAACACCAAGCCCTGCATGCAACAACAAAGCATGGACACCCATCACCAAAGCATGGCCACTGCACATACCCATACACCCCTGAAACCACCATCACACAAGGTCACACACAGGAATGCAAGCACTGGGGTACACAGTCACCCACCCATTGCACACCATAGCACACACAGATGCAATAAACATCCTTTTATACCCCTGCAGGACCCCTACCCAACATCACCGGACAGGAGGGTCCACAAATGTCCACACCACCAACAGAAGAGGCCCACAGTGATGACAGCTGCTCTGTCCAACTGGATCTAGATGACCAGCCCGGCCCATCTGGGACCTCGGGACAGTCGGTTCCACTCACACAGTCACAGGCCACCACAGAGCTTCCCCCCTCTGGAAACACCAGCACAGCACCCACCCAGCGGGCCCATACTTCTGTCCCCAGGACAAGTCAATCAGCAGTGTGTCCACCACTTCAGGGAACCCAGGCTAACCCACCACCCCACAACAACAGGGACCTGGGAACAGTGGCAGTGGGCACACGGGCCAGGGGACAGAGGCCCAGGAACACAGGGGAACTGGGAGGGCTGCTGTGTGACAGGGGGAGGACAGGCCAGGGAACCCACTCTCCACGAGGCCCTCTCCACCATCATGGGAGAATACCACCATTCCCAGGAGACGATGGCAACGGTACTGGCCAAGTTTCAGGAGACCCAGCTCCTGCAGGAGGAACAGTATTTGGGCTTCGGGGAGGAACTCAGATCCATCAATTCCACCCTGGGCACCATTGTAGGGGTGCTGAAGGAAGTCCTCAACACCAGGAGGGACACTGTGGCACAACAAGGGGCCCATGACACCAGCCTGGATGATGAACTGCCCACCACCTCCGCCGGCGCTAGTGGACAGGAGGCACCGCCACAGGACCACCACACCAGCACCCCACCCCCTGCAGATGGAGAACCACCCTGCAAACGGTCCCTGAGATCCAGGACAAAGACAGAGAACGATGCCAAGACCCCCGCCAAGAAATGAGACCGCCCTGATTGTCATCCTTCTGTCCCACCTTGTCAACCTGTCCATCCTCAAACTGCCCCAGCTCCACTTCCGATGCCCATTTGGGCAATGCACCTGTGAGACTAATAGACTGGACTCTGCCATGGACATTCCTCCACCTTCACCCCTCACCATTTTACAGCACCCTCCAATATTGAGCACTTCAATAAACACCCTTAAAGCACAAAACAATCTGGAGTCTGTCTGCGATTTCGAAATAGGGTATTAGCAATTACAGTGACAAAATGCTCTTTCAATTGTAATGTCAACATACCTATGTCACACAGCTCTAGTCCATGAGGAAGCAAAGCAGATGTCACACAGTGGGACCCACATCTGTGAAATCGTAAGGGAAAGTGACAACTCAGTGACCATACACTGGGTATAAACGACAGGCAGTAGAGAGGTAGTAGTGTCAAAGTACAAGTAGTAGGCAGGTTTGTATTCTTACCTGTGTCTCACTGGAAGTATTGCAGGATCACAGAGTTCCGGTTGTCGATGTCATCTTCTTCTGCTTCCTCTTCTTCACTGTCCACAGGCTCCACAGCTGCCACAACACCTCCATCTGGACCATCCTCCTTCAGAAAAGTCACCTCGTTGCTAAGCTAAGTTGTGAAGCATACAGCAGGCCACGATGATCTGGCACACCTTCTTTGGTGAGTAAAATAGGGATCCACCTGTTATATGGAGGCACCTGAACCTGGCCTTCAGGAGGCCGAAGGTCCGCTCTATAATCCTCTGAGTTCGCCCATGGGCCTCATTGTAGCGTTCCTCTGCCCTTGTCCTGGGATTCCTTACTGGGGTCAGTAGCCATGACAGGTTGGGGTAACCAGAGTCACCTGCAAATGGCGAGAGACAACTGTTAGACACACACTAACCTGTAGGGATATCCCCAGACCCACACAACCATTCCCACTGACTAGCTTCCAGGTGCTCACCTAATAGCCACACACGGTGCCTCTGGAGTTGCCCCATCACACAAGGGATGCTGCTATTCCTCAAAATGTAAGCGTCATGCACTGAGCCAGGGAATTTGGCATTAACATGGGAGATGTACTGGTCAGCCAAACACACCATCTGCACATTTATTGAATGAAAACTCTTCCGGTTTCTGTACACCTGTTCACTCCTGCGGGCGGGTACCAAGGCCACATGTGTCCCATCAATGGCACCTATGATGTTGGGGATATGTCCCAGGGCATAGAAATCACCTTTCACTGTAGGCAAATCCTCCACCTGAGGGAAAACGATGTAGCTCCGCATGTGTTTCAGCAGGGCAGACAACACTCTGGACAACACGTTGGAAAACATAGGCTGGGACATCCCTGATGCTATGGCCACTGTTGTTTGAAATGACCCACTTGCAAGGAAATGGAGTACTGACAGCACCTCCACTTGAGGGTGGATTCCTGTGGGATGGCGGATAGCTGACATCAGGTCTGGCTCCAACTGGGCACACAGTTCCAGGATTGTGGCACGATCAAGCCTGTAGGTGATGATCACATGTCTTTCCTCCATTGTCGACAGGTCCACCAGCGGTCTGTACACCGGAGGATGCCGCCATCTCCTCACATGTCCCAGCGGATGGTGCCCATGAAGGACATCAGCGAGCACAGAGTCAACCAGCTCAGAGGTACGTAGCCACAGCTTACACAGTACATGATTCATAATCCAAAATAAGCATGTATGAGTGTTGAGGCAAGGGCTAGGTATGTGTGACGCAGTTAAAAATTAAGCCATGTGGGCCCCTGAAATGGCGGCTGCCTGACCTGTAAAGTGGGACAATGGGATGTGAGGTAACTGCACTGGCGTTGTACACCGTCGCGGTAGGCGGTCGAAGACCGCGGCGCAATTCTGCATTGGTTAACATTGGACCCTGTGGGTCCCAGGAGCCAATGACGATGTATGCCGGCGGTGATGGTACGCACCGCCGCGCACGTGACTGCCATTTTCTATCTGTTCAATCACTCGATACCTGATCTTCGACAGGAGAGGACCTACACTGCAAGTGCTGCTGTGACCTCAGCCTGGATGAGACAATGGCTCGTGCGTCTGGGGAAAGGGCCCCTGCCTTCACATCGGAGGAGTTGGAGAAACTCGTGGATGGGGTCCTCCCCCAGTACACGCTACTCTACGGTCCTCCAGACAAACTAGTAAGTACACTATGACTGTGTGGAGTGCGGTGGGGTGGATGAAATATGGGGGGGAGATTGAGGCGTGCATGTAACAACGGTGAGTGCATGTGCCACCTTTGCCAATCGTGCTTTCAGTGTTCCGTTCATTTGCTCCACGATTCGAGATGCCTCTGGTCTGTAACTGCAGTGTAAGTTTTGCACAATGTTCAGCGCTGCACACGACAACTTTATGATCTCATTATTAAAATAAGTTCCTCGATCTGATTCCAAAGAAGTCAGGAATCCATTACTTGGTATCAGTTCCCTTAGCAGCAGCTTAGCTACAGTGAGACATTCCTACGTGTTGGACACACCTCAATCCAATGGGAGAATACACACACAATGACCAATACGTACTTCAATCCATTACAAGCAGGCATTTCAATGAAATCAAGTTGCATTCTGTTAAATGGGCCTCCCAATCTGCCTATGTGGCTCAAAATAACCACTGTGTTCTTCCCTACATTAATTTGCTGGCATGTAACATATCTTGACAGACCCATTCTGCAACTAATCTAAATCTGGGGTTGTACCATGTCTGTTTTAATGTGCAAATCATTGCATCTCTGCCGAGATGAACCTGACCATGATAATACCTAGCCATCGAGTTCAGCAAACAATCTCGCAACACAACTTTCCCTTAATTTGAAATCCATACATCATCTTCCTCTCTTTGAGCACAAAGGGGGTCATTCTGACTCCCGCCGGCCGCAGTAACCGCAGGGCCGGCGGGAGCCGACGAATGACCGCAACGCGGTCAAATGACCGCGGCGGCCATTCTGAGTTTCCCGCTGGGCTGGCGGGCGACCGCCAGAAGGCCGCCCGCCAGCCCAGCGGGAAACCCCCTTCCATGAGGATGCCGGCTCCGAATGGAGCCGGCGGAGTGGAAGGGGTGCGACGGGTGCAGTTGCACCTGTCGCGATCAGACACTGAAAATCTTGGTGGGGCCCTGTTAGGGGGCATTGGCATGGGCACTGCAGGGGCCCCCAGGGGCCCCACGACACCCGTTACCGCCAGTCAGGTTCTGGCGGTCAAAACCGCCAGAACCAGGCTGGCGGTAAGGGGGTCGGAATCCCCATGGCGGAGCTGCCTGCAGCGCCGCCATGGAGGATTCCCCACGGCAGCGGGAAACCGGCGGGGCACCGCCGGTTTCCCGTTTCTGACCGCGGCTGTACCGCCGCGGTCAGAATGCCCATGGGAGCACCGCCAGCCTGTTGGCGGTGCTCCCGCGGTCGTTGGCCCTGGCGGTCCATGACCGCCAGGGTCAGAATGACCCCCAAACTGTTTTATCCAAACTCTGTGTTCTTCCCCAGTTGCTTCTTCCTGCAACCTCTTAATTTCATCCCAGGTATCAATCACTGACATCAAGAAATTTTGATTTGTCTAACTGTCGTCACTTTCATTACTCCACTCTTCATAAAAGGTAACGCAATGAAGTGCACAATATTGGGCAATTTGGTCAGCTTAGGTATTGCCTAACATTACATAATCATTAGACTTCTGGTGGCCTGCACACTTAACAACAGCAATCCTCTCAGGTAACTGTAAGGCATTTAACAAATCATACATTTTCTCACCATTTCAAATGAGTGATCCAGATAAGGTCATGAAACCTCTCAGGTGCCATAACTAAAAGTCATGGACAACACCAAATCCATACAGACAATCTGTGAATATTGTCACTTTGAGCTACTCTGATATGCAGCATGCTCTTGTAACAGCAGTCAATTTGGCTACTTGAGCAGAAACGACTCCTTGAAGCCTTGAGGCTTTGACAACTCCTGAGAGGATGCTGCTCTCAGAGTTCCTTCACTGTCTCTTAAACAGGAACCATCAACAAAAATAACTTGGTCATTCTCCTCTAAAGGAGTATCCTGAATATCAGGTCTGGGTTTGGTGCACAGTTCAGGGACATTGAGGCAGTCATGTTCCACTTCACTAACATCATTTGAATCATCAACATTTACAGGCATGAATGTTCCGGGGTTTAAGACCACACACCTCTTGTCTGAAAGGAGCCAGTGGCAGGAAAGTGTATCACTATCACGACTTATACTGTTGGAGGGATGGCATAGGGATTGCGTATGGCAGGCAATAGATCAAGCTCCAACTGGGTACATAGATCCATGATGGTCAGACGATTCAGACAATAGGTCTGGATGAAATGCCTGTCCTCCAGGGTTGCATGGTCAACTAGATGACGGTCCACTGGTGCATGTCTTAGTCTCCTCATGGCAGGGTATCTAGGATAGAGAGGAGAAAATGTTCAAAGTGATAAGCACTTCACACATATAAGCATGACATGTCATCGTGGCGGTAGGCAGTCACAACTGCCGTGCAACTTCTCATTGGTTAACATTGCTGCCTATGGGGGATTGGGGTCTATGTCAATCACCGCCGGCGGGTGACGGTTCTGTACGCGCCGGGCACGACTGCCATTTGCTGTCACCTTGCTCACTTGACTCCTGACACTCTTGCAAGCAAGACCTCCACGACCTGAGCTGCTGTGTACTATCTCTGGGAGCCATCATGCCACGTCCTGCAGGTGACAGGGCCCAAGCCTTCAACTCAGAAGAGCTGGAGAAGCTTGTAGAAGGGGTCCTACCCTGTATGGACAGCTGTATGGGGCACCAGAGGAGCAGGTGAGCCCAATGCTATAGTCATGTGTGATAGGGGTGTGGGTGATGTTGTAAGGGGTAAGTGCACCCGGAAGGGAGTGCATGCATGCAGGGGACATGGAGTCAAAGCATGTGAGCCAAAAGGAAGGGTATGTGTGGGCACTTGGTGAGTCAGATGTGTATTGCCACTGCTGTTGGTATGGTGCCAGTGTACATGACTTTCTCCTTCTGTCAGTGTCATCCATGAGGGTGAACGCTCATCATAAAGAAAAGGATCTGGTGTGCCATTGCCAAGCAAGTGCGGACCCTGGTGGTCCACAGCTGGGGTTACAACCATTGCAGAAAGTGGTGGGAAGACCTAAGGTGCTGGGTCCGGAAGACCGTGGAGGCGCAGTTGGGGATGTCCTCCCAACGAGGGAGGGGTGCCCATTGGACCCTGATGCCCCTAATGGTCTGCATTTTGGCGGTGGCCTATCCTGAGGTGAATGGGCATTTGAGGGCAGCACAGAAGCCATAAGGGGGTGAGTACCAACCGTATCCTGGGACTTGGCTGGACTTAAATTGGATTAGGTGCCTCACTGCAAACAATGTGACATTGTAGTAAAATCATCCTATTTTTTGTCTATTGGAAATGGGTATTATGCACCCTGGCTGAGTATAATTAGATGATGTGTTGCCATGGTTTACTGTCAGTGGATGTACATCTCACATTTCTAGACTTCTCCATGTCTGGAATGTAGAGATGGTCTGATGACATAGGCGCCTGTGTCACTCCATCCTGCCTATGCAATGGATGTAAGTATTTATATCATCCTAAGCATTGAGTATGACTAGCTCCATCCTTCTGCATTTGTGGCTCTGAGGTGTCAGTCAACTCCCATCTGTGTAGCATATCTGTATATGCTACTGTGTGACTCTCGTTTTCTCACAGGAACTATATACATCATGTACTGGTAATGGTATTGACTGAATGTGGGGATGCCATTACACGTCCACCACAGGTATGGGCTTCATGGGACAGGAGGAATGTAAGCTTTAAACCAATGGGATGGTACTAGAGGTAGTAAGGGTCTTGGCAGATCTTGTATTTGTCACCATGGCATATATATGGCATGTATGACAACGCCCTAGCAATTGCTATGCGACATTGCTGAGTTACTGCCTCTATCATGTCCTAATGGTTAGTTGGGGGCACATCTGATGGACTAGGAGTATTCTGATTGTCTTAGCCCAGCTGAAGTGGCAGATTAGGAGAGGTTGGGCTATTGCATGACACATGGCATATTGATGTGATTCAAATGTTGTATTTAGTCTCCTCTGGCTGCCTTATGTAGTAGTGGGATGTGTAATAGGTGTAAAGGCAGTGGTGTTGGTCAATGTGTGCCTAATGCATCCAGACATTTAACGTCTGAGATGTGTGATGTCTGGGCTCTATGATAGGTATTGTCATTTCTGGAATGCTGTGTAAAGGTGGAAATGTCATGTGGCACAGTCAAACTGGTGTAACTGCATGTGTGGTGGGTTTGTAAGTGGACCATGATGTAATATGTGTGTTCCTGAAGTACATCTGTTGTGACACTGCACTCAGTGATTGAGTATGGATGTGTTACATATGCTATATGGACCATTGTAGATGCACTTAGCAGTAAGATAAATTGAGATATATGTGTTTGGTGTCTGCTGATCTGGCTCTGTGATTGAGTCAGACTATTCACATGGATATACCACAGACTCATATTGTACACATCAGATGTAACCTGTTTGGGTGTCTGACTTGTAATGGCTAAACCAGAGTTGATTTCTGTATTGGCAACACTGTACAGAGTGTTTAGTCTGCCTTGTAATGTGACAGGCAGGTGCTGTGTGGTCTGCGAGTGGAGTTGGCTTCACTGTAATGGATATATTACAGAGGGCATGGACTGAGGAGGTGTTGTAACTGTAGAGGCCTGAAGTGTTTTGTTCAGTCAGCTGCATACCCAATGGGTGATAGGGGTATGGAGAGGTATGATGTGTATTCAGGCATTCAACTGATACTGCATCCAGGGCATGGAGTGCCAGCAAATATGGCTTTGGCTGTCATGTGGATGACTCCAGTTGTGCTGCCCTACTTAGATACTGATGAAGGTGTGAGGGTTGGCATAAAGGTATGGGTAGTATTGACATTTTGTGACATGCTGTAGGTAATGTGTATTGACACCTGTGATGGCCTAGCCAAGATATGTATTGTCACAGATGTGCATGTTTACCAGTCTGTGTGAGAGCTATATGTTAACCCATTTTCGCCCTCTCTCTCTCTCTTCCTTCCTCTCTATTTGTGTGCATCAGCAGCGTCGGGTGAAGGAGAAGGGGCACAGGCGAGTGGGGAAGCAACAGGCCACGGGACACAGGAAGCTGCAACCAGCGAAAGCGAGGAACCCAGTAGTGCGGAGGACGAGGGGAGTGCCTCGGGGGAGACCGGATCTACCACCTTTTCTTCGGAATCATTCTTCAGTGGACACTCCCTGGCAGTGTTGGACCCACCTGGGACCACCCCAGCACCATCTTTGTCCACCACACCCCTTACTAACACCACCCTCCCTGTAGCTCCCCACCGAGTTGGCTGTGTCCGCTCACCCAGGAGGGTGGGCGTCTCCTTCACCGCAGGCACCTCTGCCCCAGTCAGCCCTGCTGCCCTCAGTGAGGAGGCTTTTGACCTCCTGAGGTCCATCTCTGTGGGTCAGTCCACCATCGTGCATGCCATCCAGGGACTGGCAGCTCAAGTCGAACAGAGCAATGCATTCCTGGAGGGTATTCACAGTGCCCTGGCTGGCCTCAGAGATCCTTTCAGGCTCTGGCCTCCACACTGATGACAGCCAGACCTCCTTTGTCTATCTCCTCCCTCCACCTACCTCTTCCAAATCCCAAACCCCTCTCCCCAAACCCAGCCAAAGCACTCATACACATAGGCATGCACCCACCTCAACGCACAAGGGTACCACTGACAAACACAAGCACCACAAGAGCCACCACCGGCATGCACACAAATAACAACCTCCTGCAGACACACCAACATCCACAACCTACGCAGACTCCCCCACCACTGACTCCTTAAGAGACAATATATCAGACACACCTGCAGCCACCACACCATAATTCGAGGATCCAGCCCATAACACATCTTACCCACAGTCAGCACAATATCAGACCTGCAGACGTCCCCCCCAGTCACCACATCCGCACCCACCACAACTACTGACACCCTCACATGCAGCACATCTACCATGCCTGCAGACACCACCCCAACAGACAGTCACCCATCCAGCATGGCATCTCCCTGCTCCTCCTCCCCCTCCCCCGAAGACACATCAACCCCCGCACTCACATCAACGCCCGCACTCACCCACCCAATAGACACCCAGCACACACAAGCATTCCACGCACACACACTTGCACCCAAGATATCCACACCAACACATCTTACAACCACACCCTCTCCCTCCACTCCCAAACCCTTTTGCCATGACCGCCCCATGTGTCTAAGAAGCATTTCCTGTTGGATTAACCTTTTTCCCTACTCCTCTCCCACCCTGTGACACCCCCAAAAACTCTTTGTCCCTCCTCAAGTCCAGTCCTTCCACCTCCAAGTCCTCCCCTGCCCCCGCTAATGTCCATGCCCCTCCCCCTGCCAAGAACTCTACTCCTCCTTAGTTCAGGCCCAGAGATCCCCCTCTCAAGCCCAAGGACCCTACTCCCAAACCCAATCCCAAAGACCCCCTCCCAAACCCAAGCCCAAGCACCACCCCGTTTCACCCTCCCTAGTCCCTGAGGTGCCTGCCTGCCCCTTTGATGGCCCTACCCAGTGGAAGTCATATTGCAGTGAGGAGTCAATTAGGGGCAGACTGAGTTGCCATTTGTGACTTTGGCACTTTGGACTGACTAATGGGCTTTTAATTATAAAAATGTTTGTTTTATATCATATTGCTATTTATAATACATCTGTCCCAACCTGTTGCTGGATTCAATAGTAACATACTTGTCCTGCCTTTCTTTCTACATGGCTGTTTAGTGTTTGTGGGCTTAGGTCTGTGTGTGTGTGTGTGGCAGGCGTGTGTGTTGGTTGTGCTAGCTGTTGTGTCTGGGCTGGATGTGTGGTTGTGGCCATGCCATTTGTCTCACTGTCATTGCCGTGTAATATGTGTAGGATATGTTTGTGTTAGTGGCCTGCATGTATGTAGCAAAATTGTGTGTTGTTTGTGTTGACATGTGTAATGGTGGTGTTGTGTGCCCTTATGTGGTAGTTGTGTGTGCATGCATGTGTGTGGTGATGCCTATTCCATATGCATTGTTTGTGTATTAGTGTGGTGTGATGTATGCTTCGTTGTAAGGCAGTATGATTGTGTTTATTGGTTGTCTGGCGTTGCTACGTGTTGTTGTTAACATGTGTTGTCATGTGGAGGTGTGCAATGCCATTGCATGGCAAAGCGTTTGTGTAGTTGTGGTTGTGATATAATTGTGTGAATTGGTGCTGTTGGGGATGGTTGTGTTAGACGGTGCCAGTGCTGTGTGTCTGTGGGTTGGTGTGTGTATGGCACATCTGAGATGGCTATGGTGTGTGTAGTACAGGTGTGCGTGTGCAGTATTGGTGTGCATGTGTGTATGTAGGTTTGTGTCTATGTGCGTATGGGTGTGTGGCTACGTGTGTGTGTCGCCGTCACAAGCCGTCCCAGATGTGTATGCTGTGTGCGCATGTGTAGTTTGGGTTCTCCCTCCAGTGTGAGGTAGGTGTGTGTACTCACAGTTGTAGTCTTCATCACCATCGCTGGTTCCTGAGTCATTGTCTAAGCAGGAGCAGTGGGAGGACTTCCAGTTCAAGTTCCATGGCAGCTCCAGTCAGGTATGTGTTTCAGAAGGTGAGTGCTTCCTTTTATAGAGTTGGTTTCCTCCAGGGTTTTCGTGGCAGTGCGCTTGCGGCCGAAACCTTGGCGGTGCGCAGCCTTGTAATATGTCTGGCAGAAACATGGGCCCCGCCAGTTTGAAGGTCCCTACCACCGTCAGTGGCGACATGTCTGCACTGGCGGTTGTTTGGCTGTGTTCTATTGGGAAGACCTCCATGGTCATAATTTGGTGATCTTCACCGCTGGTCTGTTGGTGGTACGACCGTCGCTACCTGAGACCACCAAACTCATAATGACCCCCTTGTGTCCGTTTTCACCCAAATGATTCAACAGCGCTAGGGTACCTTGTCAGCAAGCTTTATGTGTATTGGATGCGACCACCAGGTCATTAACATACTGCACTAAAGCAGACTGAAATTGCATGTTCAAAGACTCTATATTCTTCTTCAGGATCTGATTAAAATGGACGGAGAGTCCGAAAACCCCTGTGGAGTATGACACCAGGAATACACATGGTTGCCGAATTGGAAAGAAAAGAGGAACTGACTATCCTCGTGCAAGGGCACTGAGAAAAACACCAGTGACAAGTCGATAACTGAAAACCATTCTGCTTCACATGGAATCTGAAATAAAATCACTGCTGGATTTGCCACTATGGGACAATAGGATACCACAATTTTGTTCATCTTTCTCAAATCCTGTACTATGGAATATTTCCCACTTGGCTTTCGCAATCCCATAATTGGTGAATTACATGCGCTGCCCATCACTTCTTTTAACACTCCCTGCTTCACAAAATCTGCAATTACTGGGGCAATACCTTCAATCACTTTTGGGGTCATTTGATACTGTGGTGTTCTGGGGAAAACTGCATTTGGCTTAATGGTCACTTTGACTGGTTCAACATCTCAAATGAGTCTAATATTTTTCCAAAGAGATACCAAACTTTCAGCGTTACTGTCTCTTGTAATTCATCAGGCAAGTCTTCAACTGTCATGGCAGGAAACGATGTAATGAGAAGATACAACTCATCAGTTTGACTGTAAGTCTCATCATTGCCATTTGTTTGAATTGCTATCCCTTCATGTGTACAAGTGATGGAACATTTTAATTTGCAAAGCAAGTCTCTTCCTAACAGACTCACAGGACTTCAATCACAAGCTACAAATTGGTGCAGACCTTTAAAGGTTCCTATCTTAACTGGAATGGGCTCTGTAATGGGATTTACCAAATGCTGGTTTGCTACTCGAACAACCTGAACTGCTCTTCCTGAAAGGGGCACATTAGGGTCTTCTGTAGATCTGACAGTGGAACGAGCTTCTCCACTGTCAACCAGGAATTAAACATCATGACCTATAACATGCATTCACATAAGGACCAAGCTGATCTACCTCCAATGAGGCTGCCAATACACATTTTCCTCTTCTGAACTCGCGCTCATGTATTCTTCATTCATGTCATCATTACTGAAATCAATCAAAGGATAATGTGTGATTAACTGGTTTACATTTGCATTTGTTCTTTGGTTAGTGTTCTGCTGAGGAACCATCACCTTGCTGCTGTGCTACTGGAGCTTGTGGTATCTGTATTTACTGTGGGACATGAATTTGTTGTTGAGGAAATTGTACTTGTTGCTGGGGAACTTGCATTTGCACTGCTCCTGTAGGAACATTCATGGTTTGATTTTGGGGGTTTTAAACTTACAGATTTTTAAACTGACTTGTCAACCATCTCCGCAACACCAGCACCTTGCAACAAATTATTTACATTACTAAAGGGACTCTCCTGTTTCCAATGTCCAACGTTGTTGCACACATGATAAGGAAGCATTTTCTTCATGTTCTGAACAACAGCCACATTTGCATTCGGATCTACCCGAATTCCACTACCTCTTCCTCTATGCTGAGGCACCATATTTCCTTGTTGCTGCATTCCCTGGATTCCTCCTACATTTACCATTCTCTGAGGACTCTAAACAACTGTTGCTTGGGCAGACTTAATTTGCATCACTATTGCCTTATCGTTCAGCCTTTTCTGCTTCAAATCAATCTCATCACTATGGGATTTTGCGTATTGCAACACCTCATCAATCTGCTTTTCTTGCAAGCAAATCAAATGATTCTTATTCATATTGCTAATTTTAGGCTTCAATACTTGAAAAAATCTAAACACAAAATCAGTCTTGTCTCTCAGCTCAATAATCTCTGTGCCGTTGTACTGTCTTAATGCTTTCAGCAGTCTCTCATAATAAGCATGAACAGACTCTGCTGAAACAGATGTTTTAATTAGAAATTATTAATGAGTGTTTATATATTTTGAATAATGACTTATGTAGAAAATGCATAACGTAGAGAAAAATAATGCACACATTTGAAATTGTGACCTCGAAGAATGGCCACCAGTGTTCACAAATTGTACTAAGTAATGATTAATACTTATGAAATATTGAAAATGTATTAGATTAATGTAGTAATATGTCATATTTAGAGTTAGGAATTATGTTCTAGCTATTAATTGTAGGCCTTAACTTAGCGAGTGTCTTGGCCTAGTTCTGCCAGGCCTCATGCAGAAGCTGTATTTCTTAGCATTTTTTTAAATATGCTGACAGAGTGGACAAACTGTGAAATGTTCATTGTTTTAATAAAATGCTTAACAGAAGCTTTCATGAGAACCAACTAACAGGAGACAGTGTCCTTAAAAATGTAACGAGCTGTGTGTAATGTGTGTGAGAAGTACTTTCCCAGGACGCGAACAATGAAGACACTGACTGGAGAGGAAGAAGCAACAAATTCGATACCTGTTGAGCCGGATGGTGAGGACACCGTAAAGTGGACTAATCAACGTTGTGTGAAGGGTGAAATATTAGAATTCATAGATTTGGTATGGAAATATTATTGGGTAGAGTAATAATATAAGATCAATTGACCAATAGGGGATTAGGGGATAGTTTAGGTGACTTTGATATAACAACGCGACAGAGGGAAAAAGATTTCAGACTAGAGAGAGACTTTTCAGATTACGAGACCAGAGATCTACAGTGACTTTGGGAGAAAAAGAGATTTGAGACTCTGGGGGTCATTATAACATTGGTGGTAAAAGCCGCTTACCGCCATGCAGAAGACCGCCAACACACCGCTGCGGCCGCGGAATTCCGCCACAGCTATTATGACCCACAGCTCGAAATCCGACAAAATTCAGACACCCACACAAGTCCGCCACACCAAAGGTCAGTGATAAACTGGCGAAAACAAAACCTCCACCGTCACTTCAACAGAAATACGCCCATGCTATCACGACCGTCGAATCCACGTGGCGGTCTTTCAACCACGGTATTCCATTGGCGGTACACACCACTGTGCTCAAAATACACACATATCTACAAAACACCGCCACATTGGACAATTCCAAGTACACACACCTGATACACATACACACACCACTCCCACACACTCAATACAATATAAAACACACACCCACATCACCCACAAACCCCTACGACCAAAACGTCTGAAAGAAGCCCAGAGGGAGACACCACCATCCACAAACTAGCAGCCACAGGCACTCAACTCCATCACCCACACAACTTCCACGCACAAAACACCACACACCACTACATATCACCACACTTATCACCCCACACACCACCCCACACATCACCCACACCACCCCATGGCACGGCAAGGACACCCCAGGTTCTGGGAGGAGGAGCTCAGGGTCATGGTGGAGGAAATCGTCCGGGTAGAGCCACAGCTATTTGGAGCACAGGTACAGCACACCTCGATAGCTAGGAAGATGGAGCTATGGCGAAGAATCGTGGACAGGGTCAACGCATTTGGACAGCACCCAAGAAATCGGGACGACATCAGGAAGAGGAGGAACGACCTATGGGGGAAGGTGCGTTCCGTGGTCTCAAGACACCACCTGGCGGTACAGCGGACTGGCAGCGGACCCCCACCTCCTCCCCCACAACTAACAACATGGGAGGAACAGGTCTTGGCGATTCTGCATCCTGAGGGCATCGCAGGAGTCGGTGGAGGAATGGACTCTGGTAAGACAAACCTTTAACTATCATATCCCCCACCATACCTGCATGCTATCACAGACCCCCACCCTCGCCCCCTCCCCTATCACTCCAACTCCTCACAAATGTACTAATAACACAAACCACACATCCCAACACCAAGCCCTGCATGACACAACAAAGCATGGACACCCATCACTAAAGCATGCCCTCTGCACATACCCATAACACCCCCCTCAACCATCATCACACAAGCCCCCACACAGGAATGCTAGCACTGGGGTACACGGTCACCCACCCGTTGCATACCATGACACACACAGATGCAATAATTATGCTTTTACACCCCTGCAGGACCACTACCCAACGTCACCAGACAGGAGGGTCCAGACATCTCCACCCCACCCACAGAAGAGGCCCACAGTGATGACAGCAGCTCTGTCCAACTGGATCCAGATGACCAGCCCGGACCATTGTGGGCCTCGGGACAGTCGGTTCCCCTCACACAGGCACAGCCCACCGCAGACCTTCCACCCTCTGGTAACACCAGCACAGCACCCACCCAGCGGCCCATACCTCCGTCCCCAGGACATGTCAATCAGCTGTGTGTCCACCACTACAGGGAACCCAGGATAACCCACCACCCCAACAACAACAGGGACCTGGGGGCAGTGGCAGTGGGCACACGGTCCAGGGGACGGAGGCACAGGAACACAGGGGAACTGGGAGGGCTGCCGTGTGACAGGGGGCGGACATGCCAAGGGAACCCACTCTCCACTAGGCCCTCTCCTCCATCATGGTAGCATACCACCACTCCCAGGAGACGATGGCAACGGTACTGGCCAAGTTTCAGGAGACCCAGCACATGCAGGAGGAACAGTATTTGGGGTTCAGGGAGGAACCCAGAACCATCAGCTCCGCCCTGGGCACCATCCTAGGGCTGCTGAAGGAAATACTTAACACCAGGAGGGACACTGTGGCACTACAAGGGGCCCCTGACACTAGCATGGACGATGAACTGCCCACCACATCCGCCGGCGCTAGTGGACAGGAGGCACCGCCACAGCCCTACCACACCAGCACCCCCCCCTGCAGACGGAGAACCACCCCTCAAGCGGTCCCTGAGATCCGGGAACAAGACAGAGCACGATGCCAAGACCCCCGCCTTGAAATCAGACCACCCTGATTGTCAAACCACTGTCCCACTTTGTAACCCTGTCTATATTGGAACTGCCCCAGCTCCACTTCCTATGCCCATATGGGCAATGCACCTGTGAGACTAATAGACTGGACTCTGCCATGGACATTCCTCCACCATCACCCCTCACCATTTTACAACCCCCTCCAACATTGAGCACTTCAATAAACACCCTTGAAGCACAAAACAATCTGGAGTCAGTCTGTGATTTTGAAATTGTGTATTAGCAATGACAGTGACAAAATGCTTTTTCAAATGTAATGTCAACATACCTATGTCACACATCTCAAGTCCATGAGGAATCTAAGCAGATGACACACGTTGGAAACCACACCTGTGAAACCGTAAGGGAAATATACAACTCAGTGACCATATACTGGGTGAAATCGACAGACAGGATAGAGGTAGAAGTGTTAAAGTGCTTGTAGTAGGCAGGAATGTTTTCTCACCTGTGTGTCACTGGAAATATTGCTGGATGACTGAGTCCCTGTTGTCAATGTCTTCTTCCTCTGCTTCCCCCCATCACTGTCTACAGGCTCCACAGCTGCCACAACACCGCCATCTGGACCATCCTCCTGCAGAAAAGGCACCTGGCGTCGCAAAGCCAAGTTGTGAAGCATACAGCAGGCCACGATGATCTGGCACACCTTCTTTGGTGAGTAGAATAGGCAACCACCTGTCATATGGAGGCACCTGAACCTGGCCTTCAGGAGGCAGAAGGTGAGTTCGATCACCCTCCTAGTCCGCCCATGGGCCTCATTGTAGCGTTCTTCTGCCCTGGTCCTGGGATTCCTCACTGGGGTCAGTAGCCATGACAGGTTGGAGTAACCAGAGTCCCCTAATAGCCACACCCGGTGCCTCTGGAGTTGACCCATCACATAAGGGATGCTGCTATTCCGCAGGATGTAGGCGTCAAGCACAGACCCAGGGAACATAGCATTTACCTGGGAGATGTACTGGTCTGCCAAACATACCATCTGTACATTCATGGAATGATAACTCTTCCGGTTCCTGTACACCTGTTCACTCCTGTGGGGGGGGGGACCAGAGCTACATGGGTCCCATCAATGGCACCTATGATGTTGGGGATATGTCCAAGGGCATAGAAGTCACCTTTCACTGTAGGCAAGTCCTCCACCTGAGGGAAAGCGATATAGCTCTGCATGTGTTTCAGAAGGGCAGACAAAACTCTGGACAACACGTTGGAAACCATAGGCTGGGACATCCCTGATGCCACTGTTGTTTGAAATGACCCACTTGCAAGGAAATGGAGCACTGATAGCACCTGCACTGGAGGGGGGATTCCTGTGGGATTGCGGATTGCTGACATCAGGTCAGGCTCCAACTCAGGACACAGTTCCTGGATTGTGGCACGGTCAAACCTGAAGGTGATGATCAAACTTCTTTCCTCCATTGTCGACAGGTCCACCAGCGGTCGGTACACCGGAGGAATCCGCCATCTCCTCACATGTCCCAGCGGACGGTGCCTATGAAGGACAACAGCGACCACAGAGTCAAACAACTCAGAGGTATGTACCCACAGTCTACACAGAACACCATTCATACCCAAAATGTGGCCTGTATTTGTGTTGTGAGACAAGGCCTAGGTATGTGTGACGCAGTTGGTAATTAGGCCATGTGGGCCCCTGAAATGGCAGCTGCCTGACCTGTAAAGTGGGACAATGGGATGTGAGGTAACTGTGCTGGCATTGTACACCGTCGCGGTAGGCGGTCGAAGACCGCGGCGCAATGCTGCATTGGTTAACATTGGACCCTATGGGTCCCAGGAGCCAATGACGATGTACGCCGGCGGTGATGGAACGCACCGCCGCGGACGTGACTGCCATTTTCTATCTGTTCAATCACTTGATACCTGATCTTCGACAGGAGAGGACCTACACTGCAAGTGCTGCTGTGACCTCGGTCTGGAAGAGACAATGGCTCGTGCGTCTGGGGAAAGGGCCCCTGCCTTCACTGCAGAGGAGTTGGATAAGCTCATCGATGGGGTCCTCCCCCAGTACACGCTACTCTACGGTCCTCCAGACCAACAGGTAAGTACACAGGGAGCATGTTGTGTGGGCTATGCCTGTGTGGAGAGAGCTGGTTGTAAGAAGTAAGGGGGCACAGTTCTGCGTGCATGAAGGACTGTGAATGCATGTGCCACATGGCAAGGGTAGGGATGTGGGCCACTCACTTTGACGGTGCAGTTGGTAATGACTTCTCTTCTTCCCCTGTACATGTCATGTAGGTTAGCGCCCACCAGAAGGAGGATATTTGGCGTGCCATCGCCAAGGACGTCCGGACCCTGGGGGTCCACCACAGACGGAGCACCCACTGCTGGAAAAGATGGGAGGACATTCGCCGCTGGAGCAAGAAGATGGCAGAGGCTCAGCTGGGGATGGCCTCCCAACGTGGGAGGGGTGCCCGTCGAACCATGATCCCCCTGATGTTCCGGGTCCTGGCGGTGGCCTACCCTGAGTTGGAAGGGCGCTTGAGGGCATCACAGCAGACACAGGGGGGTAAGTACACTATCATTCAGCGGACTTTGCGCGCAGTGAAGGTGTCTGGGTGGGGGAGGAGGGCTGTGGGTTTCCCTAGGCCAGGGCGAGTTCCGTAGGCTAGGCCCCTCCATAATGCAGGCCATGTGGCACCCCACCCCACCTCTGTAGAGTGCCAAGTACAGGTATTCATGCCCCTGTGTCATCTATGTGCGCAGATGTCTTCCATAGCCATGTAGGCCATTTCCCAGGAATTGCATCTGTAGAGCCAAACAGCGCGATGTAGTGCAGGGGGCTGCTGTGTCTGTATTGTCCGCCAACGGTAGCAGTAAGCCATGCATTCAACCTGTCTTTCTTCTGTCGTCCCCCCCCTTTTTGTGGTCTCCCTGTTCTTGTGTGCATTAGCATCATCAGGCGGAGGTACAGTGGCACCGGAGCATGAGGGAGCTGCATCCCACATGGCCATGGAGTGCCACACCACGGACTCAGAATACACCAGTGGGACAGAGGGCGAGGGGAGCGCCACGGCGGTCACAGGATCTGCAACCAGCGACACACACTCATCCTCCGATGGGAGCTCCCTTGTGGTGACGGCTACATCTGTGCCACCCACTTCTACAGGTACAGCCGCCACCCCCCCCCAACCAGCACCGCCCTCCCAGCAGCCCCTCAGCCTTCGTCCCATGCCCGCTTAGCCAGGAGGGTGGGCATCACCTTCGCCCCAGGCACCTCAGCCCCTGTCACCTCTGCTGCCCTCAGTGAGGAGGCCATTGACCTCCTCAGGTCCCTCACTGTTGGGCAGTCTACCATTTTGAATGCCATCCAGGGTGTAGAAAGGGAGTTGCAACACACAAATGCATTCCTGGAGGGCATTCATTCTGGTCAGGCTGCCCTTCATCAAACCCTGCAAACTCTGGCCTCAGCACTGATGGCAGCCATTGTCCCTGTGTCTAGCCTCCCCCCTCCAACTTCCTCCACCCAGACCCAATCCCCTGGACCCCAGCCTATCCCAAGCACACCATCAGACCAGCCTGCACACACCTCACCACACAAGGGAAGCTCAGGCAAACATAAGCACCACACATCCCACAGTCACTCACGCAAGCATCACACACATACAGACACACCAACATCCACTGCCTCCACTGTGTCCCCCTCCTCCTCGTCTCCCTCCTCCCTCCCAGTGTCGTCTACACTCACACCTGCATGCACTACCACTACAGCCACTACGTCCTGCACCAGCACACCCACCACCACACCCTGCTCACGTGCAGTCACCACCCCACTACCATTTCCACGTCCCCTGTGTCCTCTCCCAGTGTGTCTGTGACGCCCCCTCCGAAGATACACAAACGCAGGCACACACACACCCAACAGCCATCCACTTCACGACAGCCTCCAGCCCATGCACCTGCACCCAAATCCACAAAAGTTGCACCTCCTACAACCACCACCTCTTCCTCCACTCCCAAACCCCCTCCAAATACCCGTCCCAGTGTCTCCAAAAAACCTTTCCTGTCCACCCTTAACCTATTTGCCCCCCGTCCAACTCATAGGTCCCGTACTAGCACCTCAGCCAAAAAATCTCCGGGACCAGTGGTGCCTGTTGTTACAGGTATGTGGAGTGCACCGGCCACCAGGCCAGCCAGTGCGGCACGGAGTCACAGCACAGCCAGTCCCCCCCCCTGTGAAGCACCAGAAGTTGGACAGTGCCCGGCGGGGGAGGGGGAAGACTCCAGCCAGCAAAGCCGTTCACAGGGTCCCGGGGGGAGTGTCGACTCAGCTGTGACTCCTCCCAAGGTGGGGAAGGGGCAGAAGAAATCTCCAAAGTCTGGGAGCAGCAGCACAGCGGAGAAGACCGGCATCATCCCCGCTGCCCAGGAGGCCTCCGCCAGCCCCATTGTCACTGCCCAGGAGGCCACCGCCAGCCCCAGAGTCACTGGCTAGGAGGCCACCGCCAGCCTCATCGTCACTGCCCAGGAGGCCACTGCCAGCCCCAGAGTCACTGGCCAGGAGGCCACCGCCAGCCCCAGAGTCACTGGCCAGGAGGCCACCGCCAGCCCCAGAGTCACTGGCCAGGAGGCCACTGCCAGCCTCATCGTCACTGCCCAGGAGGCCACCGCCAGCCCCATCGTCACTGCCCAGGAGGCCATCGCCAGCCCCAGAGTCACTGGCCAGGAGGCCACCGCCAGCCTCATCGTCACTGCCCAGGAGGCCACCGCCAGCCTCATCGTCACTGCTCAGGAGGCCACCGCCAGCCCCAGAGTCACTGGCCAGGAGGCCACCGCCAGCCTCATCATCACTGCCCAGGAGGCCACCGCCAGCCCAAGAGTCACTGGCCAGGAGACCGCCGCCAGCCTCATCGTCACTGCCCAGGAGGCCACCGCCAGCCCCATCGTCACTGCCCAGGAGGCCACCGCCAGCCCCAGAGTCACTGGCCAGGAGGCCACCGCCAGCCTCATCGCCACTGCCCAGGAGGCCACCGCCAGAGTCACTGCCCAGGAGGCCACCGCCAGAGTCACTGCCCAAGAGGCCACCGCCAGCCACAGCCCAGCTGGCCAGGAGGGCCCCGCAAGCCACAGCCCAGCTGACCCATGAAGGACCGCCAGCCACAGCCCTGCTGGGCAATGAAGGACCGCCTTGGCAAGGACCGCTGAACAGGGCAAAGACCGCCGTGGAAAGCACCGCTGAACAGGTCTGACACTGGCAACTCAAGCACCGCTGAACAGGCCAAGGACCGCTGAACAGGGCAAAGACCGCCATGGAAAGCACCGCTGAACAGGTCTGACACTGGCAACTCAAGCACCGATGAACAGGCCAAGGACCGCTGAACAGGGCAAAGACCACCATGGAAAGCACCGCTAGCCTATTTGCGGCAGGGGCAGTGACGCGACTGGGACCGTCACGGGGTGTGTGCTGCACTCTGGGCACCAGTCCCCCTCCAGAACCAGTGGAGAACAGCATCCACTCCATCTGTCCTTGGCAGGATGAAGCACTCTGGGCACCAGTCCTCCTCCAGAGCCAGTGGAGAACAGCATCCACTCCATCTGTCCTTGGCAGGATGAAGCACTCTGGGCACCAGTCCCCCTCCAGAACCAGTGGAGACCTGCATCCACTTGAGAGACTGTGGCTTTGCACTCCCCAGGATGGTACAGTGGGCAATCCACCCACTGTAGTGACTTGAGAGACTGTGGCTTTGCACTCCCCAGGATGGAACAGTGGGCAAACCACCCACTGTAGAGGCTTGAGAGACTGTGGCTTTGCACTCCCCAGGATTGAACAGTGGGCAACCCACCCACTGTAGAGACTTGAGAGACTGTGGCTTTGCACTCCCCAGGATTGAACAGTGGGCAACCCACCTACTGTAGAGACTTGAGTGATTGTGGCTTTGCACTCCCCAGGATACATCAATGGGCATGGAGCCCCCTCGTGGATCTGGCGTGGTGCACTCATCCGGCTGAGGTGCCCCCCCTTCCCTTCCCCCTGAGGTGCCTGTTTTTCGATCTGATGCCCCTGCAGTGTTCTCTCTGTTTGGATCGGGTATCTTGTGTGGGCCACGCCCATGCATTTTGGGCCCAGTGGGCCACGGACTATGAATGGTGCAATACCTGCACTACTAATCGTGGTGTATATTTTGTTTATTGTGTATATATATATATATATATATATATATATATATATATATATATATATGTATATATTTGCTTACTGTATTTTGATATATTACAATATACGATATATTACAATGGTTCCACTCATTTCCTTTTTTCTTTGCATTCTTCCGGGGGGGTTGGGGGTGTTACTGTAATGTATAGATAAGCATTGGTGTGTGTGCTGTAGTGGGTGAGGGTCGGGGTGGGGGTTGGGATGTTGGTTGTGTGTGTCCCTGTGTTTTTGCCTCCTCCCTCCCCTATGTCGTAGGTGCAGTACTCACCGTGGACTTCGCCGCCGGCGTTGAGGATCCTCGTAGAGGAGCAGGAAGACTAGCGCTGGCAGAATATGGAGTTCCGGCTCCATGGTGCCCTCCTTCCTCGTGGAGTGTGTAGAGGTGAGCGTTTTCCCTTTGAAATGGCTGTTTCCACCGCGTTTTTATCCGCGGTGAATCTGCCCTGGAAAACGTGGCGGATTGGTAGGTTGTGATACTGTGGGCGGTACATTGTCTTCCGCCTGTCTGTTGGCGGTGACCGCTGCGCTGTTTGTTTCTACCGCCGTGGCGGTCGGACTGTTAAAGTGGCTGTCTTTGTTGGCGGTTTCCGCCACGGTCATAATTCCAATTCTTTTACCGCCGGCCTGTTGGCAGTCTTACCGCCGCTTTAACACCGTCCTCCAGGGTTGTAATGACCACCTCTGTCATTGGGCTCATACTCTCAGACTGAGAGTCTGATGTCTTGCTGATCGATTGATGACCTGAGGACAAAGACTGATTCTGCTTGCTGACCCACACTTTGGATAGGTAGATATGTTAATATAACTAAAATGCATTTTTATGCCTTTTCTTTCTAGGTACCAACTACGCTATCTTAATAGTTTTCCTTACCTAGATGTTTTCCTAAATTGTGTTCTAAATTGTTTTGCATGAAGCCCCAATGGCTGAGGCTAGTCTGGGTTAGTTGAGGCTATCTACATGATGGCTGATGAATTGTAGGGGCAGATGTTTGGCAAGCTATCTTGCTGAATTCTATGTATCATGTATCGCTATTACAGCTGACTCTACTATTGATTTGCACTGTTGCCTTAAAATTTGCTGGGATTCAAGCCTTGATTAGATTGTGTTTCTTTTGTCGCTTTGGTCAAAAAGTATTGTTCTTACATGTGTTTCATTTGATTTTGAGGTTAATCTACATGACTTTAGCATTGCTAATATAAGGGAAATAAACTTACTAAACGTATGGTGCATGACAATTAATGACTCCATTGATTATTGATTTGACTAATGATTATGGATTATTGTGTACTGATTACTGTTTCTGTTCTGGAACTATGGTAAGAACATCTTAAACGAGTCAAAAGGTTCATCGACCTATACGTGTCCCCTTGTAAGTTTACGCTAACAGTTATGGTAGCAGACTGATGGTTAGTCTCTTTGGGAGCTTGCATAGATGTCCAGAAAAGGTGACAGGTGTTAACATGTGATAAGAGACTGGACAGGTGTCCCTAGTTATGGTAATAGTTTAAAGATTGATCAGTTAAGAGTTCACTATTATTGAGATTTGGATTTTGTTTTTCAAAGATGACATTTGTAGAAAAAACTATGGTCCCTTAGGCCCAGAAATGGCTTTCCCAGATCCTGGATCCTGCTAGTAGTGTTAGGTATGTCCCTGGCGTTCTAGTGATAGAGTGAGAGAGAGACAGGTTGCGCTTGCACATCTTATGCAAATTGCAGGTGAATTGTGACGTGTGGGAGAATTTAGGGAGTTTGTGTACTCCAAATGAAGTTTCAGTAGGAGTCTGCGTACTCCGCAGTATGAGAGTAGGGCAGTCGTTGAACTTCACATGTGTGTGGCGTTTTATGCTAAAAAATTGTCCACGTGGTTGTTGACGTACGGACCCTGCGTGGTCTAAGACTCCAGAGTATATTGGAAAGTGTATGAGACACTTGGGCCTTGATTTATACTTTTCTGCGCCGCATTACAGTCATTTTTGGACGGAAAAGCGGTGCAAACTTACATTTTGTAAGTTTGTGCCACTTTTGCATCAAAAAAATATGGTAATGTGATGCAAAAAAGTATAAATCAGGGCCTTGGTTTGTGTTGTAATCTGTTTAGTAGGTTGATCGGCCATGGTCAACCAGTTAGTGTGTGAGTAAAGTGGCAGAGAGAAAATTTAGACTGAGATTTCGCGAGATTTGGCGAGTCCTTTGTGGACCAGGACAGTCCCATTGATCAGTTGAAAGTAAAATTTGCGAGTTAAATTTTGCTTGCGAATTTGGGAGACCGAGAAAGAGGAATAACTGCATGAGCGAATGGGCCATCAGTGAAAATTCTTAAGGTTTCTGAAGTGATTGTGTTACCTTTCCTGTAGTAACCTGGCAGATTTGTTTTTGTTTTTTGATCTTTGATTACTGCTCGCAATATTCTGCATTAGTTTTGTGGGAATCGAAGTTTAGGAGGACGAGCCGCAAGACTTTGTCAGCCGCCGTAAATGTGAGTGTGACGTCATTTGAGCCACCCTGGGATAGGTTGCTTAGTGAGAAGGGTCACGCACGGATTGGCAGCCGTCTGTGACAGGCAATTGGCTGAGAACGTGGGTGAAAGGAATCTTGGGAGTAAAAGTCATTTCCTGATTTAATTTTGAATAAATAAAAGTGGAAAAGATTAAGTTTTTCAAGGCATTGAAGAGTGCTCTTAGGGGAGATACATATTTTAGAGCGAATGTAGGGGAGCCTACACTACCGGAGAATACACCGGCTTAAATTGTAATGGAGGACCAAGGTGTTGTGCCATGTCTTAAAGCAGTGGTGCAAGTTGACAGAGAAAATGGGAGCTCAGCATTTCCTGAGAATGGGACGTTCAATTTGAGAATTTTTGAACAATTGCGGATGGCACTATATAAATCCAAGCCCCTTCCAAGACCAGCACAGTTTGAGGCGTTAGCAGTTTTGGAGATGGTAGCTAGACAGCAACAGCATATGAAATTCGAGAGGAGAATAAGAAGGGCAGAAAAGACTTTAGCGGAGGCTAAATGGGATTAGGAGCAGAAAAGGTGGAGATAGGAGACTTTGCAGGGAGTTAAATTCTTACCAGCTATTACACAGGAGGATGAGACGGAAGGAAAGAAAGAGATTAGAAAAACGAATAAAAGTCCATCTGAGAGTAAGGAAGCTAAAAGGACTTCCATAATAGAGGAGGAATCAGATGCTGAGGATCTTGTTACGCAGATACTGAGAGACCGACCACCACCGTATGCGGTGCATGAGGGTGGTCCGAGTACTAGTGCTGATCCAACAGCCCTGGCACAGGCAATGGGGACAGTGAGTCCGGTACAGATAGTGCTAGCCAGACACAGGGTGTGGTGCAGGGTAGTCCTAATGTGCTGACTACTCCAGATGCAGCCGCCACCGATACAGAGAATTTATCCTGATGTGCCTATTCTAGAGACAACTTCAAACTTAGTGGTGCCTACGGAGCAAGTGGTTCCAAGGCCAATGCTGATCCAGACTGAGCCGACTATGATCTTGTTGCCCCAGGAAGAGCCGCAGGGGATGCCGAGGTTTACGCCAATGACAGAGACACCGTCGGATTTGACTCCGGTTATGAATCAGAGTACGGGAGTTACTCTCCCACAGAGTGTAGGTGCCAGAGCTGCCCCAGATGCCATATCGCTGCCGATTACTGTTGGTCCAGCAGTACCGTTATTTGCACAGAAGAAACCAATTATGTGTGAACAGGGAGCAATGTCTCTGAGTCTAATGAGGAGGGGAACGAATGAACAAGTTCAGGTAGTCTCTCCCGAGGGTCAGACTTTTGATGGATCAAGATCATTGTTAGATCTCAGTCCACTTGTTGCACTTCCAGATGCTACGAATTAACCTAATGCAGGTCAGAGCCTGAAGCTATTGACACCACAACTCTGAGTGCAGTGGGACAGCAGGTGTCACCGGTTCAAGCAAGTAACATTTCACTACAGGGATTGGCAGCTCAGAAGCTGACTGAATGGTTAGATAAGCTGAACACCCCACAGAATGCTTCTAAGGGTGAGGAGCAAACACATTGTGTCAAACTAAGCATGGAAGTGAGTGAACTAGTTGAGGGAACAATGGGGGTAAACAGATTAGAGTCCTACACAGAAGCAGAGTTGAGATACTTATGCCCGAGAATCACAAGAGAGGTCGGCAAGGTACACCAGAGATTGGCAGATTTGGCAGAAAAGTATGGCATAGAAATTGAGAAAATGAAGCATTTGAAGAGAAGTTACAGATTATATTTTGAGGCAAATGATTTTGAACACATGAGGTCAGCTGGAATGAAGGCACACCTTAAAGAACTATTGCAGAGTGCTCAGGTTTGGGGAGCTTTAGTGAAGTGGGAAGGCAGATGGGTAAAGAAAAGAGACAAAAAAAAGAGATTCTTTGGAGGTGACTGAATGTACAACAAGACAAGGATCCGGTGTAGATTTTACCAATGAGAGAAATCCCCGGAGGAAATTTTAATCATGCCCCTTGGAGTAGGAGTGATGATCTGTCGTTCATGAACGATTATCCAAAACTGAGGGAGAAGCGAAGCCCGCAAAGTGTTTGTGGGAAGACTTGAACACCTTACTGGAGATAGTGGTTCCAGCTGACTTGTAGGCTGAGTGTAAGAGAACTGTAGCTTGGCCATCAAGTGAACCAGAGAGAGATAAGAATACGGGTACACCATCTCCTGAAGTAATTAAATATTACTATAAGGTGATCGAGTTTCTGAAAACAGGCATTTCACCCAAAAATATTGATTGGCAGAGGATTGATAGGACAGTGCAGGAAGTAAAGGAGTTGATACATGCGTACTATGAGAGATTGCTGAAGGCATTCAAGGAGTACAGTGGCAAAGAAGCAACTGAGCTGAAAGACATGCTGCATTTTGTGTTCAGATTTGTTGAAGGGTTGAGACCTGAGATGGTTCAGATGATTAAGAGTCATTTGATTTGCTGGCAAGCAAAGCCGATTGATGAGGTGTTGCAGTATGAGAAATACTGTAGTGATGAGATTGAGTTGAAGCAGAAAAAGTTGAAAGAGAAGGTGATGGTGATGCAGATTAAAGTGGCTCAAACGGGAGTACAGGGAAGTTTTGTGCAGCAGATACTGCAGCAGCAAGGAAATGTCATGTTTCAGCCTCAGATGAGAGGTAGAGGTCGTGGAGGCAATGTGAATAGCGGTCCAGATTTGAATACTGTAGTGATTCAGAATGATGTGCAGGGGATGAAGAAGCTTTGTTGTGTCACATTTGTGGAACCGTGGGACTCTGGAAGAAGGAGTGTCCGATGATGGTGCAGGAGGGTGTTGTTTAGCAAGGTAACAACATCAATACATTTCAGAATGTGAGACGTCCAAGACTAAGGGGTCCTAATTCAAATTTCCAGAATAATTGTGATTCAGATGCAAAATTTCCAGCACATGCAGCAGGTGCAAATGCCCTGTGTACAAGTGTCACAGTTGCAGCCAATGCAGCAGCAGGTTCCCATGGAACATAGACAGTAAATGCAGATACCTCGAGCCCCGATGGAGCAGTAAGAGATGCTTTCTCATCAGGTCAGAGCCAAGATAGAAGTAGTAACGCAATGCACCAATTCCCGTTACACAGTGAGAATGAAATAAATGGTGAATGGATGAGCGACAGTTCAGATGAGGAGCCATGTGTGCTTGCGACTTCTTTAGAAGTAGATCAGAGAGGACCCTATATGAGGGGAAAGGTGATGGGTCACTGAGTTTCATTCTTGGTGGACACAGGAGCTACACGCTGAACCATACGAAGTAGAGAGGTGCAGAATCTGCCCCTTTCAGGAAGAACAGTTCAGGTTGTGGGGGTAGCGAATCAGTATTTGACAAACCCAATTACAGATCCAGTGCCAGTTGAGATTGGCAATTTCAGGGACTGCATAAGTTTGTAGTCTGCGATTCGAGTCCGGTATCCCTACTGGGAAGGGACTTGTGTAAGACAGTAAGACAAAGTGTTTGATTACTTGCTCAAATGATGGAATTGAGATCCAGACAAATAGTGATGATGGGGAAGACCAAGCCCCAGAAACTGTGTGAGAAGCTACAAATGAAGAGTAACCCTTGATTGAGTTTTTCCCAGTGTTCACAATGAAGAGCTTCATTCTGACTTGCAGGGGACAGTACAAGAGAACGTGTGGGATGTGACAGGGAAAGAAGTGGGTTTGATTAAGGGAGTGGAACCAATTAAGGTTACCTTGAAGCCGAATGCAGTCTTTCCGCAACTTCCACAGTTCAACATGCCACAAGATGTGCTGATGAAAGTGACTCAGATAATTGCAGATTTGGTAAAGCAGGGAGTTTTAAAGGAGGTATTGAGCAGTCCATGTAATTCACCAATCATGGGTCTGAAGAAGCCATGTGGGAAGGTTTGAATTGTTCAGGATTTGAGAAAAATAAATGAGATTGTGGTCAAGTGTTGTTCCATAGTGCCCAATCCAGCTGTAATAATGTTCCAGATTCCATGTGATGCAGAATGGTTCACGGTTATTGATTTGTCACAAGAGTTCTTTTCTGTGCCTCTTCATGAGGATAGTCAATTTCTCTTTTGTTTCAAATTCCTGGATCGAGTCTACTGCTGGTGTAGACTTCCTCAAGGGTACACAGAATAACCTTCCTTGTTTAACTAGATCTTGAAAAAGAATTTAGAGTCATTAGAGTTACCTTTTCAATCGACTCTGGTACAGTACATTGATGACTTATTGATTGCATCCAAAACAAGGGATAAGTGTAAGTATGACTTGATTGCCCTGTTGAATCATTTGGGAAAGTATGGCCATAAAGAGTCTCCTTTGAAATTGCAGTACTGTCAGAAGGTAGTGAAGTATTTGGGTCACCAAACTGAGAAGGGGCCAAGGAAACTATCCAGAGAGAGGATCACAATGATAGTGCAGATAAATCCCCCGAACTCATAGAGGGATGTCAGGATGTTCCTGGGTATGGTGGGCTATTGTCGCCAATGGATCCCGAATTTTTCAGAGATCTCAAAACCATTGAAGAAGCTGACTCATAAGGATGTCACTGGTCTCATTGTGCTAGACCAGGATGAGATGAAAGCGTTCACTGAGATGAGAGAGAATTTGTGCAGAGCTCCAGTGTTGGGTATGCCTGATTACACGAAGTCTTTCACATTGTTCTGTCATGAGCGTGATGCATGTTCATTGGATGTCTTGACTCAGGTCCATGGAGGTGCTCATCGCCCAGTAGCATATTTTTCAGCTACCTTAGACCCAGTTGCAGCAGCCTTACCAGGTTGTTTGCGTGCAGTTTCCGCAGTTGGTCAGAGTCTTTCACAGTGTGAAGGCGTGGTGATGGGATATCCCCTGACTGTATTGGTCACTCACTCAATTGAGATTTTACTGACAAGGATGAAAACCCAATACTTAACTGGTGCTAGGATGACTAGGTATGAGACGGGTATTTTGGGTGCACCAAATGTGACACTGGAAAGATGCACAGTGCTGAACCCGGCAACTCTACTTCCAAACAATACCACTGAAATTGAAAAAGAGGAAGATGTGGAACATGATTGTCTCAAAGTAACTGAGTTGTGCACAAAACCGAGACCTGATATTAGAGATACTCGATAGGAAGAAAATGACCAAATTGTTTTTGTTGATGGTTCTTGTCTGAGAGACAACACAGGGACATTGAGAGCAGGATATGCTGTGTGCACAATTACAGGTACCTTAAAAGCTTCTTGGCTTCGAGGAGTGTATTCTGCCCAGGACGCGGAATTGGTCGCTCTTACTAGAGCGTGGCATGTTTCTGCTCCATTGAGAGTCACTATCTATACTGATAGTCAATATGGATTCGGAATAGTTCATGATTTTGGTCGATTGTGGTCGCAGAAAAGTTTTCTGACCTCTACTGGAGCACCAGTGAGAAATGGTGAGAGAATAAAGGAGTTGCTATATGCGATTCAACTGCCTGAAGAAATTGCCATGGTAAAATGCAGTGCACATATAAAGTCGCAGGACTACGTGTCACTGGGGAATGGATAAGCATATCAAGTCGTAAGGTTTTGTGCATTGAACACTATGGCCCTCATTACAACCCTGGCGGTAAATCCCACTTACCGCCGTACAGAAGACTGCCAACATACTGCTGCGGCCGCGGAATTCCGCTACAGGTATTACGACCCACTGCCCGGAATCCACCACAATACAGAAACCCACACAAGTCCGCCACACCAAAAGTCAGTGATAAACTGGCGAAAACAAAACCGACACCGTCACGCCAACAAGAATACGCCCAAACTATCACGACCCATGAATCAACGCAGTGGTCTTTCCACCGCGGTAAACCATTGGCGGTACACACCGCCGCGCTCAAAATACACACACATATACAAAACACAACCACATTGGACAATTCGAAATACACACACCTGATACACATACACACACCACACCCACACACCCAATCCAATATAAAACACACATCCACATTACCCACAAATCCTTACTACCAGAAATTTGAAAGCAGGCCAGAGAGAGACACTACCTAAAACAACACCAGCATCCACAGACACATAACACCATCACTTACACAACATCCATGCACCTCAAACAACATACACCAACACATCCCCTCACACATCACAACAGACACGACCTCACACATCACCCACACCACATCATGGCACCTCAACAACACCCCAGGATCTCTGAGGAGGAGCTCAGGGTCATGGTGGAGGAAATCGCCCAGGTAGAGCCACAAATATTCGGATCACAGGTGCAGCAGACATCCATTGCAAGGAAGGTGGAGCTATGGCGCAAAATTGTCGACAGGGTAAAGAAGTGGGACAGCATCCAAGAACACGGGATGACATCAGGAAGAGGTGGAATGACCTACGGGGGAAGGTGCGTTCCGTGGTCTCCAGACACCAGATTGCTGTACAGAGGACTGGCGGTGGACACCCACCTACTCCCCCACAACTAACAACATGGGAGGAGCAGGTCTTGGCAATTATGCATCCTGAGGGCCTCGCAGGAGTAGCAGGAGAGTAGCAGGAGAACTGGACTCTGGTAAGACAAATCTTTACTACCTTATCCCCCCCACCCCACCAGCATGCCATCACATACTCCCACCCTTACCCTCCCACCCATCACCCCAACAACCCACAGATACCTCACCAACACAATCCACAAATCCCAAAACCAAGCCCTGCATGTAACACCAATGCATGGACACCCATCACCCAAGCATGTCCAGTACAGAGACTCACTCATGCCCCAAAATCACCAATCACACAAGGACCAAGCCAATAATGCAAGCACAGGAGTAGAGGGTCACTCACCCATTGCACACGATGGCACACACAGATACAATAACTATGCATTTACACCCCAACAGGACCCCTACCCAACGTCACCGGACAGGAGGTGCCAGACATATCCAGTCCCCCCACAGAAGAGGCCCACAGTGATGACAGCAGCCCTGCACGCCTGGATCAAGATGACCAGCCCGGCCCATCTGGGACCTCGGGACAGTCGGTTCCCCTGCCACTGGCACAAGCCACCACAGACCCTCCCCCCTCAGGAAACACCAGCACAGCACCCACCCAGCGGACCCATCCCTCTGTCCCCAGGACACATCAATCAGCAGTGTGTCCACCACTACAGGGAACACAGGCAACCCCACTAACACAGGATGATCAGGGACCTGGGGGCAGTGGGCACACGGTTCAGGGGACAGAGGCACAGGATAACAGGGAAGCTTGAACTCCATTAACACCACCCTGGTCACCATTGCAGGGGTGCTGGCAGACCTTCTCAACACCAGGAGGGACACAGTGGCACTAGAAGGGGCCCCTGACACTAGCCTGGACGATGAACAGCCCTCCACCTCCGCCGGCGCTAGTGGAAAGGAGGCATTGCCACAGGAACAACAGGACACCAGCACCCAACCCCATGCTGATGGAGAACCACCCTGCAAACGGTCCTTGAGATCCAGGAACAAGACAGAGAACATTGCCAAGACCGCCACCAGGAAATGAGACCCCCCTGAATGTCACCCTTCTGTCCCACTATGTCACCCTGTCCATCCTTAAACTGCCCTTGCTCCACTTCCTATGCCCCTTTGGACAATGCACCTGTGAAACAAATAGACTGGACCCTGCCATGGACATTCCTCCACCATCACCCCAGCCCATTTTACAACCCCCTCCACAGGAATAAACACACTTCAGTCACAAAACAATCTGGAGTCAGTCTGTGCTTTCACAAATGTGTAATTGCAATAACTATGGAATATAGCAATGTCAATGTACTTGTTCACATACCAATGTAACACAGCTGCAGGCCAGCAGTAAACATAGCAGAGGGCACAAAGTGGGACCCAGATCTGTGAAATGGAAAGTCAAAGTGACAAGTCAGGGTCAATACACTGAATGTAAAATTACAGACTTATGCTAGCTCAAACAATAGTATGAGATGTGGGAGGCAGTTACATCTTCTTACCTGTGTCTCACTGGAAGTATTGCATTATGATGTTGTTTCGGTTGTCGATATCCTCTTCTTCTGCCTCCTTTTCTTCACTGTCCACAGGCTCCACAGCTGCCACAAGACCATCATCTGGCCCATCCTCCTGCAGAAAAGGCACCTGCCGTCGCAAAGCCAGGTTGTGCAGCATACAGCAGGCCACGATTATCTGGCACACCTTCTTCGGTGAGTAGTATAGGGAGCCACCTGTCAGATGGAGGCACCGAAATCTGGCCTTCAGGAGGTGGAAGGTGCGTTCGATCACCCTCCTAGTTCGCCCATGTGCCTCATTTTAGCGTTCCTCTGCCCTTGTCCTGGGATTCCTCACTGGGGTCAGTAGCCATGACAGGTTGGGGTAACCAAAGTCACCTGCAAATGTCGACGGACAACTGTTAGACATGCACTAACCCTTAGGGACAGTCCCATACCCAGACACCTATGTCAACTGTATTGGGACCTTTGCCTCACCTATTAGCCACACACGGTGCCTCTGGATTTGCCCCATCCCATAAGGGATGCTGCTATTCCTCAAAATGTAAGCGTCATGCACAGAGCCAGGATACTTGGCATTCACATGGGAGATGTACTGGTCTGCTAAACACACAATCTGCACATTCATCGAATGATAGCTCTTCCGGTTTCTATACACCTGTTCATTCCTGCGGGGGGTAGAAATGCCACATGTGTACCATCAATGGCACCAATGATGGGGATATGTCCCAGGGCATAGAAATCACCTTTCACTGCGGGCAAATCCTCCACCTGAGGGAACACGATGTAGCTATGCATGTGTTTCAGCAGGGCAGTCAACACTCTGAACAACACGTTAGAGAACATTGGCTGGGACATCCCTGATGCCATGGCCACTGTTGTTTGAAAAGACCCACTGGCCAGGAAATGGAGTACAGACAGGACCTGCACTAGAGGGGGGATTCCTTTGGGATGGCGGATAGATTAAATCAGGTCTGGCTCCAACTGGGCACACGGTTCCTGGATTGTTGCACGATCAAGTCTGTATGTGACTAGGATGTGTCTCTCTTCCATTGACGACAAGTCCACCAGGGGTCTGTACACCGGAGGATGCCGCCATCTCATCACCTGCCCCAGCGGACGTGCCCTATGGAGAACAGCTAGCAGAGAGTCATCCAACACTGAGGTATCACAATGTGTTATTTGCAGAAACGTTATTAATCCGCAATGTGCCGGTATCTGTCTATAATCCCAGCCTAGATAGGTGTGACGCATTTAACATCCATGCCATGTGGCCTCCTGAAATGGCGGCTGCCTGACTTGTAAGGTGGGACAAGGGGATATGAGGTAACTGCACTGGTGTTGTACACCGTCGCGGTGGGAGGTCGAAGACCGCAGCGCAATTCTGCATTGGTTAACATTGGGCCCTATGGGTCCCAGGAGCCAATGATGATGGTACGCACCGCCGCGGACGTGACTGCCATTTTCTATCTGTTCACTCACTTGATACCTGGTCTTCAACAGGAGAGGACCTACACTGCAAATGCTGCTGTGACCTGTGTCTGGAAGCAACAATGGCTCATGTGTCTGGGGAAAGGGTCCCTGCCTTTACTTCGGAGGAGTTGGAGAAACTAGTAGATGGGGTCCTCCCCCAGTACACGCAACTGTACAGTCCTCCAGACAAACAGGTGAGTACACTGTGAGCATACTGCATGGGCAATGCCTGTTTTGAGTGGTTTGGATGAAAGATACATGGGGGGGGGCTGAGGCCTGCATGTGCGCATGGCGAGTGTATGTGCGTGAGGGCATGGGTGGGAACTGGTGGGCAATAAGTATGATGGTCCGGACGGGTAAGTAATTTCCTTTCCCCCTCTACCATTCCTCTAGGTCAGCGCCCACCAGAAGAAGGGTATTTGGCATGCCATCGCCAAGGACATCCGGACCCTGGGGGTCTACCACAGACAGAGTACCCACTGCCATAAAAAATGGGAGGACCTGCGCCGCTGGAGCAAGAAGATGGCGGATTCCCAGCTGGGGATGGCCTCCCAACGTGGGGGGGTGCCCGTCGCACCATGACCCCCCTGATGTTCCGGATCCTGGAGGTGGCGTATCTGGAGTTGGATGGGTGCTTGAGGGCATCACAGCAGCCACAACGGGGTGAGTACACTCTCATTCAGCTGACTCTATGCGCATTATGAGGTGTCTGGGTGGGGGAGGTGGTCAGTGGGTTCCCCTAGGCCAGGGCGAACTTGGTAGGCAAGGTCCCTTGTGAGGCAGGCTATGTGGCACCCCAAACCCACCACTGGTAAGAGCCATCTACACCTAGTCAGGCTCCTGTGACTTCCAGGTGTGCAGCAATTGGTCTCAGGCCTCGTACCCCATGGTCAGCTGAAATTTCTAGGAACTGTCAGTGTGTGGCATAGTGCAGAGGGCTGCTTCCTGTGTGTTGTGTCCGCCAACGGTAGTGGTGTTGCATGCACTGAACATGTCTTTCTTCTGTCTTTCCCCCCCCTTTTTGTGGTCTCCCTGTTCTTGTGTGCAATAGCATCATAAGGTGGAGGAGCATTGGCACCGGAGCAGGAGGGAGCTGCAACCCACTTGGCCCTGGAGGGCAAAGCAATGGAGTCTGAAGCCATCAGTAGGATGGAGGGCGAGGGGAGCTCCACGGCGGGGACAGGAGCAGACAGCAGTGACAGCGACTCGTCCTCTGATGGGAGCTCCCTTGCGGTGGTGGGCACCTCTGTGCCCACTGCATCAACAGGTACAGCCGCCACCCACTCTACCAGCACCACCCTCCCAGCAGCCCCTCAGCGTGTGTCCCATGCCCACTCACCTAGGAGGGTGGGCATCTCCTTCGCCCCAGGCACCTCAGGCCCTGCCCCAGTCAGCCCTGCTGCCCTCAGTGAGGAGGCCATTGACCTCCTGAGATCCCTCACTGTTGGGCAATCTACCATTGTGAATGCCATCCAGGGTGTAGAGAGGCATTTGCAACAAACAAATGCATACCTGGAGGGCATTCATTCTGGGCAGGCAGCCCAACAGAGAGTATTTCAGGCTCTGGCCTCAGCACTGATGGCAGCCATTGTCCCTGTGTCCAGCCTGCCCCCTCCAACTTCCTCCACCGAGACCCAATCCCCGGTACCTCAGCCTAACCCAAGCACACCATCAGACCAGCATGCACACTCATCAACACACAAGAGTGGACATGGCAAACATAAGCACCACACATCCCACAGGCACTCACACTATCACCATCCCCATGCAGACACAGCAACATCCACTGCCTCCACTGTGTCCCCCTCCTCCACGTCCTCCTCCTCCCTCCCTGTCTCGTCTCCACTCACACCTGCATGCACTACATCCTCAGCCACTACCTCCATCACCAGCACGCCCATCACCACACACTGCTCACGTGCACTCACCACCCCAACTACCATTCACACATCCCCAGTGTCCTCTCCCAGTGTGTCAGTGAGCCCTCCTCCCAAGGTACACAAACGCAGGCACACACCCACCCAACAGCCATCCACTTCACAACAGCCTCCGGCCCATGCACCTTCACCCAAATTCAGCAGACGTACACCTCCTACAACCACTACCTCTACCTCCACTCCCAAACCCCCTCCATCTTCCCGTCCCAGTGTGTCTAAAAAACTCTTCCTGGCTAACATTGGCATCATCCCTACACCTCCCCCTCCCCGCCCTTCCCCTAGGGCCAGGCTTTCCAGGTCCCAGCCCAGCACCTCAGCCACCACATCCCCATGCAACTGCGGGGTCATCGAGTGCGCCACACATCAGGGCTGCCAGTGTGCCAAGTAGCGAGGGCAAGGACATTCCGTCACCTGCCAAGGTGAAAAAGGTGCCCACATCCCAGAGTGAGAATCCGAAACTACCAGCCATGAAGGGCTCAGCAAAAACAAAAGGGGATAGTGGCAAGACAACTGCGGCACCATCAAAGCTGGGGAAGGCCCAAAAGCAGAAGAGCAGGTCAGGAGAGGGCATGGTGGCACTGACTGAGGGACCAGTGTCACACTTTCTGTCCACGACCACGCCAACCTGTATGGCGGCGAACAAAGCTAGCTGCCACGCCACCACAACCGCCACCTGCACCTTCCCGGCATGTCCACAGCCTCAACGACAGTCCCCAGCCTCTTCCCCAGTGGGCAGCCGTCCGAGGCTGGAGGAGAAGACCTGCTTTGTCCCTCAGCAGGTGCTGACCCATGCACCTCCGCCAGCACCGCCGCCACAGACACTGCTGCAAGCACCGCCGCGACAGACACTGCTGCAAGCACTGCCACCTGCACCACCCCCGGCACATCTACAGCCTCAGCGACAGTCCCCAGCCTCTTCCCGTCCGAGGCTGCACGAGACGTCCTGCTGTGTCCCTCAGCAAGTGCTGACCCATGTACCGCCGCCAGTACCGCCACCAGCACCGCCGCCACAGACACTGCTACAAGCACCGCCGCCACAGACACCGCCGCAAGCACTGCCACCGGCCCTGCGGCATCCTCGGACACAGGCACCACCGCTGACATGGCTACCATTTCCAGTGGTCGGTCGTCTGAGGCTGGAGAGTTCCTGGACCCTGGGCAGCTTCCATGAGGCATGACTTCTATCACTGTTTGCACCTGCAGGTGGAAGGCAGGTATGTTGCTGCCTCCATGGCATATCATACTACCTGAACCTCGCCAATCTGGTGGCACGCACACCCAGGTGATGGAATTGTACTGGCCACAGTGCACGTGGAGCACTCTGGGCACCAGGCTCCCTCCAGAACCAGTGGAGAGATACATCCACTACCTCAGTCCTTGGCAGGATGAAGTACTCTGGGCACCAGGCCCCCTCCAGAAGCAGTAAAGAGATACATCCACTGCCTCAGTCCTTGGTAGGATGAAGCACTCTGGACACCAGGCCCCCTCCAGAACCAGTGGATACTTTTATCCACTTGAGAGACAGTGGTTTTGCACTCCCCAGGATAAAGCAGTGGGCAAACCACCCACTGGAGAGACTTGAGAGACTGTGGCTTTGCACTCCCCATGATAAGGCAGTGGGCAAACCACCCACAGGAGAGACTTGAGAGACTGTGGCTTTGCACTCCCCAGGATACAGCAATGGGCATGGAGCCCCCTCGTGCAGCAGTGGCGTTGTTCGTGCATCAGGCTAAGGTGCCCCCCACCCCTCCCCCTGAGGTGCCTGTGTATTTTCGATCTGATGACCGAGCAGTGTTCTCCCCGTTTCATTTCGCCCATGCATTTTGGGCCCAGTGGTCCACGGACAATGATTAGTACACTATCCGGACTTGTGTAGTTGGTGTACATATTTGTATATACTGAATTTGGAGTTTTGACTAATGGATTTTTAATGATTACAATCGTTACAATCATTTCCTTTTGTCCTTGCGTTCTTCCAGGGGGTGGGTGGAGTGTAAATGTAATGTTGATGCTTGTATTTGTGTGTATGTTGTTGTGGGTGAGGGTAGGGGTGTTGCGTGTTGCGTGTGTCACTCTCTTTCCTCCCCCTCCCCTGTGTGGTAGGTGCAGTACTCACCGTGGTCGCCGCTGCAGCCGTTCGTACTCCTGGTAGAAGAGGAGGTAAACCAACATGGGTAACACCTGAAGTTCGGGCTCCATGGCGTCCTGGTTCCTCATTGGGTGTCAGGAGGTGAGTGTTTTCCCTTCTGTGTACTGTTTCCGCCGTACTTTTGATAGCGTTGGTTCCGCCCCGTAAAAGGTGGCGGATAGGCGTCTTGTAATACAGTGGGCGGTACTTTGTCTTCCGCCTGTCTGTTGCCGGTGACCGCCGTGGTGTTTGTTTCTACCGTTGTGGCGGTCAGAGTGTTAAAGTGGCTGTCTATGTTGGCGGTTTCCGCCACGGTCGTAATCCCTTTTTTTTTTCCGACGGACTGTTTGCGGTATTACCGCCGCTTTAACACCCACCGCCAGGGTTGTAATGAGGGCCTATATCATTCAAAGACAAGTGGGAACTGTTACCTGAAGAAGACACAACATGTACGAGTTTTGCATTAAAAGTCATTGAAACCTTGGAAGAGTTCAAATCTTTACAGAGTAATGTTGATAAAGAGGAGAAACGGTCCTGGAGTTAAACTAAATGTGTCCAAAGACAAGATAAATTGTGGGTATCTGAGGAGGGTCAATTGGTTTTGCCAAATAGCCTGTTGTCCCAGATGGCGAGGTATTATCATGGTCAGGCACATATTGGGAGGGATGCCATGGTTCGTCTGTTCAAAATTGATTGGTTTAACCCCAAGTTTAGACAAGCAGCTGAAGCGGTTTGCCATTGCTGTGTCATTTGTCAGCAACTGTATGCAGGGAAAGGGACAGTGGTTAATTTGAGCCACATTGGAAGAGCAGGAGGTCCATTCAGCAGAATGCAATTGGATTTTATTGAAATGCCTGTGTGTGGAGGTTTGAGATATGTGTTTATGATTGTGTGCATCTTTAGTCATTGGATTGAAGCGTACTGTACACAGAGAAATGATTGACTCACTTTAGCAAAACTACTGCTTGGGAATTAATACCGCGCTTTGGATTTCTGATCTCTTTAGAATCAGATAGGGGAACTCATTTCAATAATGAGGTGATTAAACTATTGTGTGCAGCATTGAACATTGAGCAGAAGTTGTATTGTAGTTACCGCCCTGAAGCATCTGGACTATTGGAGCAGATGAATGGTACTTTGAAGTCACAAATTGCAAAGATGTGTGCAGCTATGAATTTGAAATGGCCTGAAGCATTGCCTTTGGTGTTGATGTCAATGAAAAACACACCTGACAGGAAGATAGGATTGTCCCCCCATGAGATCCTCATGGGCAGGGCAATGAGGTTGCCAGCAGTTCCATCAAATGCACTTGTCAACATTACAGATGATACGGTGTTGGATTACTGCAAGGGTCTGACTGATGTAGTCCGCTCTTTCTCTCAGCAGGTGGAGGCCACCACATTGCCACCAATCCATCATCCAGGGCACAACCTAAGAGTGGGTTGTTGTCCGAAAGCATGTGCGAAAGATGTGTTTGGAGCCTCGTTGGAAGGGACCGTACCAGGTGGTCCTAACAACTACCACAACTGTGAAGTGTGCTGGGATCCCAAACTGGATTCATGCAAGTCACACAAAGAAAGTCGCATGTCGACTGTGAGACAAATTACAGCACCGGAAAGGGAGAAAGGAGGAACTGATGCTGAACTTGAGCTCGTTGAAGACAGTTCCATCACTCCTGTAAGAGACGAGGGTAGAGACACCCAAGAGGGTGCTGGAGAACCTATCTCAACTGTACCAGCAGGAGAGCCTTATGCAGAGGGGGCTCTCCCAGAAGTAGATGATTCAGGGAGGGAAACAGTACAATTGCCAGACCAAGAAGGTGAAGGAGTTGAGCTGGATTAAAGTCAAAGTGGTCCGACTCCTCCTGAACCAGTTGCAGGTCCGTCAAGAGAAAACACCATAGAGAAAGACAAGGATTTGAGTTCAGTCTTGAAGAGACTATTGATAGAAGGTTCACGAAAAGGAGATAAGTGGCTGAATTCACAAGTGGAGAAAAGGAAAGAGGTGGTTGTTGAACCAACCATAGAGGAAGAAGTAGATACTACAAGAAAGGAAGAACTAAGTGAAGGAGAGCTGAATGGTGATCGGAAGTTGAAAAGAAAGAGAATAGCAAGTCGAAGATACGCAGGTCCTGAATGGGGGTATGCAACTACAAACGAAAGGCAACAAGAGTTTATGGGCCTGATTCTAACTTTGGAGGACGGTGTTAAACCGTCCCAAAAGTGGCGGATATACCACCTACCGTATTACGAGTCCATTATATCCTATGGAACTCGTAATACGGTAGGTGGTATATCCGCCACTTTTGGGACGGTTTAACACCGTCCTCCAAAGTTAGAATCAGGCCCTATGTCTTTTTGTTTTGATAGGGAAGTTCCAAGTCAATATTTTGAGGTAACATGAAGAAGATTGATGAACTGAACTGTTGAAACAATCTGAGAGAAATATTTTTGAGAAAGCAACTGCTGAAAGTAACCAGAAAAGACAATGATAACCTGATTTGGCTTTTGAAACCTGATTTTGACAAGCTGCTAACTGATTTTGACAAGGAAGAAGGGTTCCTGGAGCGAAACTGAATAGCTGAAAGAAGACTTGTTTATTTTTGAGTTTTGATTTTTGCTGCAAGTTTTTCTAAAGTCACTTCTGCTTTCTGATTCTTTATAGATCATGGCTGATTTTGATAAACAGGTTAGGGATGCTAGGCGCTGTACATATATGAGCATTGGTTTGGCAATTATGTGTGGAATTTTGTTTATAGTATTGATTATGGGAATGTTCGTTCTTGATGCGAAAAGAGCCAACCATACTTCTGCTTCTGAGACTACTATACTAACGGTTTAAGAGAGGTTTATGTTAGATGAGAAGCATTTGCATGATTATACTAATGTGCTGGTCGAACTTTCTTCTAACATTTTCTATTGCTTGTTGAGTGAGTATGTTGAGACGATGAATACAAAGGATTGTCTTGTGTGTACGCAGATTCCTTCATCAGTCGAGGAAGGAGTCACCTATCATAGTTTTCCACTAACGTATGGGATAAGTTGCAGTCTGCTACTAATAAAGTTCTATAACCAGGAGTATAATCAGTATTTCTATTCTAATCATGATGTAGTGTTTTCGTTTGTTCCTATTATTAGGTATTTGAGTAGAATAGCTAAGGATAATGACATAGAATTAGTTAGAGGATTCTTTGAACCTACATTAACGTTGGCACAGCTTATGCGCATACAAACAATCTTACATGCTTGCTTACACCTTTAGAGAAGAGCTTCTTAGATCATACTGATGATAGAAGAAAGGCGCTGAAGGAGAAATTAGAAAAAGGCTCAGAGAAGAGGACTTACAAGAATGATTATGCTTATAGTGCAATTAAAACGCAAGGGAAATTGGGTTTAGATGCATTACACATAGGGAAGCTTTGTGTATATAGGCCAAAGTTGCGCACTGACACTTTATTTGGTGGTACGAGTGAATGCAGACATGTGTTTTTGTTTCAGAGTAAATGGACATTTATCTTGAATGGGCAGGTCCCTGGGATTCCGGGGATATATTATATTTGTGGACTTAATGCTTATTACCATCTTCCAAGAGGATGGTATGGGATGTTATTTGGGGATAGTATTCCCAGAGATTTACCAGATGGAGGATTTGAAAAAGTTTCCGAAAAGGAGTGAATTACATTATAAGAGACAGAGGAGGGAGTCCTCTTCTGCGATAGTGGGAGATATATTTGGTGCAGTAATTCCTTCAGTGGGAGTCATCCTGAATTCGATCCAGATTCAAAAGTTGTCTACTATTGTGGATAACATTCTGACAAATTTTTCAGGGGCAATACTCCTGACAGATACTGAATTGGCTGCGGATAGAGCTATGGCTCTTCAAAATCATCTTGCTTTAGACATTCTTTTAGCGAAGGATGGCGGAGTCTGTAAAATGATTAACTCTAGGCATTGTTGCTCGTACATTCCTAACAATAGTAAAGAGATAAGAGACTTAGGTGGTCATTCTGACCCTGGCGGTCTTTGACCGCCAGGGCGGAGGACCGCGGGAGCACCGCCGACAGGCCGGCGGTGCTCCAATGGGGATTCCGACCGCGGCGGTAAAGCCGCGGTCGGACCGGCACCACTGGCGGGCTCCCGCCAGTGTACCGCGGCCCCATTGAATCCTCCGCGGCGGCGCAGCTTGCTGCACCGCCGCGGGGATTCCGACCCCCCCTACCGCCATCCAGATCCCGGCGGTCGGACCGCCGAGATCCGGATGGCGGTAGGGGGGGTCGCGGGGCCCCTGGGGGCCCCTGCAGTGCCCATGCCACTGGCATGGGCATTGCAGGGGCCCCCGTAAGAGGGCCCCTACAAGTATTTCACTGTCAGCTGCGCAGACAGTGAAATACGCGACGGGTGCAACTGCACCCGTCGCACAGCTTCCACTCCGCCGGCTCGATTCCGAGCCGGCTTCCTCGTGGAAGCCTCTTTCCCGCTGGGCTGGCTGGCGGTCTGAAGGCGACCGCCCGCCAGCCCAGCGGGAAAGTCAGAATTACCGCCGCGGTCTTTCGACCGCGGAACGGTAACCTGACGGCGGGACTTTGGCGGGCGGCCTCCGCCGCCCGCCAAGGTCAGAATGAGGGCCTTACTTCCTAATCTGACTAATCCAAGTAGTGATCTGAAGGAGTTAAAAGAACCAGGTGTTTGGGAAAAGGTTGGCAAAGGGTTTACTTCAGTGAGAAATTGGCTTAGTAGTATTTGGAATGGGGTGCTATTGAAAATTATACAGGGAATATTTATTGTTTCGGGTTGTCTATTAGGAATATGGCGATTATGCAAATTGTGCAAAAGAATGACATTGAAAAGATCTAAAAAGAATCAGAGGAGGGAAGAAAAGAAAAAGGAAAGAATTTATAGGGAAAATTCAAAGAGAAGACAACATTTTGAAGAAATAGAGTTATAAACTAGTAGGTGGTAAATTAGTGTGATGACACATTTAGTCATCAGAGGAGGGATTGCTGAAGCAGATGTTTTAATTAGAAATTATTAATGAGTGTTTATGAATTTTGAATAATGACTTATTTAGAAAATGAATAATGTAGAGAAAGATAATGCACTCGTTTGAAATTGTGACCTCGAAGAGTAGCCACCAGTGTTCACAAAATGTCCTAATTAATGATTAATACTTATGAAATACTGAAAATGTATTAGATCAATGTAGTAATATGTCATATTTAGAGTTATGAAGTATGTTCTAGCTATTAATTGTAGGCCTTAACTTAGCGAGTGTCTTGGCCTAGTTTTGCCCGGCCTCATGCAGAAGCTGTATTTCTTAGCGTTTATTAAAATATGCTGACAGAGTTGACTCACTGTGAAATGTTCATTGTTTTAATAAAATGCTTAGCAGAAGCTTTCTATGAGAACCAACTAACAGGAGACAGTGTCCTTAAAAATGTAACAAGCTGTGTGTAATGTGTGTGAGAAGAACTTTCCCAGGATGCAAACAATGAAGACACCGACTGGAGAGGAAGATGCAACAAATTCAATGCCTGATGAACTGGATGATGAGGACATCGTAAAGCGGACCAATCACCGTCATGTGAAGGGCGAAATATTAGAATTCATAGATTTGGTATGGAAATATTATTGGGTAGAGTAATAACATAAAACAATTGACCAATTGGGAATTAGGGGATAGTTTAGGTGTCTTTGATATAACAACGCGACAGAGGGAAAAAGACTTCCGACTAGAGAGAGATTTTTCAGATTACGAGACCAGAGATCTAGAGTGACTTTGGGAGAAGAAGAGATTCGAGATTATGTCATTGGGTTCATACTCTCTGACTGAGAGCCTGATGTTTTGCTGATCGATTAATGACCTGAGGACGAAGCCTGATTCTGCTTGTTGACCCATACTGTGGATAGGTAGATATGACAATATAACTGAAATACATTTTTATGCCTTTTCTTTCTAGGTACCAACTGCGCTGTCTCAATAGGTTTCCTTAGCTAGATGTTTTCCTAAATTGTGTTCTAAATTGTTTTGCATGAAGCCCCACATGCTGATGCTAATCTGGGTTAGTTGAGGCTATCTACATGACGACCGACGAATTATAGGGACAGATGTTTGACGAGCTATCTTGCTGAATTCTATGTATCATATATCTCTATTACAGATGACTCTACTATTGATGTACACCGTTGCCCTAGAATGTGCTGTGATTCAAGCCTTGATTAGACTGTGTTTCTTTCGTCGCTTTTGTCAACCAGTATTGTTCTTATATGTGTTTCATTTGATTTTGAGGTTAATCTACTTGACTTTAGCATTGTTAATATAAGGGAAATAAACCTACTAATCTTTTACTAAAGGTGTGGTTATTCATGGCTGAAAAGTCATGGTGTGTGACAATTACTGACTCCATTGATTATTGATTTGACTAATGATTATTGAGTATTGTGTATTGATTATTGTTTCTGTTCTGGAGCTATGGTAAGAACATCCTAAATGAGTCAAAAGATTCATTGACCTATACGCGTCCCCTTGTAAATTTACTTATTAAGGACAGACACGCTAACAACTCCTTCGTTTCCTGAGGTGTCCTGCCAATCATTTGCCAATGAATATCTTTGGGGGAAACTCTAGTTTTAAAAAACTCAATCACCTCATAATAGTTTTTCATCGCCTCTTTTACTGCATCTCTCGATGGCTCATGCGTTGGTCAATCAATGCGCTACTTACACTCAACTCACAAGTCTGCTGGAACCACAGTCTCAAATAAAGTGTTCAGATCTTCCCACAAACACTTTGCAAGCGTGGCAAACCTCTTTGTTTGCTGGTACCTTTCCACTGGTTTCTCCCTCAACTTTGGGTAATCATTTGTAAATGACAGTATGTCACTTCTGCTCCTAGGAACATGAACAAAATTCCCTCCAGGTATTTCTCTCATTGGCATCATTTTTACAGTTCCATCAGCTTGCTGTACATTATTTGAAGATGTAGTTGGCTTTTTGTTCCGATCTCTTTTCTCTTCCCATCTGCCTTCCCATTTATCTAATGCTCCCCATGTCTGAATACTTTGAATCAACTCCCTAATGTGAATTTTCATTCCAGGTGATCTAATGTTTGCAATGTCTCTCGCATCAAATTCAAATCTGTAACTCTTCCTCAACTGTTTGGATTTATTCACCTCAATTTCTTATTTCTCAGCCAAACTAGTTAATTTCTCATAAACATGTCTTGCTCGAAGAATAACATTCTTGCACATGAAGCGCAATTTATTTTCATTGCTGGAATCTAATCTATTCATTTCAGGGGTTCCTTCAATCATCTCATTTAATTTATATTTTAATCTAGCAGTCTTTTCTCCCTCTGGCATGTTTCCTGGAACTGATGTTCTGCTCAAATTGTCTAACCATTCAGTCTATTGTTATGCTGATAACCCTTGTGAACTAATGTTATTGCCTCCATTTCGGGGCATAAATTGTGATACATTGCATGGGATTCTTATAGCCTGCTCCTGCGCCATCATAGATGATCTCACGGAGCACAGGGGACATGTCAGATCAATCAGTGGACCGACTCCATTATATGTCTGATTTGAACCAAAATAATTCATAGGGGTTATGGCTGACACAGTAGTGCTCAGTCTCTCCATTTCTGCATTAGTTACAAAAGGCGAATTCATTATTGATACTGGATTTGAAATCTGGGGACCACTCTTGTTGCTACCCTGCGCATACAATGGGACTCCTCGACCCATTGTCACCGGAAATGTTAATGCTTTCATTCCTGTCAAAATCATCTGACTTTGCGGGAACATTAATCCTTTACTCTGGCCAGTAAATACTGTACCAAAAGCTTGACTTGACTGATTCGGGGCAATGTGCTGTGGTGTCATTACTGGAGACTACTTAGGCATTGTCTGTCTCTAGTTCACAAATTTTGCAGGTGCCTGTACATTAGGTGCGAACTCAGAGTCATTCCTGCATTCTGAATTGGCTGTGTGTCATAACTTGGTTTGGGACATTCTGAACTGTATTATTATTTGGATCTGTTGGATAAACCGCTGGCACCTGTGCAACATTTGTAGTAGGTACGTTTGGAATTATCTGAACCCGGCTTTGTGCAACTGGGGCTGTGGCAACACTCAGGACTACGTTCTGGTTTACTGACATAACTTCATTGTATAATGAGGGACGATTCTGCAACAAATGAGTTATAAATTAATCATCTGAATCACTCTCAACGTCTGCTACCATTTTATTTACACCCTTCTATTCTGCATCTTCCTCAGATTTGTTTTTGGCTTTAGGCTTAACACTTCCATTGCCTCCCTGAGTAATTGCTGGGAATAACTTCACTGCGTGTAATGCATCTGCTCTCCACATTCTCTGCTCTGCGTCCCATCTAGCTTCTGCTAGTGTCTTTTCTGCTTTCCTCATTCCCCTTTCAAATTTCTCTGCTTCTTTTTGTCTCACAACTAATTCCCAAATAGTAAGTGCTTCAAATTGTGCAGGTCTAGGAAGGGGCTTTGATTCATACATCACCTCCTCAAATTCTCAAATGAAAGGATCTGTAACAGGGAAAAGCTAAGGTACTTTCCTTTTCAGTCATTTTGCACCGTTGATTTACCCAAAGACATGCTGATACTCCTCTTTTCTTCCATTACCTCAAATGGTGGTGTACCTTCAGGTGGAGTAGGCTCAACCCCTGTGAAAATGTAACTGCAATGTTTCGCGACTGCAGCAGTTGTTTAGCATTAGTGCCTACATTTGTAAAAAATGCTTTCATGTTGTTTTGAAATACATGTTGAAAAGTGTTCTGCCAGTGATTTTCAGAGGGCACCTGGGACTGCTCTGCTTCAAGGTCTTGTCTGCATAGTTTCCTGTAACTCCCTTTTAGGAAGCATCTGGTGGCGATAACCTTTCACCCATAGTTATGCTTTGGAATGTTTTATCAGGAGAGACCCCTTCTACTTGCACGTAGTTGCTTTAACTGGCTGGAAATGGTTTGTGTAACAAAGTTTCTTTGTCTGATTAGGTATAAAAACAGTGTGAAGAAGTATGTTTTGGTCACTCTGTCTGTGTGTCTGTCTTTAGACACATTGGTATTTGTACCGCTACAGCAGATTAAATCTTTGACTCAACTGCTCTGGCTCTTTACATTCTTATTATTAGACTCACCCTTATCTTGCAAGTGTGAGGAAACAGGAGACAGGGAAGCCTGATTCTCAAATGGTGACTCGTACGAGGACTCAACATGGGGAGTTTGACAGGCGTTGACACTGTGGCAGAGGCGAAGTGACTTGAGACCTCTTGAGTGGGGGCTCCTACACAGGAGACGAGTTTCTCACAGCTGCCATCCAAAGTCCCAAACAGCTGTCCTGCTGCAACAGGGACTCCCCCGGCTGAGTCTCCAACTTGATGATTGATCCAGAAGGCAGGTTTGCCTGCATGCAGATGCTTTATTGTATTGACCTTTGTGATGCATATTGTCTGCCCTATCCAAAACACACGGGTAGAATATTATATTATGCTCAGATACAATCATTTGACCCACAACAAACGATTAAAGCCTTCGAAGACAGCTTTCAAAATGCTGTTGTAGTACAGAGAGGGATTTATGACTCTCAGAGACATGGACAATCACCTATCCTGCCTCCGGCAGGGGCAGCAGCAGGAGCACAACCCCTGCAGCAGTTTGCTCACACCTTTTGGGCTCAATCTGAGCTACTGGAATGAAGAAAGATTTGCCTGACAATAGGAAGAATCCTGCAGGATTCTATGAAGGGTTTGAATCTGCTGCTAAGTTATATGTGATGACCCTTAAAGACATTGATATGTTTTTTGGGACACTTCTGCCTTACAATGTATGGAATGCTATTCAAAGGGTAGTCATGGCTACGTACTATGAGAATTTTCATAAGCAGAAAAAGGAAGGGCAGGATAAAAAAGATGAAGGATTTAAAGACGAAAGCAGTGAAGCAGTGAAGCAGCAAGCATACCCCAATCGGGGTCGCCCTGCACAGGTTCAGAGAGGAAGAGGACGTGGAAGATGGGCTGGTAGGGCCATTTCGACACCTACACAGCAAGGGTGCAGAGACTTAGGTCAGAATCAATGTGCCTTCTGTTTACAGGAGGAACATTGGAAGGATGAATGTCCAAGTTTGCAAGGACAAGCCAATGGTACAGGGAGAGGTAGAGGAATATCACAGGGCCAAGGAAGGGGTGGCTAAAACAGACAGGATTTTGATCGGACTCCAAATGGAGCATCTGGAGGGAGTAGACAAAACTATTTTGACAATACACAGACCGACAGGTCTTGCTATAGTGATGACATTGATAATACTTTTGAATAGGGATGTCAAGGAAAGGGAGGAGAGAAAGTAGAGTCTGGGCCATATGCGAACATGGCCATACGGGGTGAAGAGCATCCTTTCCTCATAGACACTGGGGCCACTCGCACCTCCATTGCACATCATTGCCTTTCTGGGGCTATCCTTTCTGGCAAAATACATATTTCTATTAGTTTCTCTGGAATACCTGTGCAAAGCCCCATCTCTCAACCCCTGGATATTACTCTGGGACCCTTTTCTTTTATCTCTCCATTAGTACTTACACATAATTGTAAGGTAAATCTTTTTGGTTTGGATCTGCTGAAGAAATTGCATGCTCACATTTATTGTTCTCCATATGGTGTATATATTACCATGGCAGATTCTGATCTAGCTAGAGCCTTTCTGTCAAGACCTGCACATCACATCCCACCTGAGCTTCTACAGGTGAACATTAAAATATGGGAATATGGCGACAATGATGTTGGGAGAATGGATAGTGACCCCATTGTTATTACTATAAAAAGGGAGCACGCCTCCCCCGAATTCCCCAGTATAAAATATTTAAGGAGGGAGAACAAGGTTTGACACAGGTTATTTCTGACCTCCTTAGTGAAGATATTGTTTGTGAAATTCAGGGCAGCCCATGTACTAGCCCTATAATTCTTGTCATTAAGAAAGGAGAGCCTGGTTCCCCTCCTCAATATAGACTAGCTATTGATTTGAGAGCTGTTAATAAGATAGTAGTGCCTCAATACCCCGTGGTTCCAGACATGAATTATATTTTTACTATGATACTGCCCACAGCTAAATATTTCACTGTATTAGATCTCAAAAATGTGTTCTTTAGCATCCCTATAGCTGAAAATAGTCAATATTTATTCCCATTTACTCAAAAAAATCATTCTCTTGTGTCTTGTTGCGCTCCTCAAGGGTATACTGAGTCCCCCAGCATATATTCTCAGGCCCTTAAAAGACAGATGTCTTGCTTCATAAAACACAAACCCAGCACCTAACTAAAGCACGGTTGACAGGGTACGAGTCCTAATTTCAAATTTGAAAAGATGCAGTACTCTCAATCCAGCCACTGTGCTACCCGTCCCTGAAGAGTCAACTGTTATTCATGATTGCATAATAACAACTGAAGAGGAGACGGAGGGACGGGTAGACCTTGTGGACACAACTTTATCTGATCCCCAGGGAGAACTGTACATGGATGGGTCTTGTTTGAAATTGCCTGATGGTACCACCACGGCTGCATATGCTATTACAACGTTAAAAACTGTGGTGGAGTCCTGTAAAATACCCCATAACTCAGCCTAGGCTGAAGAACTCATAGCCTTTACTAGAGCCTGTTAGCTGAGTAAAGGACTGACAGTAAATATACATACTGACAACCAATATGCATTTGGTGTGGTTCATTCATTTGACAAGCTATGGAAAGATTGAAGATTCATGACTTCTCATGAGACAAAAATACAACATGGTGACTTGATTTTAAAATTATTGAATGCATTAACTTTACCCAACAAGTTAGCAGTAGTGAAGTGTAGTGCACATAATAAAATAGTGGATGAGGTAGGCCAGGGCAATGCATTTGCAGATGAGACTGCTAAGAAAACCGCTAGATCAGAAGCAAGTTTAATGTATGTGGTAGGCACTGTTAATTGGCTCCCAGATGCATCTATGGTTGATCAGACAGTAGAGTGTGTAAAAGAGATGCAGACCGCTGCTAGTGATAAAGAATTACAGACATGGATGTCATGTGCTAGGCTAGATGAAGAAAATTGCTGGATAGATAGGTCTGAAAAATGCAGGTGGATGCTCCCAGACGCATATGTTAATGCTATTGTTTCTTCCGTCGACATCCCAGCTCACATTAGTGCTAAAGGTATAGTGGGAACATTAGACCATGTCTGGCACAATAATGAGATCCAAAGGGCCTCTAAGTCTCTGAAGGGGTATAATATGTTTAACACATAGGCCCTCATTATGACATTGGCGGTCTTTTCCGAAGACTGCGTGGTGACGGCCGCAACAGACTGCCGCGGAGGTGGCAATCCGCCCGCCACATTATGACACAAAAGCACAAAACTGACAGAAAGCAGCTACAACCACAATTCCACCAGACCCAACGGAGGCAAAAAACTGTTGGACCCACAACGCTCTCCGCTACGCCTGCAACACACCGCCCTCCAAATTATGAATCACCACAGCGGACACACAACGGCAGTCAGCCATTGGTGGTGCGGACCGCTGCGGTCGAATTGGCCACTCTACAACAACAGAAGGCAACATTGGCCAGATTGAAAAACCCACACCTGACACATATACACACACCGTACACAGCCAATAACAGCACTATAAAATACACACCCACACAAACCACAATTCTTTGCAAACTCGAAAAGACTGCTACATGTTTCCAGCTCACATATCCCTAGAACTGCACACAAAACCACAGCCACCTACACACCCATCACGCATCACACACCACACACCATACTTCAACACCTAACACCTTCTGCACAACACACACACTACACAATAGACATGTACCCACAAAAGAACCCCAGTTTCACTGATGAGGAGTTGCCTGTGATGGTGGAAGAAATCATGAGGGTAGAGGCACAGCTGTTCGGTGCACAGGTCCAGCAGATATCCATTACCAGAAAAATGGAGCTATGGCAGATGATCGTGGGCAAGGTGAACTCCGTTGGAACCTATCCACGCACAAGGGGGGACATTCGCAAGAGGTGGAACTACCTACGGGGAAAGGTGCGTGCAGTGGCCTCCAGGCACCACATTGCCATGATGAAGATTGCCGGTGGACGCCGACCTCCTCCCCCACAGTTGACAGCATGGGAGGACAAAGTCTTGGCTATCCTTCATCCAGAGGGCCTCACTGGAGGGCTGGACACTGGTAAGTCACCATTACTGCCCCACCACCACCGACAGCCTCATTGCATGTCACCCCCTCACCCTTACTTCCTTCACCCTACTCCATCCCATACAGAAAACCACCCCCATTACCACCCTCAACTGTGTACCCCTGCATGCCCTACCCACTGCAGGCACACACCCCCAGCTCTGCATGCACACATAACAGTAACGCATGAGCAGCATGTAGCACAACCAATCCCACAATCCATCACCATACACTAACCAAAGGATGGAAGGACAACACCCATCCCATAGGGAAATCCGGAAATGCTGAATATGTAACTGACAATGACTGTAACAATCTTTTACTTGACCCCAGGTACCCTAGACAATGCCAGCGGCGACCATGTGCCACCGCAACCCAGACCTCAACCAGAAGAAGCCCTCAGTGATGACAGCAACTCTGGATGTCTCGATCTGGATGATCTCCCTGGCCCATCTAGAACCACTGGTCAGTCGGGTACCACAGCCAACACCCAGTCCACCACAGTGCTCTCCCCATCTGACTCCAATATCACAGCAGTCATCCAATGTCCCCAAACCTCTGTCCCCAGGACATGTCGATCAACAGTGTGTCCACCTGTACAGGGACCTGAGTCGACACCACACAGGCGAGATGATGAAGGTCCTGGTGTTAATGGGTGTGTGCACACAGTTCAAGGGACACAGGCACAGGGGGGCAAGGCCAGTGGGAGATTAGCTGTTAGCCAAGGGAAGGCCCTACAAAGGGGAACCGACTGCCCAGGAGGCACTCACACATGTCCTGGGAGCCTACCAGAAATCCCAGGACAGGACCATCTTGCAGGAGAACCAGCGGATGCAGGGGGAACACCACCAGGAGGTCATGGAGCAGTTGCAGGGCTTAAATGCCTACATGTCCTCCATTGCAGGGGTGCTGGGTGACATCGCGAACATCATGCGTGAGTACACAACACTCCAGTGAGCCCATTCCACTAGCTAGTGCACACACCAGCCTTCCACATCTGCTGCAGCTATTGGACAGGAGGACCTGCCACAAGACTCACAGGCCACCAGCACCCCTCCATCTGCAGCAGAAGAACCACCCCGCAAACATTCCCTGCGACCCAGACAGACACCAGAGACTGTAGCAAAGACCCAAATCACGGCCAGGAAATGAGCCCCTCTTGAATGTCTCTCTTGTGTGCCACTGAGACACCTTGTTTACTTTGAACTGTTATTTCTCCTTTTCCTATGGCCCCATGGATACTGAACCTGTGCTACAAACCAACTAGGCCAATACACTGAAGATTTCATCCACCATCAACCCACTCTATTGCACTATCCCTTCCTTTTTGTTACTTCAATAAACGCCCTTGAACACAACTGAAGTTTCTGTGCTTTATTTACAACAATATGCAATGTCTTGACCTGTATTGTCCTGTGCAAATGTCATGTAAACTGTGAATCCCAATACCAAATAGTAACTTTATTTCGGCTAAAAGCCATAAAAGTAAACAATAAAACGCCATATCATGATTGAGCAACATGTCGATTATAAAAGAAAATAAACAAGAAATGCCACGTTATACTTTAAGAGCCCTGAATAAGTTATGAGATCACATAGTTGTAAAAACAGTGCAAAACAAACATTGTTCTTAAAATCTTAAAATCCCAAGATATTCAATGTAAAAAATATTAGGCCATTATATCTTAACTCCAAACAGTTAAAAACTTGTTATGTTAAATAAATATAATCTAAGACCAATATGTTAAAACACACAATTATGGCAATTCTCTGGTTCTTATAGCCCATGCACTTTGCAAATATCTTGCAACTGAAAAAACTATTTTGTCATTTGTGTCAGTTGTAAAAAGGCGTAATGCTATATTCCATTCCCTTATCCCCATTGACCTACATAACGGAGCAATCCACTTCTGCCTAGGTACCAAATATCTAGGACAAAAAAACAAAGTGCGCGAGTGACTCTCTTGTCTTTTGACAATGATGACAGAATGTTGAATTACAATCCTCCACTCTCCATCTCGCTGTAAATGTCTTGAGCGGGAGGATCCCTAATCTGAACTTGATGAAAAGTGTTTTGGTATAGGGAGGGTTTACATTGTCCATATAGGCCTCAAATTTGGGGCTACATTTATGGTCTAGGAACTGTAGGGCCCGACTGCCTTGGTTTTTAGACAAGATTTGAACCAAGATGTTCTCCCAGTAGCACCTTTTTATACGCTCTTTTACTTCCTGGGTCAGGCTATGAGGAGCACTCCACACCTCCTCCATGTTGAGGAGTTTACACGTATCTCTGATGTGTCTAAACCAAGGGATCTTTAATGCACAATCACCTAGAGAAACTCATCTAATACTACATGGAGGGTGGACAGATACTCCGAAGTCCAAAGACGAACCCAATACATGAGTGGTCCTAGTGCAATTTCGTTGTGGATCTCATTTAAGGCTAGGTCAAATCTAAGGGGGGTGAGAGGGGGACTCATCGGCAGCTGCAGAAGATTTTGTATGAAACGGTTTTCTACCATAGTCAAACACCTAGAGTTAGTGAGTCCCCAAAGCTCAGCGCCATAGATTGAAGCTGCAACTGCTGCTGCTTTATAAACAGTGATTGTAGGAAAGTACCATCTTGCCTGGCATGTTACCCCCATATTTCACTGTATATATGTTGTTTTAGTTGTATGTGTCACTGGGATCCTGCCAGCCAGGGCCCCAGTGCTCATAAGTGTGCCCTGTATGTGTTCCCTGTGTGATGACTAACTGTCTCACTGAGGCTCTGCTAACCAGAACCTCAGTGGTTACGCTCTCTCTTTGCTTTCCAAATTGTCACTAACAGGCTAGTGACCAATTTCACCAATTCACATTGGCATACTGGAACCCCCTTATAATTCCCTAGTATATGGTACTGAGGTACCCAGGGTATTGGGGTTCCAGGAGATCCCTATGGGCTGCAGCATTTCTTTTGCCACCCATAGGGAGCTCTGACAATTCTTACACAGGCCTGCCACTGCAGCCTGAGTGAAATAACGTCCACGTTATTTCACAGCCATTTACCACTGCACTTAAGTAACTTATAAGTCACCTGTATGTCTTACCTTTACCTAGTAAAGGTTGGGTGCTAAGTTACTTAGTGTATGGGCACCCTGGTACTAGCCAAGGTGCCCCCACATCGTTCAGGGCAAATTCCCCCGACTTTGTGAGTGCGGGACACCATTACACGCGTGCACTATACATAGGTCACTACCTATGTATAGCGTCACAATGGTAACTCCGAACATGGCCATGTAACATGTCTAAGATCATGGAATTGTCACCCCAATGCCATTTTGGCATTGGGGAGACAATTCCATGATCCCCCGAGTCTCTAGCACAGAACCCGGGTACTGCCAAACTACCTTTCCCGGGGTTTCACTGCAGCTGCTGCTGCTGCTGCCAACCCCTCAGACAGGTTTCTGCCCTCCTGCGGTCCAGCCAGGCTTGGCCCAGGAAGGCAGAACAAAGGACTTCCTCAGAAGGAGGGTGTTACACCCTCTTCCTTTGGAAAAAGGTGTCAGGGCTGGGGAGGAGTAGCCTCCCCCAGCCTCTGGAAATGCTTTGATGGGCACAGATGGTGCCCATCTCTGCATAAGCAAGTCTACACCGGTTCAGGGATCCCCCAGCCCTGCTCTGGCGCGAAACTGGACAAAGGAAAGGGGAGTGACCACTCCCCTGACCTGCACCTCCCAGGGGAGGTGCCCAGAGCTCCTCCAGTGTGCTCCAGACCTCTGCCATCTTGGAAACAGAGGTTCTGCTGGCACACTGGACTGCTCTGAGTGGCCAGTGCCAGCAGGTGATGTCAGAGACCCCTTCTGATAGGCTCTTACCTGTGTTGCTAGCCTATCCTCCTTCCTAGGCAGCCAAACCTCCTTTTCTGGCTATTTAGGGTCTCTGCTTTGAGGAATTCTGGAGATACCGAATGCAAGAGCTCATCAGAGTTCCTCTGCATCTCTCTCTTCACCTTCTGCCAAGGAATCGACCGCTGACTGCTCAGGAAGCCTGCAAAACCGCTACAAAGTAGCAAAGACGACTACTGCAACCTTGTATCGCTGATCCTGCCGCCTTCTCAACTGTTTTCCTGGTGGTGCATGCTGTGGGGGTAGTCTGCCTCCTCTCTGCACTAGGAGCTCTGACGAAATCTCCCGTGGGATGACGGAATCCTCCCCCTGCAACCGCAGGCAACAAAAGACTGCATCACCGGTCCTCTGGGTCCCCTCTCAGCACGACAAGCGTGGTCCCTGGAACTCAGCAACTCTGTGCAAGTGACTCCCACAGTCCAGTGACTCTTCAGTCCAAGTTTGGTGGAGGTAAGTCCTTGCCTCCCCACGCTAAACTGCATTGCTGGGTACCGCGTGATTTGCAGCTGCTCCGGCTCCTGTGCACTCTTCCAGGATTTCCTTTGTGCACAGCCAAGCCTGGGTCCCCGACACTCTAATCTGCAGTGCACAACCTCCTGAGTTGTCCTCCGGCGTCGTGGGATCTCCTTTTGTGACTTTGGGTGAGCTCCGGTTCACTCTTCTTTGTAGTGCCTGTTCTGGCACTTCTGCAGGTGCTGCCTGCTTCTGTGAGGGCTCCCTATCTTGCTGGGCACCCTCTCTGTCTCCTCATGCAATTGGCGACATCCTGGTCCCTCCTGGGCCACAGCAGCATCCAAAAACCCTAACCGCGACCCTTGCAGCTAGCAAGGCTTTTTTGCGGTCTTTCTGCGTGGGAACACCTCTGCAAGCTTCTTCACGATGTGGGACATCTATCCTCCAAAGGGGAAGTTCCTAGTCCTCTTCGTTCTTGCAGAATCCACAGCTTCTACCATCCGGTGGCAGCTTCTTTGCATCCTCAGCTGGCATTTCCTGGGCATCTGCCCAATCTCGACTTTTTCGCGACTCTTGGACTTGGTCCCCTTGTTCCACAGGTACTCTCATCGGGAAATCCATCTTTGCTGCATTGCTGGTGTTGGTCTACCTTGCAGAATTCCCCTATCACGACTTCTGTGCTCTCTGGGGAATATAGGTGCACTTTACACCTACTTTTCAGGGACTTGGGGTGGGCTATTTTTCTAACCCTCACTGTTTTCTTACAGTCCCAGCAACCCTCTACAAGCTCACATAGGTTTGGGGTCCATTCGTGGTTCGCATTCCACTTTTGGAGTATATGGTTTGTGTTGCCCCTATACCTATGTGCTCCTATTGCAATCTATTGTGACTGTGCATTGCATCCATTACTTCCTTTTGCTATTATTGCATATTTTTGGTATTGTGTACATATATCTTGTGTATATTTGCTATCCTCATACTGAGGGTACTCACTGAGATACTTTTGGCATATTGTCATAAAAATAAAGTACCTTTATTTTTAGTATATCTGTGTATTGTGTTTTCTTATGATATTGTGCATATGACACTAGTGGTATAGTAGGAGCTTTGCATGTCTCCTAGTTCAGCCTAAGCTGCTCTCCATAGCTACCTTCTATTAGCCTAAGCTGCTAGAAACACCTCTTCTCCACTAATAAGGGATAACTGGTCCTGGTACAGAGTGTAAGTACCCCTTGGTACCCACTACAAACCAGGTCAGCCTCCTACAGTGATGGCGGGTGATATCTCCCCTTCCGAAATATTAGCAATTTTCCTCCCTATCACTGTTGACCTCTGCCTAAGAGCTGTCAGACTCTTCCCAATCTGCGCCGACCAATGTTGGTCATCAATTAGCCTAATCCCCAGATAGTCAAATGGCTGACTCTCTCCACTGGTTGGCCTGCTATTGTCATTTTCCCCCTAAACAATTTATGCAGGTTAAAAGCAATGAACTTTGATTTTGTTGGATTTATTTCAAGTCCTCTACTAAAACAAAAGTTATAAAAAGCATCCAGTTCATTTTGTAAGCCCATGGGTGTTCGCGAGATTAATAGATTAATAAGGTATCGTCAGCGAACATTAAAATGGGGACAGAGGCTCCAGCTAACTTTGGGGCATCATGGTTGCAGTGTAATAGTTGGTCCGCCGCACCATTGATATAAAGATTAAACAATGTTAGTGCCAGAATACACCCCTGCCTAACCCCCCTATTGACAGGTATAGCTTCCGTTAGATCGCCACTTTGTGACCAACGTACTTGAGCATGAGTCCCCTCATGTAGATACCTAATCAGTCTTAGTAGTTCTCCATCAAGTTGATAACTCTCCATAACATTTCACAATAGATCCCGTGGTACCATGTCAAAAGCAGCTTTAAAGTCAATAAAAGCTACATAACAGATGGCTCTTATTAAGTGACAAATATTTCCAACAGAGAAGGTTAAACCTAAATACCTGATCTATTGTGCTCATTCCTTTTCTAAATCCTGCCTGGAAATCAGAGAGAATATGAGAATCCTCTATCCATGCCTGTAGTCTATTCAATACCTGCTTGCTGAATATTTTTTGACTAACATCAATTAGACTAATTGGCCTATAGTTGGTAGGTTCTTCCCTTGGCCCTTTCTTGTAAATAGGGACTATGATTGCTCCTTGCCACGTGGAAGCGAAGTCCTTCCCCCCTCAATATCTCATTACTGAGCGCATTTAGATACAGAGACCAAGTTGTTGGTCGGGACAGATATAAATCACCTGGGATGCCATCCAGACCAGGGGCCTTCCCTTTACGTATTGATTGAAGAGCCAGAGTTGTTTCTTTTAGGGAGAAACGATCCAGGTCGAATTTGGGTAGTATAACTCTCCCATCAGTTGAAGTATTGGCAAGAAGTTCATTAGGTTTTAATGGAAGAATAGTGGTACTACTTATTTGAGGTTTTCTGTATACATTTTTTAAATGCGTCACCCAAGTTTCTGGCTGAATTACGGGGTAGTTCTCCACACCTTGAGAGCTACCTTTGTCTGCCACTAGTTTCCAAAATAGTTTAAAATCCTTCTCATAAAGTGCATCAACCAGCCTATTCCAATATTTAGTTTCCCACTCTTTTTTAGCGTTTTTTAGTACAACTTTATATGCAGCCCTAGATTTTCTTATCACTCGGCAGTTCCCTGCCTTCAGTGCTCCCAATAGCTGTAGTTTGGCCTGATGGCAAGAGTTAGAGAACCACCTCAACGTTCTAGTCCCAATCTCTGTCCGCCTCCTTGCTACCTGAAAATGTGGTTTTAGGCAGTTGATCAAAATGCTATGCAAATTAATCAAATCCACCAATATAATATTTATATGCTTCAGTGGGAAAAGTGTTGTTACAACTATTCTATAAATTAATAACTGGAAGTTTACATCATCTTCCACCCATTCCCATTTCACATTTTTATAATCATTGGTCATTGCTAGGACATTGCTTTTGGCCCATGTTGTCAATGTTTTACAACTAAATAGAATAGTAGAAAAGGAGGTACTCAGAGCTTGATGGTCACTATCATTACGAGGGAGAACAACCGTGTCGATAAGAGATTTCCAGAGAACGTCATCTACTAAAACATAATCCAGATGGCTAGAGTATGGACCTCTCCTATATGTAGGCGACGCCGGGGTGTCTGATCTGGTATTCCCATTTACTATTCTTAACCCCTTTGTTTTTATTAGATCTTCTAATAGATCTAATGCTCCCCCTTCTTTCTTATTTGTAACTCGAACCGGCCCAAATCTATCCCATGGATCTGCAAACTGGATTCCTCTTTTCTGGTTGTCATCTCTGCAATTCAATTGCATTTTAAAATCTCCTGCGGCAATTAAACCATGCCCTCCGGGTAGACAGTTAAGGAAGTCTGTTAGCATACTCATCAGAACAGTCTGAGTCCTCTGGGTGCCAGGTCTGACATATATATTTACAATTACTATACTAACGGGCCCCCTAACAGTGCTAAGTTCAACCTCGACAGCTAATAGATCCGTTATAGGGGTTGCTAACTCCTTCACCTTTGGGAACAGATCATGTTTTAACCAGATTATCATACCCCCTGAAGCCCTGCCAGATGGTGATGGAAGCGCGGTCTTCTGGAAGGTCCAATAGCCTTCTCTATTAATTGTAGATGAAACCCATGTCTCCTGTAGTAAAATAATATGGTGTTGATCTATAAAACTGCACCAGTCAGGGTTAGCTGTTTTCTGAAGCAGCCCTGCTACGTACCAAGATAGAAACCTAATCGGTAGATCGAATCCATCCCCCATATCTAGCGGCTTCTCTCTGGTCTCATTTAGACGAGGCGTTACTCCATGGTCCTTCTCCTTTACTAGATCACTGCAATGTGCTTTTGACTCCGCTCCCAGGGTGTATGATATCTGGTTGCTTGAAGTAAAGGAGTCTAAAACTGTGAATCCATCCGCCAAATGTGTGAAAGCAGTCTGTAGTTATCACATTAGTTCTCAGTTGTGACCACACCAATATCTACAAAAAGGGAAAGCATTAATGACAGTCAATTGAGAAGTAAAGGTATTAGAGCAACATGAGCCCCTGTAACATTCAGCTGGTCACTTCTACTCAGTAATTTGTACAGCAATTGACTCCAAACACCATCAGTGAGGAGAAACAACCCATCTCAGACCCTCACATGAGATGTCACAGTATTAGCTATGCCATGTTGTTAGCATGCCAATCCCTCCTCTGGGCCATCTAGTCTGGGCAACACCATCAGGGAAATAGAAGTCAAAAATGGTTGTGTAAGCACATTGTAAGTCACAGGGCATTCCTAGCAACATATGCTACATATGGATGAGGACACAATTTGCAGTGGTCATGTATTTGAGAAAGCTAAACTACTGACACATTGCATGGGCAGAATAAGCTTGTACAACATCACCATAACACTGGTATCAGTGAGACCAGATCCTCAGGGTTTGCGCCTGTTTCCAATAAGTCCACCTCGTGTCAGCTCCAAACTCTACTAGCTATCATAGCACAGAGTTAAAGAATGGCCAAGAGGGGGATGGGGTTTTAGGTTGGGAACAGTGGGGAAGGAGACCTGTGGAAGCAAGAGTTAAGAACACAATAGCAAGGTTATTGACAATAATCTTCATGAACTTTGTTTTAATTATCTATACTCTAAAAACATGAGAGATCAAGAACTTTTCAATAACATGACCTTTTTAACTCTGGATTCCTGGAAATAAAAGAAGGATAACGCAAACTTTCATAAGAGCGTTTTCAAAATAACATCTTCTTATAATCATAAACTCTGAACATTGAACTCTCAAGTTAGTCCTTAGAATAGCAATTACGTCATACCAAGAATTAATGAGTACATTCGTTCCCAAAGAATCAACTGCTATAGGATTCATGAATGGTACTGTAGAAGAGGTAAACTGACTAAACTTGTTTTGTCTAGAAAGATCACACTCTGTTTGGTCTGAGTTTCAAGATTCAATTGCCCAGAAATTATTGCGCACCTTATTGCCAGACTGCGCATCAAGACTCAAATACCTGAAATGCTTGCGCACTCTGCCGATCTGAACTGCAAGGGTTAATTGGCAAGAACAAATCGCGCACACTGTTGCCGATTCAACCATCAAGATTCAAATGCCTTGAAATGATCGCGTACTCTGCCGATCCGAACTGCAAGGGTTAATTGCCAAGAATGAATCACGCACACTGTTGACGATTCAACCATCAAGATTCAAATGCCTCGAATTGATCACGCACTCTGCCGATCCGAACTACAAGAGTTAATTGCCAAGTATGAATCGTGCACACTGTAAATCACAAGGCCAAAACTCAAATGCTTCTAAAAACGGAGTTGAGGTCCTACCCCGACCTCCGCCTTACCACCCTGCTTGAAGATCAGCAAAATAATGAAGACCGGGCCAGGTAAATGCCTAAGTAGGCCTCCGGAACAAGAGATCAGGGAAATGCTGCTGCTCTGCACTGGGACCTCTGAAAAGTGAGCATGTGTAGCTGGGCTGGGTCCCTTAAATAGGCCCAAGCCCCACCCACATGCCACACCTAGCCAGGCTGCAGGAAAGGCATCTAGAAAGGCTCAGAATAGGGACCACACCATAACCACACCCTCTATTCCTGCAGCAAAGCCTTGAAAATGAACAATACATTTCAAACAGCATTAATGACATTTCAAGATAAATACCTGCAATGCAAAAGGTTAATATACAATATCAACCCATAATGCATAAATTATTACATTGCATAAGGTTTGTCATTATGCATTATGCTGCCCGTAGAGCGTGCACTGTCCTGGTGTTGATAACTGGCAAGACTGACCACAGATGGAACAATGTTAGCTCACATAATGCACACATTTGTACTTGGCACAACACAGCAGCCACACAGCACTTAACTTTAATGGAGGTATGAACAGAAGTGCAGTCTTATCTGAGTGTCATTGGAAGTCCTGTAGTATCAGATGTGTCCTGTTGCCCACATCCTCCTTCTCCTCATTCTAATCACTGTCTTCAGTGTCCTCTGCTGCCACAGGTGGATTGTCTTCCCCTCCTCCTACAGGAATGGCACATGGTGCCTGAGGGCCAAATTGTGCAGCATGAAGCAAGCCACCACTATCTAGCAGACCTCCCCATTGGCATAGAGGAGGGATCCACCAGTTACATGGAGGCACCGGAACCTGCCTATCAGTAACCCAAAAGCCCATTCAATTATCCTTCTGGTTCGACCATGTGCTTCATTGTACTGATTTTCTTCACCTGTCCTCGGATTCCTCACTGGTGTCAACAGCCAGGATAGGTTTGGGTAGCCGGAGTCACCTGGGAGTAGTAAGAGACACACATTACTCGTGTACAGTGGCACAGAGGACAACTTCAGGTGGCATACAGTGACATGCATTGAGTGAAAACTCAAGCTCACCTATGAGCCACACTTGCTTCATAGACATCATGCACAGATCCTGGAAACTTGGCAGTAAGGTGAGAGATGTATTGATCTGCAAGGCACACCATCCGAAAATTTATTGAGTGGTAACTCTTCCTATTCCTGTAAACCTGTTCATTTGGTCCTGGGAGGGACCAAAGCAATATGGGTCCCATCAATAGCCCCAAACACATGTGGTATGTGTCCCATGGTGTAGAATACAGCCTTCACAGTGGGCAAATCTTCACGCTGGGGGAATGCGATATAGCTGCTCATGTGTTTCATCAAGGCAGCCAAAACTCTTTTTAGCAAATTCGAAAAAATTGGCTGGGACATTCCTGCAACCAAGCCCACAGTCACCTGGAAATAACCACTTGCCAGGAAGTGGAGCACTGTCAGAACCTGTACTGCAGGGGGTATTGCTGTAGTGCTAAGAATAGCAGGAATCAGATCTGGCTCCAATTGTTGACACAGCTCAGTGATTGTGGCCCTGTCCAGACGATAGGATATTATAATTTGCCGTTCCTCCAGTGTAGCCAAGTCGACTAGGGGTCTGTATACGGGTGCTTGCCTTTTCCTCCTCCTCCGCAGTTGTTGCTATCTAAGTAATCCAAACATCAGTAATGTGTGACTACAGGAAGGTTGGACACACAAGATCACAGTACACAGAGCAGTCACATCCAATATACTCCAACAATGATTGTAATTTGCACTGGTGTCCTCTACATGCAAACGGACTGCCTCAATAATACCAATACTGTTCATTAGCCATTGTGTCACACAGATGTAGTCGGAGTCGTGTGTCATGATTAGTAGCATCCCATTTTAAATGTACTGTCAACTACTCATCTTCAAGCAAGGCAATGGTATGAGATCTAATTTGAGTGCTTGAGTCTACAAACAAACCAAAGTATGTAGCGGACTGGAATTGCATTGGTGTCTACCATCGTTGCCTATGATGCACATTGAATTTACTGCCATGAGTACCAGCATTAGGAATTGTCAACCGCCTGTTCTGTATTCAGGGACAGGTCGAAGTGACCTCACTCTGCCTGCGTTTGGCGTCATGACAGAAGGCCATCTGCACCGCCGTGCAACTCCTCATTGGTTAACATGGAAGTCTATGGAGCACAGGAACCAATGATCATCACCGCCTGTGGTGACGGTGTTCACTAACGTGGACGTGACCGCAATTTTCTCTATCCCACTTCACTTGATTCCTGACTATCAACACCTCCACTGCGTGTGCTGCTGAGTCCTGTGTCTGGAACCCACGATGGCCCGTGCTACAGGGGATAGGGCCCCAGCCTTCACATCGGAGGAACTGGAGAGGCTTGTGGTTGGGGTCAGCTGTATGGGCCTCCAGAACAACAGGTGAGCACCTTCTGGGTACTTTGGATATGACATGGCTGCATGTAGATGTATGTATGTGCTGGCAATGTGTCATTTGGGGAGAGTATTTTTGCTGCATGCAATGTGTACGCATAGGTACGAGTAATGTGTAAGGTCGATGTGGGATCTGTGCAGTATGTAAGCCATTGCTGTAACAGAATGTAGTGTGGAGTTCATGGTGTCCTGTCGTCTGTGTTCCCTATGCAGGTCAGTGCCCATCAGAAGAAAGGGTTATGGCGTCCCATCGCCAAGAACGTGCGGACCCTAGGGGTCCATATCCAGAGGAGTACCCACTGCAGAAAGAGGTGTGAGGACCTGTGACGCTAGGCTGGGAAGACCGCAGAGCCTGACCCTCCTAATGGCCCGCATACTGGTGGTGGCCAATCTGGAGTTGGATGGGCGCTTGAAGGCAGCACAGCAGCCACAAGGGAGTGAGTACACACTGTGTGGAATTCTTTCTTGAAGCCTGCCAGGTTGTATGGGTGCAAGGTTCTAGTCAGTGGATGGTCCAATATGCCCGTTTAGCTACTTTTGTAGAGTCCTGCTTAGCAATGAAGAGTGGTATGTACATTTGGCATTGACAAGTAGCTGGCATACCAAGGCAGACATTGGTTTGTGAGTCCCAGTAGGTGTGCAGATGGTAGTGCTTGAGTTCATTTCTGCTGTAGTTCCCAGGGAATGGTTTGGTATTGTGGTTCATGCTACACAGTGTTAGTCCAAGTGAGTCCTTGTGATGTGTATGCCATATGTGCTGTTGTAGCTGAAATTGACCCTGTGCTCCCTTTCTTTCTTCCCCACCCTCTCTCCTTTTCTCATCCTGTCCTTGTGTGCATCAGCATCATCTAGCGAAGGAGCAGGGGCACTGGTGAGTGAGGGCTTTGCAGCCCACAGGACCCAGAGGGAAGAGTCCACCGACCCCGAGGGAACTAGTGGGTCGGAGGGCGAGGGGAGCACCACGGGGGAGACAGGAGCTGATACTACTGACTCTGATTCTGACCCCTCTGGGACCACCCCAGATACTTCATCTTCTGCCACCCCTGTACCAGCACTTCCCTCCCAGTAGCCCCCACCCAGTTGCCTGTGCCCACTCACCCAGGAGGATGGGTGTCTCCTTCGCCCCAGGCATCTCAGGCCCTGCACAAGTCAGTCCTGCAGCCCTCACTGAGGAGGATATTGACCTCCTGAGATCCAACTCTGTAGGGCAGTCAACCATAGTGAATGCTATCTAGAGGCTGGCATCCCAACTGCAGCAATGCAATGCCTACCTGGAGGGCAGTCACAGTGGCTTGGCTGCCCTGCAGAGATCATTTCAGGGTCTGGCCTCCTCTTTGATGTAGCCAGTGCCCCTGGTTCTTTCGTCATCACTCCAACGACATGTTCCCAGTCCCAAAGCCCTCTCTCCACCCATCCCAAGCACACAATTAGACCAGCATGCACCCAAGACAACAAACAGGACTCGCACTGACAAGCACAGGCACACAGATTACACCACAAGCATACACACAGTCAACACACAAAAGCACACACAACAACAGCCACTGCCTCCACTGTCTCCCCCTCCTCTCTCACAGTACCATCAGCACTCACAACTGCAAGCACTGCATCTTCAGTCCCAGATCCTGCCAGCTGTACAGCCTTGCCCAGAGAAACCACAACAGCAGACACGCAGACTAGCACCCCATTCCCCACATGCGCAGTCACCACCACCATCACCAAAACCACATGCAGCACATCCACCTCACTTGCAGACACCACCACAACATACATGCACATGACCTGTTTATCCTCTCCCACCCTGTCTGCCCAACCCCCTCCCAAAACACATAAACGCTCCCACTCAGACACTCAATAGACATCCACCTCACACATGCAAACTGTACATGCACCTGCAACCCAGTCCAGCAGACCTATTCCTCCTACAACTACTCCCTCTACCTCCACTCCTAAACCTGCTCCCACAGCCCACCCCATTGTACCCCAAAAACTGTTTCTTGCCTGCCTTGACCTCTTCCCCCCTCCTCCCCCACCCTGTCCTGTCCGGAAAAGGAAGGTCCCGCTGCCATGGCCCAATACCTCCAGCTGACACTCTGATCCCCCGCTCCAAGCCCACTCCAAGCCCCTTAAACAAAAGAGCAAGGGGCCGTCCCCTCCCAAACCCAAACCCAAGGACCCCCCCTCCCAAGGAAGACCCCCACCCATCCCTGCTCCCTGAGGTACCTGTCTTTCACCATGATGTCCCTGCCCAGTGGAGTGACTTGGGCTGTCAGGAGTCAAGTTGGGCTTTGTACATTGCCCTGTGGGTTGTTCGTTACATTGGACTGGCCAATGGCCCTTTGTATATGGTTGCCTCATTTGTTGTGGGCGCAAGTCCACCGGAATACAGTGCTTGGACCAAAGGTATGTGTCCTAGCTTCCTTTACTTCTGGTTTATGTTGTGGGATTTCTCAGCAGATTTTTCTCAGTGTGTGGTATTTGTGTATAGTATGTGTTGTGCCTGTGGGTGTGTCACTCTCCCCTCCCTCCCTTGTGTGCTAGGCTGCTGTACTCACCGTCGTCGTTGCTGCTCCTGGAGTGCCATCGCATGGTACAGCATTGGCATGGCTTCAAGTTCGGGTTCCTTGGCTGCCGTGGAGTCCTCTGTGTCCCTGGAGGAGAGTGTCTCTTTTTATATGATTCACTTCCACCAGGCTTTTCGTGGTGGTGGTCCCACCCCGGAAATCCTGGCAGTCTGCTCTGTCATTATATGGTGAGCGGGGAATGGTGTTCCGCAAGCCTGAAGATGTCAAACTCTGTGGTCGGTGGCCAGACCGCACTGGCGATTCAGGTGGTAATTTGGCTGTCTATGGGAGGGATCACCGACATGGCCATAGTCTGGTGGTCTTTAGCCCCAGCCTGGCGACGGAACTACCGCCATCTCCTACTCCCCCTGGTCATTTTGCGCCACTAGATCTGCCCTTTGAGGTCCTGCAGATGGATATCATTGAGACGGAAAGAGTGAACAACCTGAAATATGTATTGGTTATAATTTGTGCCTTCAGTAGGTGGGTGGAGGCCTACCCTCTGTGGGATAACACTGCTCTCAGTACTGCCAAAATGTTACTCAAAGAGTTCTTTCCAAGATATGGTTTGCCTGAAATTCTTTGGAGTGATAACGGACCTCATTTTACTGGACAGGTGATGGACTATGGGCCAGATGTAGGTAGGTTTCCGTTTGCGAGTTGCAAATTGCGAGTCCCAGCTACTCGCAATTTGCAACTCGCAAAAGGAAATGCAGAAAGGTGTCTCAGACACCTTCTGCGACTCGCTATGGGGTCGCAAAGACCCACCTCATAAATATTTATGAGGTGGGTCGCAGTTTGCGACCCCATAGCGAGCCTAGGCACTCACGGGGATGGTGGCCTGCTGGGAACAGCAGACCACCATGTCCGTGACTGCTTTCTTAATAAAGCAGTTTTTTTTTTCTTTTTGCAGCCTCTTTTCCTTAAAGGAAAACGAGCTGCAAACAGAAAAAATACCGAAACCATTAGTTTCGTTTTTTTCAGAGTAGGCAGTTGTCCATAGGACCACTGCCTGCTGTGAAAAAAAATTGTTTTGGGCATTCACAAAGGGAAAGGGGTCCCATGGGGACCCCTTCCCGTTTGCGAATGAGTTACCATCCACTTCAAGTGGATGGTAACTGCGAGTTGATTTGTGACCGCAAATCAACTCTACATCGCGATGCGGTCGCAAATAGGAAGGGAACACCCCTTCCTATTTGCGAGTCAGAATCACATTTTGCGAGTCGGTACCGACTCACAAAATGTGTTTCTGCATCGCGTGAGGCCTTTTGCGCCTCGCAAACAGCGTTTTTCGCCGTTTGCGAGGCGCAATAGGCTACCTACATCTGGCCCCTGGTGTGTAAAGGTTCACAGATAAAGCAAAAATGTAATTCTGCCTACCATACCCAGGCAGCGGGATTGGTGGAACGCTATAATGGTATAGTGCAGAATACGTTGGGCAAGATATGCGTGCAGACAAAGCTCAAATGACCTGATGCACTACCTATTGCACTCTTGTCAATTCAGAACACCCCACACTCAAAAATGGGTTTATCATGGATGCCAACATATGGAGTGTACCAAGACCAAATACGTTTTCTGATATTGATGATCCTTTCTTCATTGATTACTGTGCTCAGTTAACTAAAGATTTGCATTTGATTCATGCTCAAGTGAAATAGGCACTTCCAAAACACATTGAGGGACCTGCTTAAACTGTGGAGACTGGTGACTAGGTATTTGTACGCAACTTTCAGTGAAAATCCATCCTTGAGATACGCTGATAGGGACTAATTCAAGTTCTGCTTGCTATGCAGGCAGCTGTGAAGTGTGAGGGATGCAAGCATTGGATACCATATGACCAGTGGGTGAGAGACAATGTGATCACAAGACAGAACAGATACCTCTGCAAGTACCTTTTGGGGATGGGAAAGTAGTAATTCATGATCAGCTATTACCCTTGGAAGAACACATTTCTGGATCAAGTCCCCCTCCTGAACTATTTGATGCTGATTCTGAGCCCCGGTATAATTTGTGCCCCAGTAAGAACAGTAAAAAGAAGAAACAGTTCCTGGAGGGACTGCCACCCATGCCTGTGGTCAAGACCGCCAACTCCTGGACCTGTACATAAGCTTGCCATTGAAGCTTCCAAGTAAAAGACACTGGGGACTTATTGATTTAGCAGAATAAGGTAGTATAGGGATAGTTTTATTGTTAGATTGGGATGAATGAACTTACTGACATATCTCTACGCCCCTTTGGAAAGTTACCCACTGATATGAATCCTGAAGAACAAGAGTTATGTCTACGTAGAGACAATACACCCTTGAGCAGGAAAGGAAAAATGTTGATCATTATGATTATTTTTCTGATTTGTATATTTTTTTCTCTATTGTCTTTCCGGTTGGAATGGGCATATCCTGTGCACAAGATGATTCCCTCGACAACTTCATCTCCCGAGTATAGTTTTCACACATTGTCACTACACAAACCGAACCACAGAGAGAAGTATCCTAACAATTCCTTTGTAAGAACACTACATAACTTGCATCAAATAGTTAACAAAAGAAATTGTTAGATATATTCTCTATTGCCCCCCACAATAGAAAAAGGAATGCCATTTACTACTCTCCCAGTTTCTTTTAATGGATTGTGTAGAATTGCTTCACAAATGGGAGCTGCAACACTGATGGCTTTGAGACAGGATTCCTTAAAAAGCATGTCATGATATCTCAGCTACATGTCGGAATTTAATAGTACATGTGGGGTAAACAAAGGAAGAAGGGATATCGACTGAGGAGGAACATGATATCTATAATAGGTCATTCATAACACCTGAACATGAGAAAAGAACGCAAACTAGTGTGATAGTTACTACTGCAATAGAACCTCTGCGTTTTACCCAGAATGGGATGGAATGGGTAGGAGAAAGTAGATGTAATACATCTATAAAGGTGAATGAGACAGCACCTCATCCGTTTTTCTCTACTTCTAAAACAATATTTGGTTGTGGGAATATTCTATTGTCGTTTGCCAGCAGGATGGTCGGGTGCTTGCTATTTGGCATTTTTATTACCACCTGTTTATATGGCTCCGCCTAATTATCATAAGACACATACAACAGAGAAGAGAGAAGTGCAGGTAAAACAGGCTGATACAGCCTCAAAGATACTCCATGATGTCTTAATGAGTATACTAAGCATGCTCAGCGCCATTATTTAACGCCTGGGTCAGGGCAGGCGTTAGGGGACGTGTGGGTCAGAGACCATGGAAACAGCGCACAGGTGCCCTTCCCTGCACCCAGGGGCACGCCCACCCACTCCCACCCACAGCTGGAGGACACCTAAGGATCAGAGGACCCATCCCCGGTAAGTCCAGGTAAGAATTTTCGATTTTTCTTTTAAAGTGCCATGGGGGGCCTAACTTGGGCCCCCTACATGGCACGGTGCCCAATGGCCATGCCCAGGGGACATAAGTCCCCTGGGCATGGCCATTAGGCTGGGGGGCGTGACTCCTGTCTTTACTAAGACAGGAGTCATGTCCATGGAGGTTGTGCATCAAAACAATGACACTAGTCAGGTTTGCTTCAAAAAGTATAACTCTGGACCAAAATATACAAAACCAGAAAGTCGTTTTCAATCCCACAATCCTTTTCACTAGCTGTCCTCAACCTATAGCAGCACAATCTTGTCCACCAATCCGTGCGTAGCTTTTCTCACCAACCAACCTATTGGTAGCATCAAAAGGAATTAGAGTTTTTAATGTTTAATGTGTGATTTATGAATTTAAAAAAAATGCGCACATAATACAAATCCACTTCTGTTATATATGTAATGTGATGAATTAACAATTTATAATGAAATGTTTTACTGGGAGAAGTGACCCATTGGGCCAGTCACAGCTTCCAGGTGCCCCACAGCTCTCCTGCCTGCCACTGACAGCTCCGCCAGCATTCCTGAGCCTGATTACGACAGCTCTGCCCACATTCCTGTGCCTGATTGAGACAGCTCCAGCCGCATTCCTGAACCTGATTGCGACTGCTTCACCCTCATTCCTGGGCCTGACTGCGACAGCTCCGCCTGCATTCCTGAGCCTGACTGCATCTGCTGACGCCTCCTTTGTGCGAATGCTGCTCCCACCCCTCCCCCCCACCTTCCAGGACTTACAAAGGAGGACGCAGGGCCACAGCAGAACGCACCAAAGGCATGCCAAAGGCAAGCCTTTCTGCACTCATCCCATCTTCTCATCCCCAATCGCAACCCCACCAAGGCGCTCCAGTCCATGGACGTCAGACAACTCATCAACAGCTGTTTCCCGGCCTCCTCACGCTGAGCCAAAGGACCCTTCACCTGCCTTCACTGCAACACAGGCCCACCTGCACACACTAATGCCCACACTGCACACACACAGAAGACTAAGAACAGCCAAGCACCACTCCAGTGCATCCTGCTAAATGCCCATTCCTTATGCAAACATGCCACAGGAATCTGGGACACCATCACCACCCACGACCTGGATGTCGTCTTCATCACCGAAACATGGTTAACACCCTCCTCAAAGTCCGGCATCGCCATGGCCACCCCTGATGGCTTCAAGATGATACACCAAGACTTCACCAACAAACATGGTGGGGGCATCGCCATCATCTTCAAGGAAACTATCCAATGCACCATCACCAAAGACGACCCAACGTCCCTCGTGAAGCAACTCAGCTTCCGACTCCAGACCGATGCCAACACCATGATGGAGGCACCCTTGCATACAGACCCATGGGATCACGCCCAGCCTTGTGCAATGCCATCGCCAATCTGATTGCCCCCCTCGTCATCGACTCCCTCCACTACATTCTACTGGGCGATCTCAATTTACACCTGAACAACGTCAACAACACCTACTCCACTTCCCTCATAGAGAACTGAGCAACATCAGCCTCACCCAACTGGTCACCTCCTTCACGCACAAAGATGGACACACACTGGACGTCATCTTCTCTTTTAGCAACAGAATCAATTTCACCCATGTGGTAACTCACCTTAAATGATCACGTCATCATCCACATAACCATTACCAGTTCCCAGCACACGACCTCCAAGCACCTCAGCACCCCTCACCAAAGCTGGGGCAAGGTAACCGAGACCCTATGGCCCCAGGCCCTAGGCACCACACAACCCGAGCTCATGGTGACCTTGATCTCAACCAGGCTGCCCAAAACTTCACCACCAAATCCACCAACATAGTCGCCCCACTGAAACCAGCTAAAACCAACAACACCTCCAAGCTAGTAAGATGGTACACTCTGGAGCTCAGAAACCTCAAACACGACTGTCACCGACTTGAAAAACAACAGCACCTGACCAAGGACCCCCTCCAACAGAGCCACTTACAAGGCATCCCAAACAACTACCACCACCACCACATCAAGGCAGCACAAAGAGCAGCAGGTACTGTCTGCATCTACACCACTGCCAACCACATGAAAGAACTCTTCAGAATGATCAAGGAATTCTCTAACCCAATAGCCACAGAGACCACTATCTACCTATCCCAGGAACTCTGTGACACCCTCTCAGACTACTTCCACAGCAAGATCACCACAATATACAACAATTTCGGCCACCTCCAACCCTCCACCTCAAGCCTAGACAACATCTATCAAGCAGCAAACATCAGCCACACGATAACCTCCTGGCCCCCGATTACCACACAGATCACCACAGCCATGATGTCATCTATCCACTCTAGGGTACCCACTGCCTCCGGCCCCCACCGGCTTTTCAACCTCAGAGTCAACACTATTAGAACAGAACTAACCTGCATCCGCAACACCACTGTTTCCACAGCAACCTTCCTGGACCAATGGAAGCACGCAGAGGTCAGGCCCTTCCTAAATAATCCCTCCGCCGACCTTAAAAAATTACAGATCGATCTTGCTGCTCCCCTTCCGGCCAAAGTGCTCAAGAAAGCCATCAACCAACAGTACACCAACTACCTCGAACAAAACCACCTTCTTGACACCTCACAGTCAGGACTGCAGACCAACCACAGCAAGGAGACTGCAATGATCGCCGCCACAGACGACATCAGGACCCTCCTCGACCAAGGAGAGTCGGCAGCTCTGATCCTTCTGGACCTTTCCGAAGCGTTTGATAGTCTCCCACCACACTCTCCTCAACACACTCCACAACATAGGCAGTCAACAAAACACCCTTAAGAGGGTCGCCTCTTTCCTCTCAGCCCACACACAGACTATTCGTCTTCCTCCCTTCACTTCTACATCCAAGAACATCACCTGCGGGGTACCCCAAGGATCCTCCCTCAGCCTAAACCTGTTCAACAGCTACATGACCTCCCTCGCAGACATCGCCAGATCCTACAGACTCAATGTACTCTCCTATGTCGATGACCCTCACCTAATCCTCTCACTCACCAAAGACCCCCACAATGCCAAACCTAACTTCCATGCCATGACCAACGTAGCAACATGGATGAAAAACAGCTGCGTCAAACTAAACATCAAAAATATGGAAGTCCTGATCTTTGGGAAGAACACCTCCATAAGGGACCACAGATGGTGGCCAGAAAAACTCAAACACCCTCTCCATCAGACCACGTACATCATCCTCGACTGCCAACTATCCATGAATCAACAAGTAAACTCAGTTGCCCCTCCTGCTTCTACATCCTCCGTATGTTCCTCCCCATCTTCAAATGGAGCCATACCAACACCAGAAAGACAGTCATGCATGCCCTGATCATAAGCTGCCTCAACTATAGCAAAACTCTCTATGGCGGAGTGCTTTCCCAGCTACTTAAAAGACACCAGACACTACAGAACACCACAGCCGTACTCATCTTCAACCTCCCCAAGGGCTCAAGCATCATCTCACACCTCAGGAACCTCCACTTGCTCTGCATCCAGAAAATATGCTAATTTAAAATCCTCACTCTTGCATACAAGGCTCTCCACAACCTAGGGCCATCCTACATCAACCATCGACTGAGTTTCTACATCGCACCAAGACAACTACACTTGCACACACCTCCCGCATCCATCACAGCCACAGCAGAAGCCGCTCCTTCTCCTACACAGCAGCCAAGACCTGGAACAGGCTGCCCCTCGACCTCGGAACAGCTACCTCCCCTGGCCGACTTCAGAAGGAGACTAAAGACATGGCTTTTCGATGGAGACATGGCACCCTCAGCTTCTGGATACCCTTAGGGGTGATAGTGCTGCGCTTTACAAATGCTATGGTTGATTGACTGATTGACTGATTCTGATGGGATATTATTAATGATGAATTTACAAGTTTGCATATTATGTGTGTTTATTAACAAGTATTTTTAATTAATTTTATATTTCTCATATTAGCATAACTTAGGCCTGCAGCAATCGTATTTTAAGTCATGTAAAGTGAGGAATCATTGTTCTTTTTACCTGTGTTTTTCTCTAGATTCCGTTCCCATGAGTAGCAATAGGTTCTTTGTTAAATTGTACGGAGACTTTTAGTTTAGCAACCTTGAAAGGGAACATCCAGCCCTGTGGACTTAATGTGAAGTAATTTGTTCCAATTGACATACGGATTCACATGGAATTGAGACAAGCATATTGTAAACCCTGTGAATAAATTGGACTGTTGAAAAGGATTACAAATTGTTTTGAACTGTTGAAGTCACACGGAAAAAGGAGATGTTCTCAGGCTAGACCTCGGAATCTGATGTACTGTTGCAACTTGAAGTTCACTGATATTTCGATTGGATGATGCCCCTTTTTGCTGATGTGGTGCCACTGGATCAACAAATCACATTAATTTGTGTGTTTTTTATTAGGGATGGAACTTGCACGTTTTAGTAAGTCTTGCATTCTCTCTGCAGCTCTTCAGACCCCTTGACCCTGTTCAGTTTTCTCTGCATCTTTCCTGACGACACTCTTGACTGAACTTTGTTGCTGATCCTGATGCTTTGCTGATGAAGAATCCTTGAATGCTGCCCTTGTAGAGATAATTCTTGCTCTCTCTGCTGATTTCCATTTCCCTTGACATGTCCTTTTTTTACGATAGAATTTATTATGTTGATACTAACTCTTTTTATTTTTCTAGCTAGTATTCTGAAGTCCAAGATATATTCTTTTGCAAATTATTTGTAGTCTTCTTTTTGTATTTTGCCTGCATCTGTTTGCCCCCTCACATGCATTTCCTAATTTGGTAAGTTGTAGGGACAACCTAAATCCAGCCTTAAATTTGCATACTATGCTTAACTGAAGCTGACAAATGTTGGTAAAGTCTGACCTTGTAGGAAAGTACCATCTTGCCTGGCATGTTACCCCCATTTTTCACTGTATATATGTTGTTTTAGTTGTATGTGTCACTGGGACCCTGGTAACCCAGGGCCCCAGTGCTCATAAGTGTGCCTGAATGTGTTACCTGTGTAGTGACTAACTGTCTCACTGAGGCTCTGCTAATCAGAACCTCAGTGGTTATGCTCTCTCATTTCTTTCCAAATTGTCACTAACAGGCTAGTGACCATTTTTACCAATTTACATTGGCTTACTGGAACACCCTTATAATTCCCTAGTATATGGTACTGAGGTACCCAGGGTATTGGGGTTCCAGGAGATCCCTATGGGCTGTAGCATTTCTTTTGCCACCCATAGGGAGCTCTGACAATTCTTACACAGGCCTGCCACAGCAGCCTGAGTGAAATAACGTCCACGTTATTTCACAGCCATTTTACACTGCACTTAAGTAACTTATAAGTCACCTATATGTCTAACCTTTACCTGGTAAAGGTTAGGTGCAAAGTTACTTAGTGTGAGGGCACCCTGGCACTAGCCAAGGTGCCCCCACATTGTTCAGAGCCAATTCCCTGAACTTTGTGAGTGCGGGGACACCATTACACGCGTGCACTACATATAGGTCACTACCTATATGTAGCTCCACAATGGTAACTCCGAATATGGCCATGTAACATGTCTATGATCATGGAATTGCCCCCTCTATACCATCCTGGCATAGTTGGCACAATCCCATGATCCCAGTGGTCTGTAGCACAGACCCTGGTACTGCCAAACTGCCCTTCCTGGGGTTTCACTGCAGCTGCTGCTGCTGCCAACCCCTCAGACAGGCATCTGCCCTCCTGGGGTCCAGCCAGGCCTGGCCCAGGATGGCAGAACAAAGAACTTCCTCTGAGAGAGGGTGTTACACCCTCTCCCTTTGGAAAATGGTGTGAAGGCAGGGGAGGAGTAGCCTCCCCCAGCCTCTGGAAATGCTTTGTTGGGCACAGATGTGCCCAATTCTGCATAAGCCAGTCTACACCGGTTCAGGGGACCCCTTAGCCCTGCTCTGGCGCGAAACTGGACAAAGGAAAGGGGAGTAACCACTCCCCTGACCTGCACCTCCCCTGGGAGGTGTCCAGAGCTCCTCCAGTGTGCTCCAGACCTCTGCCATCTTGGAAACAGAGGTGCTGCAGGCACACTGGACTGCTCTGAGTGGCCAGTGCCACCAGGTGACGTCAGAGACTCCTTGTGATAGGCTCCTTCAGGTGTTACTAGCCTATCCTCTCTCCTAGGTAGCCAAACCCTCTTTTCTGGCTATTTAGGGTCTCTGTCTCTGGGGAAACTTTAGATAACGAATGTAAGAGCTCATCCGAGTTCCTCTGCATCTCTCTCTTCACCTTCTGCCAAGGAATCGACTGCTGACCGAGCTGGAAGCCTGCAAACCTGCAACATAGTAGCAAAGATGACTACTTCAACTCTGTAACGCTGATCCTGCCGCCTTCTCGACTGTTTTCCTGCTTGTGCATGCTGTGGGGGTAGTCTGCCTCCTCTCTGCACCAGAAGCTCCGAAGAAATCTCCTGTGGGTCGACGGAATCTTCCCCCTGCAACCGCAGGCACCAAAAACCTGCATTACCGGTCCCTTGGGTCTCCTCTCAGCACAACGAGCGAGGTCCCTCGAATCCAGCGACTCTGTCCAAGTGACCCCCACAGTCCAGTGACTCTTCAGTCCAAGTTTGGTGGAGGTAAGTCCTTGCCTCACCTCGCTGGGCTGCATTGCTGGGAACCGCGACTTTTGCAGCTACTCCGGCCCCTGTGCACTTCCGGCGGAAATCCTTTGTGCACAGCCAAGCCTGGGTCCACGGGACTCTAACCTGCATTGCACGACTTTCTAAGTTGGTCTCCGGCGACGTGGGACTCCTTTGTGCGACTTCGGGTGAGCACCGTTTCACGCATCCTTGTAGTGCCTGTTTCTGGCACTTCTCCGGGTGCTACCTGCTGCTAAGAGGGCTCCTTGTCTTGCTCGACATCCCTTCTCTCTCCTGGTCCAATTTGCGACCTCCTGGTCCCTCCAGGGCCACAGCAGCATCCAAAAACGCTAACCGCACAATTTGCAGCTAGCAAGGCTTGTTGGCGTTCTTTCGGCGGAAAAACACTTCTGCACGACTCTCCATGGCGAGTGGGATCCGTCCACCAAAGGGGAAGTCTCTAGCCCTTTTCGTTCCTGCAGAAACCTCAGCTTCTTCTGTCCAGTAGAAGCTTCTTTGCACCCGCAGCTGGCATTTCCTGGGCATTTGCCCATCTCCGACTTGCTTGTGACTTTTGGACTTGGTCCCCTTATTCCACAGGTACCCTAGATTGGAAATCCACAGTTGTTGCATTGTTGGTTTGTGTCTTTCCTGCATTATTCCTCTAACACGACTTCTTTGTCCTTAGGAGAACTTTAGTGCACTTTGCACTCACTTTTCAGGGTCTTGGGGAGGGTTATTTTTCTAACTCTCACTATTTTCTAATAGTCCCAGCGACCCTCTACAAGGTCACATAGGTTTGGGGTCCATTCGTGGTTCGCATTCCACTTTTGGAGTATATGGTTTGTGTTGCCCCTATCCCTATGTTTCCCCATTGCATCCTGTTGTAACTATACATTGTTTGCACTGTTTTCTAAGACTATACTGCATATTTTTGCTATTGTGTATATATATCTTGTGTATATTTCCTATCCTCTCACTGAGAGTACACTCTAAGATACTTTGGCATATTGTCATAAAAATAAAGTACCTTTATTTTTAGTATAACTGTGTATTGTGTTTTCTTATGATATTGTGCATATGACACTAGGTGGTACTGTAGTAGCTTCACACGTCTCCTAGTTCAGCCTAAGCTGCTCTGCTAAGCTACCATTATCTATCAGCCTAAGCTGCTAGACACCCTATACACTAATAAGCGATAACTGGGCCTGGTGCAAGGTGCACGTACCCCTTGGTACTCACTACAAGCCAGTCCAGCCTCCTACAGACCTGTAATATGTTTCTGTATCTTAGATAATTTCATTAATGATATGTCTAATTCTTATTAAATGCCTAATTGTGTTAATGCTAACTCATTTGAATTTGTTTCACCACTTTGGGCAACTATGGGGATCATATATCTTTATAATTTGATTTTGTGAATTGTCTTCATGACACTAACTTTGTGGTTGTAAAATAAAGCCCTGATTGGAGTTTTCCTTCCGTGACCACGTTGATCATGGTGTCTAAATTGTTGGGGTGGTGGTGATGTACTTGATGTACTTTACTTGAAAAGGTGGATTCAGGCATTACGGATACTCCATTTAGAGAAATAATACATAGTCATAGAAGAGAATGTTACACAAAACACTGATTCCTTGGAGTCTGCTCCCACATTGTGGAAGGATGTGGAACTGTATGAGTATAACCTATGGTATGAGAAGGGATCTAGCCTGCACAGTCACCAATGCAGAGAGAAAACTGAAGATATTAAAGGAGCAAGTAGCAGCTGGAATGCTATCCCTAAATACAAATAAATAAATATATAAAGGAGGTGATGACAGGGTTAGAACACCAGGATTATAGATCATACACTGAAGACAATATAATAGTGGGGCTAAAGCAGGCTCTCTGTAGGTCTGGCTGACTAACAGGGGACAAAGATCAGGGGCCTTAAAAACCATAGGAGACAGAGAAGGAGACATAGAAATAACCACTAATAGTAGATTTATGAAATATATATTAGATGCAATAGGATTGCCTAATTTAACAGGGTGTCTATGTGAAGATCTTCATAACCCCCTAGATGTAGGAGATGTGAAACTAGCAATCAGTAACTTGACTGTTGGGAAAGCTCTGGTGTCTATCCATTACATTGTATGTGAAGTATGCTAAAATGTTGTTGATCCCCTTATTAAACATGTTCAATGAGTCAGTTGCTGTTGGCATGGAAACGTTCCCTAGATTGTGACAGATGTGCACCCTTGCCCCGAGTGCCACAGCTGCAACCATATCTGGATCCTTGGTTCTGATTTTTGGTCATGGGGAAACACGGATCATGAGTGTGCACCATGGGCTACTCTTGATTTACGGATTATGGTCTTGTTAGACCGAGAGGGGCACCCAAAGTATTGCTTTCATAGAGATAAATGACTACCGCCTCTACCAAATGTTGAGTAGCATGACCAAGGTGGTGGCAGCATACTGTGTTTTTGTAATGAGGATCAGTAGTGTGAACAGGCCTTTTTGCCTGTATCACTGGAGTGAGCCTCACTCATGTGAGGTTCTGCTGCTGTATGCTTTACTTGCCCTTGGACTACTGTGGTGAACACTGTGATAGACACCATTTTAGTTAGGATAAGTTAGCCTGTTTGGACATATGGAAAGAGATGATACATTTTGTGTCCTGATTGCTTAGTCTGATAAGATTTAAATTTTAGGTATTCATTTTGTTTTATAAATACAGTGTCAAATCAGTGGCCAAACCCTATAGAAAGTCCAGGATTTGACATCTGAGTAGGAAAGGTCTTTGTACTTAGATTATCACCAATGATCAGGCCAGATCAGCCAAAGTTTCCCCTGCCCAAACCACAGGGGATGCAGGAGTCTGTAGCCCGAACAGTCCTGGGTTGCTTGTGTTCCCATTCAGAGTGGACCTATCTGGTCCCTTTGGGCTGAACTGTTCATTGGAAAAGGGCCAAAGTTGATTTGCATGTGGCTGATTCCTATATGAAGTGGCATGGTGGGCAAAAAAACGACAAACTGGGATGCAGCTCATAGTAATTACCACTGGCTGAGAATAACCTCATAACCTGTGAATTCCATCCATCACTTTTTTCTTTATAGACATACTATGTAGCCTCCCTTTAGATTAGAAAAGTGTGCCAGAAATTTTTAACTAAGGAAGCACTAGTGGCTACTTGCATGGGCTGTACATAGGACTGTCTTAAAGTAGTGTATTACTGTCATTTATGGTTTAACATATCTACCGAAATTTCTCAGTCTGACTACAAAGAATATTGCAAGCATGCAAATCAATGAAATATCCAATACTAGTTAAACTATTGTCACTATATTGAGTACTAAGAAAGCATTAGAATTACTATTTCAAAGGGGCTGTGGCCCATATTTACAAGCAGCCTGCGCCGAAGGAGTGTCATTTTTAGTGACTCGCCGGCAGCGCAGGCTGCTGGCCCGTATCTACAAGGGCATGAAAAGCCACTCTGCTTGGCTTTTCATGGCCTCGTAGATATGGAGTAAGGCAATGCAGTGCAAGTCGCTGCATTGCCTTACTTTGTGTCAGGGAGGCGTTTCCATTGGTGTTGTGTGGGTATTTCCATAAAGGATCCATGGATTTTGATGCATTCCCAGATTCACAAGGTTTTGTAAACCTGGGAATGCATCAAAAGTATGCGCCACCCCAGGGATGGTGTAAGAGTGACGAGACGGGGAGAAATATCTTTATTTCTCCCTGTTTTTTCCTCTTTCTATGTGTGCTGCATTCTGCAGCACACATAGAAGGGGGAAAACACCTCCATCAATAGTCCCTTCCTGCACAAAAACAATCATCCCTGCATGGTACAAGGGTACTTGTGTCGGCGCTAGGCAGCAGTTTGTGCACCAGGCAGGAAGAGAGGACAGAAATGCACTGTATTTTCGTAGCTATGGCACATTTTGCAAAAGTGGCCCTGTGTTTTATTCATTCACTCTCTATTTGAGGAGAAAATGTATTAAGGGGGCGAATCTCATTCACTGATGATAATCAATATTAAGTATGTTTCATGGTTACCTGATAAGCTTTACAAAATCATAATTTTGAGTTTGAATGAGGGGGGTTTCCATTCACAGATGTCTAAATTGAAAAAATCGGTGCCCAAGATGGAGGACAGGTGAGATATATTCTCCTGTCTTTCCGTCTCCGCCGACCTTTAGCACCCAGAAGCACACTTCCTGCCCACCCTATAAAGCTCCTCCAGCACCTCATGAAAATTGCTTCCTCCCTGGAATAGCTTGCACCCGCTGAACGGATGACATGGCCCCATTTCAGCACCTCCAGCCACAAACATTTCAACCACACAGACACCCAGGACTGCAAAATGGCGACTGCGATGATGGAGTTGTGAGAAGCGTCGCTGCCTGCTCGCAGGGTTCGGGCAGACCTTGCACTAGATAATCATCGTTGCCCCAGACCTTGCTGAGCACTCCTGGCTGGCGGCACAGATTAACTGCTTGTATTGTCACCGGCTCCTTGGGCCCATCACCGCCTTCGGTGATACCAGTAAGAGAGTGGCATCAGCGGGGACAAAACTAGCCACCTGAGGAGGGGGAGTGACAGACGGGTGGTCTCTCCGCCCCCACAACAAACCCTCACCTCTCGGTCCCGCTGCCTCCTGCACCACAGAGCCGCTGCTGCGAGCTTGGTGGGAGGACCCAGCCTTAAGGCTGAAGACACTCACCACCACCTGCACCCGAGGCCTCGGCGCCATGGAGCCGGATAGATCTACGCCTCACCCACCACCCAGCACTGGCTCTGCAATCAACCCTCTGGAGAACAGAGGGCATTTTCTGGCAGCCCTCTTGGGACAGTGAATTGAAACCCAGCATACTTTCACACCTTAAGGACACTAGATCCCCTACAGCCCGCAAGCTGCTCTTGTGCAGATCGCCAGCACTTCATCTATAACTTAGGGATTGACATAGAGGAGGGAGCCCTCCGTCTACTCCCCGCGGCATCCCACAATGCCCCTTCATCCATCCTGGTGTGCGTTCACAATTTTCAAACAAAATAACTTATCCTCCACGAAGCACAAATGACTCACCCAGTGCAGTTCAGGGGACACGCCCCCTTGTTATAGCAAGACTTATCAGTGATCACCCACCAAAAACAACGGGACTTCTGCCCAGTCACTACTCACCTGCACAAACTTGATGTAATGTACTTCTGAGTCCACCCCTTCCGACTCATATTCCGCCTTGATAGAAAACTGCACCACCTTCAATCGCTTAAGGAAGCTTGCAAACTCTTTGACATTGCAGAACCTTTTGCTCCGGACATTTCAGATAGAGCCCCGGACTTCAAGAAACACAAGGCATCTTGTTGGCGACTTGTCAAGAGGTCTCCTCCAACTACAAAGCCTGACCCCACCTCCACGGCCAGGGAGAGTCAATCAGTTATTCAGTCTTTATCAGAGGTTGCTGCATGCTCAGGGGAGCCCTGATGTCTGGACTTGACATGTATCTTACTATAAATTCGTTGGGCCGGAGGGTGGCTGAAGGGTGGGGGTGCGGGATGGAGGACACCCATTGTGTGATGCCTTTGCGGCCCCCCCTTTTGGCAGACAGGATAATCTCCTCCCCCTGGTCAGGCTGATGGTGTAGGTTACCATCAAGGGTGGACGTTTTCATATTTTGTTTCTTATAGTTTGTTTTGCTTATTTAACTGTTGACTGGTGTGTTTTACCTTCACACAGCACAGAAGCACACCCCATTCCCGGGAGAAACTGGCATTGGGCGCTATCATGCACCCCTCAATCCATTAACGTTGCACCTTACCCCATTTGGGGCTCAGGCTTCGTCCTGCAACTCTCTGCCCAATAAACCTGGACATCAAAGTCACAAGTCTCAATGTTAGGGGTCAAGAGTCTCAATGTTAGGGGCCTTAACAGACTTTCCAAGAGGAAAGAATAATGTCCCTATTAGAGCGCTCTTGTAGCAATATATGCTTACTCCAGGAAACTCATCTTCTACCCAAAGATGTACCCTGTATGCATTCACAGGGGTTCCCGTGCCTGCTGTGGTCTACCAACTCTACCAAAAAAGGAAGGGTGGCCATTTTATTCTCAGTGCGGTTCAGTGGCGACATATTCTCTAAGGTGACCGAGACTCAAGGGTGCTTCCTTGCGTACTGACTCCAGCTGGAACATTTCATTTCACCCTAGCAAATATGTATGCCTCCTATGACCAACAAGAACCGTTCATCCTAAAATGCACTCACACCACTCCTTCAAAATCTAGACGTGGCTATCTTGATTGGGGGCAATCTAAATCTGGTCATGGACAATAATATGGACAAATTGGCCCAATGTTAGGACCAAATAGGGGCGTTTTCACCGCCAGGCGTGAATTGGCTGGCACAGTGTGGCCTTGTAGATGTCTGGCGCTCTCACCATCCGGACACCAGAGACTTTACCCAGCACACAAAACCTACGCTTGAATTGATTACTTCCTGACAACCCCAGGCATGCAGGCCCTTATTGTAGACTACGACACAGCCCCTAGATAACCATCAGATCATGCACCATTATCCCTCACCTTCCACACTAAAGCCCTGCCCTCCTTTAGTCCACACAGGCACCTAAGAGACATGCTACTACAGTCACATCTATCCAGAAGACCAGAGCTGACTATTTAGAGGCTAACAACAACAGCCCAACTGCACTATCCTTTCTTTGGGAGGCACTGAAACTGGTTGTCAGAGGGAAATTTATCTCTACATCTGCCTCCAAAAACCAACATCGGAAGGAGAAGCAGGTGACACTGAAGCTGAAAGTTCTGGCGGAGTGCTTTCCCAGCTACTTAAAAGACACCAGACACTACAGAACACCACAGCCGTACTCATCTTCAACCTCCCCAAGGGCTCAAGCATCATCTCACACCTCAGGAACCTCCACTTGCTCTGCATCCAGAAAATATGCTAATTTAAAATCCTCACTCTTGCATACAAGGCTCTCCACAACCTAGGGCCATCCTACATCAACCATCGACTGAGTTTCTACATCGCACCAAGACAACTACACTTGCACACACCTCCCGCATCCATCACAGCCACAGCAGAAGCCGCTCCTTCTCCTACACAGCAGCCAAGACCTGGAACAGGCTGCCCCTCGACCTCGGAACAGCTACCTCCCCTGGCCGACTTCAGAAGGAGACTAAAGACATGGCTTTTCGATGGAGACATGGCACCCTCAGCTTCTGGATACCCTTAGGGGTGATAGTGCTGCGCTTTACAAATGCTATGGTTGATTGACTGATTGACTGATTCTGATGGGATATTATTAATGATGAATTTACAAGTTTGCATATTATGTGTGTTTATTAACAAGTATTTTTAATTAATTTTATATTTCTCATATTAGCATAACTTAGGCCTGCAGCAATCGTATTTTAAGTCATGTAAAGTGAGGAATCATTGTTCTTTTCACCTGTGTTTTTCTCTAGATTCCGTTCCCATGAGTAGCAATAGGTTCTTTGTTAAATTGTACGGAGACTTTTAGTTTAGCAACCTTGAAAGGGAACATCCAGCCCTGTGGACTTAATGTGAAGTAATTTGTTCCAATTGACATACGGATTCACATGGAATTGAGACAAGCATATTGTAAACCCTGTGAATAAATTGGACTGTTGAAAAGGATTACAAATTGTTTTGAACTGTTGAAGTCACACGGAAAAAGGAGATGTTCTCAGGCTAGACCTAGGAATCTGATGTACTGTTGCAACTTGAAGTTCACTGATATTTCGATTGGATGATGCCCCTTTTTGCTGATGTGGTGCCACTGGATCAACAAATCACATTAATTTGTGTGTTTTTTATTAGGGATGGAACTTGCACGTTTTAGTAAGTCTTGCATTCTCTCTGCAGCTCTTCAGACCCCTTGACCCTGTTCAGTTTTCTCTGCATCTTTCCTGACGACACTCTTGACTGAACTTTGTTGCTGATCCTGATGCTTTGCTGATGAAGAATCCTTGAATGCTGCCCTTGTAGAGATAATTTTTGCTCTCTCTGCTGATTACCATTTCCCTTGACATGTCCTTTTTTTACGATAGAATTTATTATGTTGATACTAACTCTTTTTATTTTTCTAGCTAGTATTCTGAAGTCCAAGATATATTCTTTTGCAAATTATTTGTTGTCTTCTTTTTGTATTTTGCCTGCATCTGTTTGCCCCCTCACATGCATTTCCTAATTTGGTAAGTTGTAGGGACAACCTAAATCCAGCCTTAAATTTGCATACTATGCTTAACTGAAGCTGACAAATGTTGGTAAAGTCTGACCTTGTAGGAAAGTACCATCTTGCCTGGCATGTTACCCCCATTTTTCACTGTATATATGTTGTTTTAGTTGTATGTGTCACTGGGACCCTGGTAACCCAGGGCCCCAGTGCTCATAAGTGTGCCTGAATGTGTTACCTGTGTAGTGACTAACTGTCTCACTGAGGCTCTGCTAATCAGAACCTCAGTGGTTATGCTCTCTCATTTCTTTCCAAATTGTCACTAACAGGCTAGTGACCATTTTTACCAATTTACATTGGCTTACTGGAACACCCTTATAATTCCCTAGTATATGGTACTGAGGTACCCAGGGTATTGGGGTTCCAGGAGATCCCTATGGGCTGTAGCATTTCTTTTGCCACCCATAGGGAGCTCTGACAATTCTTACACAGGCCTGCCACAGCAGCCTGAGTGAAATAACGTCCACGTTATTTCACAGCCATTTTACACTGCACTTAAGTAACTTATAAGTCACCTATATGTCTAACCTTTACCTGGTAAAGGTTAGGTGCAAAGTTACTTAGTGTGAGGGCACCCTGGCACTAGCCAAGGTGCCCCCACATTGTTCAGAGCCAATTCCCTGAACTTTGTGAGTGCGGGGACACCATTACACGCGTGCACTACATATAGGTCACTACCTATATGTAGCTCCACAATGGTAACTCCGAATATGGCCATGTAACATGTCTATGATCATGGAATTGCCCCCTCTATACCATCCTGGCATAGTTGGCACAATCCCATGATCCCAGTGGTCTGTAGCACAGACCCTGGTACTGCCAAACTGCCCTTCCTGGGGTTTCACTGCAGCTGCTGCTGCTGCCAACCCCTCAGACAGGCATCTGCCCTCCTGGGGTCCAGCCAGGCCTGGCCCAGGATGGCAGAACAAAGAACTTCCTCTGAGAGAGGGTGTTACACCCTCTCCCTTTGGAAAATGGTGTGAAGGCAGGGGAGGAGTAGCCTCCCCCAGCCTCTGGAAATGCTTTGTTGGGCACAGATGTGCCCAATTCTGCATAAGCCAGTCTACACCGGTTCAGGGGACCCCTTAGCCCTGCTCTGGCGCGAAACTGGACAAAGGAAAGGGGAGTAACCACTCCCCTGACCTGCACCTCCCCTGGGAGGTGTCCAGAGCTCCTCCAGTGTGCTCCAGACCTCTGCCATCTTGGAAACAGAGGTGCTGCAGGCACACTGGACTGCTCTGAGTGGCCAGTGCCACCAGGTGACGTCAGAGACTCCTTGTGATAGGCTCCTTCAGGTGTTACTAGCCTATCCTCTCTCCTAGGTAGCCAAACCCTCTTTTCTGGCTATTTAGGGTCTCTGTCTCTGGGGAAACTTTAGATAACGAATGCAAGAGCTCATCCGAGTTCCTCTGCATCTCTCTCTTCACCTTCTGCCAAGGAATCGACTGCTGACCGCGCTGGAAGCCTGCAAACCTGCAACATAGTAGCAAAGACGACTACTTCAACTCTGTAACGCTGATCCTGCCGCCTTCTCGACTGTTTTCCTGCTTGTGCATGCTGTGGGGGTAGTCTGCCTCCTCTCTGCACCAGAAGCTCCGAAGAAATCTCCGGTGGGTCGACGGAATCTTCCCCCTGCAACCGCAGGCACCAAAAACCTGCATTACCGGTCCCTTGGGTCTCCTCTCAGCACAACGAGCGAGGTCCCTCGAATCCAGCGACTCTGTCCAAGTGACCCACACAGTCCAGTGACTCTTCAGTCCAAGTTTGGTGGAGGTAAGTCCTTGCCTCACCTCGCTGGGCTGCATTGCTGGGAACCGCGACTTTTGCAGCTACTCCGGCCCCTGTGCACTTCCGGCGGAAATCCTTTGTGCACAGCCAAGCCTGGGTCCACGGCACTCTAACCTGCATTGCACGACTTTCTAAGTTGGTCTCCGGCGACGTGGGACTCCTTTGTGCGACTTCGGGTGAGCACCGTTTCACGCATCCTCGTAGTGCCTGTTTCTGGCACTTCTCCGGGTGCTACCTGCTGCTGAGAGGGCTCCTTGTCTTGCTCGATGTCCCTTCTCTCTCCTGGCCCAATTTGCGACCTCCTGGTCCCTCCAGGGCCACAGCAGCATCCAAAAACGCTAACCGCACAATTTGCAGCTAGCAAGGCTTGTTGGCGTTCTTTCGGCGGAAAAACACTTCTGCACGACTCTCCATGGCGAGAGGGATCGGTCCACCAAAGGGGAAGTCTCTAGCCCTTTTCGTTCCTGCAGAAACCTCAGCTTCTTCTGTCCAGTAGAAGCTTCTTTGCACCCACAGCTGGCATTTCCTGGGCATTTGCCCATCTCCGACTTGCTTGTGACTTTTGGACTTGGTCCCCTTATTCCACAGGTACCCTAGATTGGAAATCCACAGTTGTTGCATTGTTGGTTTGTGTCTTTCCTGCATTATTCCTCTAACACGACTTCTTTGTCCTTAGGAGAACTTTAGTGCACTTTGCACTCACTTTTCAGGGTCTTGGGGAGGGTTATTTTTCTAACTCTCACTATTTTCTAATAGTCCCAGCGACCCTCTACAAGGTCACATAGGTTTGGGGTCCATTCGTGGTTCGCATTCCACTTTTGGAGTATATGGTTTGTGTTGCCCCTATCCCTATGTTTCCCCATTGCATCCTGTTGTAACTATACATTGTTTGCACTGTTTTCTAAGACTATACTGCATATTTTTGCTATTGTGTATATATATCTTGTGTATATTTCCTATCCTCTCACTGAGAGTACACTCTAAGATACTTTGGCATATTGTCATAAAAATAAAGTACCTTTATTTTTAGTATAACTGTGTATTGTGTTTTCTTATGATATTGTGCATATGACACTAGGTGGTACTGTAGTAGCTTCACACGTCTCCTAGTTCAGCCTAAGCTGCTCTGCTAAGCTACCATTATCTATCAGCCTAAGCTGCTAGACACCCTATACACTAATAAGGGATAACTGGGCCTGGTGCAAGGTGCACGTACCCCTTGGTACTCACTACAAGCCAGTCCAGCCTCCTACAGACCTGTAATATGTTTCTGTATCTTAGATAATTTCATTAATGATATGTCTAATTCTTATTAAATGCCTAATTGTGTTAATGCTAACTCATTTGAATTTGTTTCACCACTTTGGGCAACTATGGGGATCATATATCTTTATAATTTGATTTTGTGAATTGTCTTCATGACACTAACTTTGTGGTTGTAAAATAAAGCCCTGATTGGAGTTTTCCTTCCGTGACCACGTTGATCATGGTGTCTAAATTGTTGGGGTGGTGGTGATGTACTTGATGTACTTTACTTGAAAAGGTGGATTCAGGCATTACGGATACTCCATTTAGAGAAATAATACATAGTCATAGAAGAGAATGTTACACAAAACACTGATTCCTTGGAGTCTGCTCCCACATTGTGGAAGGATGTGGAACTGTATGAGTATAACCTATGGTATGAGAAGGGATCTAGCCTGCACAGTCACCAATGCAGAGAGAAAACTGAAGATATTAAAGGAGCAAGTAGCAGCTGGAATGCTATCCCTAAATACAAATAAATAAATATATAAAGGAGGTGATGACAGGGTTAGAACACCAGGATTATAGATCATACACTGAAGACAATATAATAGTGGGGCTAAAGCAGGCTCTCTGTAGGTCTGGCTGACTAACAGGGGACAAAGATCAGGGGCCTTAAAAACCATAGGAGACAGAGAAGGAGACATAGAAATAACCACTAATAGTAGATTTATGAAATATATATTAGATGCAATAGGATTGCCTAATTTAACAGGGTGTCTATGTGAAGATCTTCATAACCCCCTAGATGTAGGAGATGTGAAACTAGCAATCAGTAACTTTACTGTTGGGAAAGCTCTGGTGTCTATCCATTACATTGTATGTGAAGTATGCTAAAATGTTGTTGATCCCCTTATTAAACATGTTCAATGAGTCAGTTGCTGTTGGCATGGAAACGTTCCCTAGATTGTGACAGATGTGCACCCTTGCCCCGAGTGCCACAGCTGCAACCATATCTGGATCCTTGGTTCTGATTTTTGGTCATGGGGAAACACGGATCATGAGTGTGCACCATGGGCTACTCTTGATTTACGGATTATGGTCTTGTTAGACCGAGAGGGGCACCCAAAGTATTGCTTTCATAGAGATAAATGACTACCGCCTCTACCAAATGTTGAGTAGCATGACCAAGGTGGTGGCAGCATACTGTGTTTTTGTAATGAGGATCAGTAGTGTGAACAGGCCTTTTTGCCTGTATCACTGGAGTGAGCCTCACTCATGTGAGGTTCTGCTGCTGTATGCTTTACTTGCCCTTGGACTACTGTGGTGAACACTGTGATAGACACCATTTTAGTTAGGATAAGTTAGCCTGTTTGGACATATGGAAAGAGATGATACATTTTGTGTCCTGATTGCTTAGTCTGATAAGATTTAAATTTTAGGTATTCATTTTGTTTTATAAATACAGTGTCAAATCAGTGGCCAAACCCTATAGAAAGTCCAGGATTTGACATCTGAGTAGGAAAGGTCTTTGTACTTAGATTATCACCAATGATCAGGCCAGATCAGCCAAAGTTTCCCCTGCCCAAACCACAGGGGATGCAGGAGTCTGTAGCCCGAACAGTCCTGGGTTGCTTGTGTTCCCATTCAGAGTGGACCTATCTGGTCCCTTTGGGCTGAACTGTTCATTGGAAAAGGGCCAAAGTTGATTTGCATGTGGCTGATTCCTATATGAAGTGGCATGGTGGGCAAAAAAACGACAAACTGGGATGCAGCTCATAGTAATTACCACTGGCTGAGAATAACCTCATAACCTGTGAATTCCATCCATCACTTTTTTCTTTATAGACATACTATGTAGCCTCCCTTTAGATTAGAAAAGTGTGCCAGAAATTTTTAACTAAGGAAGCACTAGTGGCTACTTGCATGGGCTGTACATAGGACTGTCTTAAAGTAGTGTATTACTGTCATTTATGGTTTAACATATCTACCGAAATTTCTCAGTCTGACTACAAAGAATATTGCAAGCATGCAAATCAATGAAATATCCAATACTAGTGAAACTATTGTCACTATATTGAGTACTAAGAAAGCATTAGAATTACTATTTCAAAGGGGCTGTGGCCCATATTTACAAGCAGCCTGCGCCGAAGGAGTGTCATTTTTAGTGACTCGCCGGCAGCGCAGGCTGCTGGCCCGTATCTACAAGGGCATGAAAAGCCACTCTGCTTGGCTTTTCATGGCCTCGTAGATATGGAGTAAGGCAATGCAGTGCAAGTCGCTGCATTGCCTTACTTTGTGTCAGGGAGGCGTTTCCATTGGTGTTGTGTGGGTATTTCCATAAAGGATCCATGGATTTTGATGCATTCCCAGATTCACAAGGTTTTGTAAACCTGGGAATGCATCAAAAGTATGCGCCACCCCAGGGATGGTGTAAGAGTGACGAGACGGGGAGAAATATCTTTATTTCTCCCTGTTTTTTCCTCTTTCTATGTGTGCTGCATTCTGCAGCACACATAGAAGGGGGAAAACACCTCCATCAATAGTCCCTTCCTGCACAAAAACAATCATCCCTGCATGGTACAAGGGTACTTGTGTCGGCGCTAGGCAGCAGTTTGTGCACCAGGCAGGAAGAGAGGACAGAAATGCACTGTATTTTCGTAGCTATGGCACATTTTGCAAAAGTGGCCCTGTGTTTTATTCATTCACTCTCTATTTGAGGAGAAAATGCATTAAAGGGGCGAATCTCATTCACTGATGATAATCAATATTAAGTATGTTTCATGGTTACCTGATAAGCTTTACAAAATCATAATTTTGAGTTTGAATGAGGGGGGTTTCCATTCACAGATGTCTAAATTGAAAAAATCGGTGCCCAAGATGGAGGACAGGTGAGATATATTCTCCTGTCTTTCCGTCTCCGCCGACCTTTAGCACCCAGAAGCACACTTCCTGCCCACCCTATAAAGCTCCTCCAGCACCTCATGAAAATTGCTTCCTCCCTGGAATAGCTTGCACCCGCTGAACGGATGACATGGCCCCATTTCAGCACCTCCAGCCACAAACATTTCAACCACACAGACACCCAGGACTGCAAAATGGCGACTGCGATGATGGAGTTGTGAGAAGCGTCGCTGCCTGCTCGCAGGGTTCGGGCAGACCTTGCACTAGATAATCATCGTTGCCCCAGACCTTGCTGAGCACTCCTGGCTGGCGGCACAGATTAACTGCTTGTATTGTCACCGGCTCCTTGGGCCCATCACCGCCTTCGGTGATACCAGTAAGAGAGTGGCATCAGCGGGGACAAAACTAGCCACCTGAGGAGGGGCAGTGACAGACGGGTGGTCTCTCCGCCCCCACAACAAACCATCACCTCTCGGTCCCGCTGCCTCCTGCACCACAGAGCCGCTGCTGCGAGCTTGGTGGGAGGACCCAGCCTTAAGGCTGAAGACACTCACCACCACCTGCACCCGAGGCCTCGGCGCCATGGAGCCGGATAGATCTACGCCTCACCCACCACCCAGCACTGGCTCTGCAATCAACCCTCTGGAGAACAGAGGGCATTTTCTGGCAGCCCTCTTGGGACAGTGAATTGAAACCCAGCATACTTTCACACCTTAAGGACACTAGATCCCCTACAGCCCGCAAGCTGCTCTTGTGCAGATCGCCAGCACTTCATCTATAACTTAGGGATTGACATAGAGGAGGGAGCCCTCCGTCTACTCCCCGCGGCATCCCACAATGCCCCTTCATCCATCCTGGTGTGCGTTCACAATTTTCAAACAAAATAACTTATCCTCCACGAAGCACAAATGACTCACCCAGTGCAGTTCAGGGGACACGCCCCCTTGTTATAGCAAGACTTATCAGTGGTCACCCACCAAAAACAACGGGACTTCTGCCCAGTCACTACTCACCTGCACAAACTTGATGTAATGTACTTCTGAGTCCACCCCTTCCGACTCATATTCCGCCTTGATAGAAAACTGCACCACCTTCAATCGCTTAAGGAAGCTTGCAAACTCTTTGACATTGCAGAACCTTTTGCTCCGGACATTTCAGATAGAGCCCCGGACTTCAAGAAACACAAGGCATCTTGTTGGCGACTTGTCAAGAGGTCTCCTCCAACTACCAAGCCTGACCCCACCTCCACGGCCAGGGAGAGTCAAGCAGTTATTCAGTCTTTATCAGAGGTTGCTGCATGCTCAGGGGAGCCCTGATGTCTGGACTTGACATGTATCTTACTATAAATTCGTTGGGCCGGAGGGTGGCTGAAGGGTGGGGGTGCGGGATGGAGGACACCCATTGTGTGATGCCTTTGCGGCCCCCCCTTTTGGCAGACAGGATAATCTCCTCCCCCTGGTCAGGCTGATGGTGTAGGTTACCATCAAGGGTGGACGTTTTCATATTTTGTTTCTTATAGTTTGTTTTGCTTATTTAACTGTTGACTGGTGTGTTTTACCTTCACACAGCACAGAAGCACACCCCATTCCCGGGAGAAACTGGCATTGGGCGCTATCATGCACCCCTCAATCCATTAACGTTGCACCTTACCCCATTTGGGGCTCAGGCTTCGTCCTGCAACTCTCTGCCCAATAAACCTGGACATCAAAGTCACAAGTCTCAATGTTAGGGGTCAAGAGTCTCAATGTTAGGGGCCTTAACAGACTTTCCAAGAGGAAAGAATAATGTCCCTATTAGAGCGCTCTTGTAGCAATATATGCTTACTCCAGGAAACTCATCTTCTACCCAAAGATGTACCCTGTATGCATTCACAGGGGTTCCCGTGCCTGCTGTGGTCTACCAACTCTACCAAAAAAGGAAGGGTGGCCATTTTATTCTCAGTGCGGTTCAGTGGCGACATATTCTCTAAGGTGACCGAGTCTCAAGGGTGCTTCCTTGCGTACTGACTCCAGCTGGAACATTTCATTTCACCCTAGCAAATATGTATGCCTCCTATGACCAACAAGAACCGTTCATCCTAAAATGCACTCACACCACTCCTTCAAAATCTAGACGTGGCTATCTTGATTGGGGGCAATCTAAATCTGGTCATGGACAATAATATGGACAAATTGGCCCAATGTTAGGACCAAATAGGGGCGTTTTCACCGCCAGGCGTGAATTGGCTGGCACAGTGTGGCCTTGTAGATGTCTGGCGCTCTCACCATCCGGACACCAGAGACTTTACCCAGCACACAAAACCTACGCTTGAATTGATTACTTCCTGACAACTCCAGGCATGCAGGCCCTTATTGTAGACTACGACACAGCCCCTAGATAACCATCAGATCATGCACCATTATCCCTCACCTTCCACACTAAAGCCCTGCCCTCCTTTAGTCCACACAGGCACCTAAGAGACATGCTACTACAGTCACATCTATCCAGAAGACCAGAGCTGACTATTTAGAGGCTAACAACAACAGCCCAACTGCACTATCCTTTCTTTGGGAGGCACTGAAACTGGTTGTCAGAGGGAAATTTATCTCTACATCTGCCTCCAAAAACCAACATCGGAAGGAGAAGCAGGTGACACTGAAGCTGAAAGTTCTAGAATTTGAGGCTATCCCTAAGCACTCAGGGGCCATGCGGATCTGGAGGGAACAAGAGAGAATGTGCTCATATCTCAAGTGCCTTGTTCTTGACAGGGCCCAGTATGCACTTACCCGACTGAAACAAATTCTACCTCTGAAGCAACTGCCTTGGTAGAATGCTTGCTCATCGCCTATTGGACAAGGAACATACGGGGCCCATCTGGGTCATTCATCCCACTCCCACCACTGAGGTACACTCGGATACGCAGATCGCAGAAGCTTTTCATAATTTTTACAAGGCGTGCTACGCAGCGCCAACAGGCCCTTTAGCAGACCCCGCCGACTATCTGGTGTCCCATCCCTTGACCCTGCTACTGTCGTAGTTGGCAGATTCTCTGGATAAACCAATACAAATTGACAAAGTGGTATCGGCCAATGCCCACCTCAAGCCTATGAAACCCCCTGGACCAGATGTTTTTTCACCAAGATTCTACAAAACCTTCTGTCATGAGTTAGCTATCATCCTCATGCAGTTATTCACTTCTTTTGCATCCGCTGAAACCCTCACGAACTCCATGCTGGAGGCCACCATATCTGTCATTCCTAAACCGGACAAGGATCCTGCTCTCTGCGGGTCCTATAGAACCATATCCTTGAATAACATGGATGCTAATTTGTTCACTGTTGGCCCACTGCTTAAACCCGCTCATGCCGGGATTGATTTCCCCCGATCGGGGGAGATTCATACCAAAGTGTTAATGCAAGGATAACACTACGTGACTTTATCACGTGATTGACAAAATCTCAAGGTCACACAAGAAAGCTCTTCTCCTTTCTATCAATCCTGAGAAGGCTTTCAATAGAGTTCATTGGCACTACCTATTCAAAACCCTAGAGTACTATGGTTTTGGTGTCCCGTTTTTGGGGTGGTTTAGGAGCATATACAGTGCTCCTAGGGCTGCTGTGCGGGTTAATGGGATTAGCGCACTACCTTTCTCTGGGAGTCGGTGGACGCGCCAGAGATGCCCCATTCCCCCTCCTTTTCACTCAGTATATGGAGCCCTTGGCCCAACACCTGCAGGCTCACCCTGACATCTCTGGCATGATGTTTGGCTGTGAACAACATCTGCTCGGCCTCTATGCCGAAGATGTAATCCTGTCGTTACAGAGCCTCTGACCACTCTCCTCACCCTGACTGCAGAGCTCCAACTGTTTGGAACACTCTCAAGTTTCAAAGTAGGCATGCAAAAACAGCTGATTCTTAACCTCTCAGTTACGACTTAGACTGAGGCCTCCACCCTGGCTCATTTCCTGTTTGAATGAGCTACCTCCCACATCCTGTACCTCGGGATTCAATTAGCTAATTCGATCTCCAAAACTATTGCCACAAACTATATCACTCTGGCCAAGCAAATCAAGGCTGGTATAAAAAGTTGGGATTGACTAGGCCTCTCCTGGCTGGGCAGGATAGTAGCTATCAAAATGATCACACTACTACGCATTCTTTACTTTTTTCAGGTACTGCTCTTGAACCTGCCGCCATTGGCCCTCCTCTCCTTACAGGCCGACATTAACAGATTAATCTGGGGTGAGAAGAAATCACGCCTCCACAAAAAGCTCCTTTTTCGGCCGCCGTGCAAGGGTGAATCGGGCTGTGCCCTGCATCTTGAGACACCACCAGGCGCCGCAACTGCGGCTTCTAGTGGAATGGAGCAGGCCACTTAGTAAGAAGCACTGGTGCTTCATGGACCTGCGGTGGCCGGACCCACATCTGAAAGGAACCCTGGCTCCACAAAGAGCACACACAGGGCCTGGGGTATTTACTCCTCACCCATAACAAATGCTATCTTTTGAGTGTGGGATGCTGTAGCAGTAAAGATAGGCTTCACTACCTTGCCTGTGACGCCCATTCTTGAGAACCCCACTCTCGGATTGCACCCTGATCGTTCAAACACGGGCGGAGGCTGTAAATGGATAGGGTGCTTATTCGACCCCCACAGGAGAATCCAATATAAGCAGCCCAAAGCTGAGTATGGATTTGAGGAATCAGATCGGGTACAGTACTTACAAATCCGCCTCTGGGTGCTTCATCCTACTGTGCGTCCATACGCAGAAAGGGCTTTGACACACTTTGAACAAGCATGGGAAATGCAACAGGTCTCGCATTTGCTTGAGTTAGAGCTATTGGTGTTGTAAATTACAATGTATTTTACCACTGTGTTATGGAGTGTATGTATGTGGTGTCTAGCGGAATTATATGGGTTGGACTGGAATTGTTATGTTGTGGAATGGTGTGACCTGGAGTGTACTTGTGTAGTGGAATTATGTGGCATGGTGGGCAGTGGATAAAACATGTAAAAAGCAGCATAGTCACTGAAATGAAAAGTGTGTATCTCATAAAGTTAAACCTGCCTCAAGCAGAGATTCTCCTATTCAAAAGATCTTTTCCGAACTTGGGCATTTAAAGTGGAAACTGAGAACCAAATGCATTGTGCCACTAGCTCAGTTTACGAGTGCGGTTAGATTTATGGCAAAGTGTGAACCATGAAATCAAGCAACATACATCTGAACGTGAACGAGTGACCCATGTTCAAGTGAAGCCTGGTGTTCCATTGAACTACAATACCCAACATGCAATACGTCAAGCCGGTGGTATTGTAAATACACTCACGGTCAAAAACGTCAGTAAAGCTTAAAAATGTAATGCCGGATATAAAATACTTCCAATTGTAAGTGAGACGCACTCACTGGTGAAAACCATCCGAACCTGCATAAATAAATAATGCCTATAAAAAAATCTACTACAACTACTTGTGATAAACCATGCATGTAATCCTTGAGGAGACATAAAAAGAGTACCAGGAAACCAATTTGGATGAGTGTGTCAACCGCTCCAGCGCGCCTGTGTATTCTGGAGTCACCTGTAATTGTAACTGTGAGAATAATTGCGGGGAAAAGGACTGTCTGAGGAATAAATAAAGCACACTTGTTAGTGTCCATTGCAGACAGCGTTGGTTTACCTGAAGAGAGAGCCACTAGCATTTCCTTAAAACTCTGCGCCTCGCTTCAAAGTGCAAGAAACACTGGGCCAGATGTAGCAAAACTAGATTTTGCGACTCGGAAATTGCGACTAGGTGCGACTCGCAATTTCTGAGTCGCAAAACCATATGCAGAATGGTGTCCCAGACACCTTCTGCGAGTCGCTATGGGGTCGCAAAGACCCTCCTCATTAATATTAATGAGGTGGGTCGCATTTTGCGACCCCATAGCGAGTCCCTGCACTCACAGGGATGGTGGCCTGCTGAAGTCAGCAGATCTCCATCTCTATGACTGCTTTTTAAATAAAGCAGGTTTTTTTTTTCATTTTGCAGCCCGTTTTCCTTAAAGGAAAATGAGTTGCAAAATGAAAAAAATAACGAAACCATTTGGTTTCGGTTTTTTAGAGTAGGCAGTGGTCCATTCTGAAAAACCCTTTTTGGCAACATTCACAAAGGGGAAGGGGTCCCATGGGGACCCCTTCCCTTTTGCGAATGGGTTACCACCAGTGTGACACTGGTGGTAACTGTGAATTGCTTTGCGACCGCATTCGCGGTCACAAAGCAATTTAGCATAGCGATGCGAGTCGCAAATAGGAAGGGAACACCCCTTCCTATTTGCGAGTCGCATTCACAATTTGCGAGTCGGTATCGACTCGCAAATTGTGAATGAGCATCGCAAACAGCATTTTGCATAGTGCAAACTGCGATTTTCGCAGTTTGCACCATGCAAAATGTTTGCTACATCTGGCCCACTATGTACAACCCAGTAGTGTTGTAAAAATCCACCAATTATATGTTGATGTGTGTGTGCAATGATAACACATGAACAACAAACCTGGGAATCAAAACGCGTGCGTATGAATGTGAGCGCTTCCTGACATACACGTACATCTGAACAAGAGCCGAGGCAGAAAACAATTAATAAAAGAGTTCCCCTAAACAACAGAAAAACAATCAACAGTAAACTTTACTTCGCCAGTGCTCCTCAGCCAAGAAGGGAACTGAGGTATCCACTGCTCAAACCAGTTAGGAGGCAGCGAAGAGGAGCAACACTTCAGTAAACCTATGGTAAGCACATTGGCAGGGCGTTCAAAACAACTATCCCTAGGTTCCCAGTGTACACAGTCTTAGCGCTCCCCAACCCTTTGACGTTCCACCCCCATTCACGACTAGGCAAACACATGGCACTGGCTCTTGGTGCGACGCATCAGGTGATAGTCGCACTTTGGGGTACTGACAAAATCCCCCAATACACAAGCTGACTGCACAAACTATGGTACATCCTAGGTATGGAGACATTGTTGCTCGTGCTTGTTCAGAGACTTGACGACTATCCCTTAGACTAGGCCTCTTTCATATGTATTTTATACACTGAACTTAATGAACTGACTTGCCCTACATACCTGAAACTCCTTACCTGCTTCCCACTGCAGATTCCTCGCCGACCCTCGTCCTCACACTGTCTAACTGACCTTCTGTATATGCTACAAAGTGACCACACACAAGATTGACCACACTGCTCGATAGTCCCACACACTTGCCAAAGGGATTCCGTGGTGGGAGGATGGTTTCGGGGATTGTATTGTTCATGTTGTTTTTATGACTTGATGAAGCAGCCAACCTCCGGGTCTACAACGTTAGCTGTGCACACTCTTATACAGGATGCGTGGCCGGGCCTTGAGGTTGTAGGCCTTCAGCTGTATATTCCCATGCACCTCCATTTATAAAACAGAAAGGGTCCCTACATCAACAACAAGGTGATGTTTAAATTAATCTAAGCCACTGGCACTCGCACGGTCCGCATCCCAATCCACCCACCATGTCGCCTCAGTTTGGATTCAACCATTGGCAAATTAGCCTTGACCCTGCTTCGGTTCAGGGAGGCCCTGGTTTGGGTGTTTGGGCTGGACTGTTCCTACTGGAGACAGGTCAAGACTGATTTGCATATAGCTGCGTCCAAACACTGAGATGTCACAGTGTGCAAAATATCGATCGATTGGGATGTAGCCCCGAATAATTCCCAATGTCAGAGAATATTTCAAGCATTCCACACATCACTTTTTGTATACTTTAGTAAACTGAGAACATCGGCATATTCCACAAAGGTTCCAAACAATAGTGCCACATGGGAATGTTTTTACATCCAATTAGGACACCCCGCACTCTTTGAGGTGCTGCTTTAATTCTCATGAAATGATCAAGTAATCTCTTTGTAGAACGTCTAAGGCAGACAGCCAAATGTAATGTATGTGTATTTCTGTTTTTGCTGGTGTTCTGAACATTGGTACTTGCTGTTCTGGACACTTACATGCGCGAATTTTTGAACATCCCAACAATATACTATTGAATCAGTCGACTCTTACCAAATTACATCCACCTAGCCGTACATTTATCATATTTTGTTTTCTACGGCATTGCTGTCAATTTATACAAATTTGTGTAAATCAGGTCAGAATAGCCAACAAGGCAGCAATTTGTTCACATGGTAAACGAACATAATCAGATCCAGCACTTTAGTATTTGCCTTTCTGTTGAAGGGAAGGTGAATTGTGTCGATGTTTATTAGACTATGCTGATGGTAGGAAAATGTTTCTCAGCGTAGCAAGCTTTCGGCAACTTATTTTCTATCGGCATTCAAAGAATTTTGTGAGAGATAAAAAAAAATTGACTACCTTCACTGTTGTTGATAACAGAATTGTGAACATTGCGAATTGTTATAACGCCACACAAGACACTCTCCAGCTTTAAACGAGCTTACAATGCGACAACTGTACATGTAACCATTCAAAATGCCAATACAATAGGGCAAGTATTTTCTTGCTTACCCCAACAAACTTTCTTAGAAATTCTCGGGACGAAGCAATATCAGTATCTGAGAGCTCAAGGAAGTCACCCATCATACCCTCCTCTGTCGCTGGCACGTCCTTATAGAAATTTCTTGATCTGGCATAAAACTGCATCTCGCCATCAATAACTTGACTCGTCAAGGCATAAAGTTTAACTGAAAAATATAAATACGAGTCATTATTGAGTTGTTATAATAATAATCCAAATACCACCTGTAGTACTACTATCTTAGTACTATTACTACTGCTACTTCTAAAAATAACAGCAATATACATTATAAAGATATAGTAAGATTAATACTAACAACAAATGAATACATGTTAGAAACTCACTAAAACATGCAACTCTCTAAAGGACGTTTTTGGTGATGTGTGGATATTTATAAGTAATGACCTTTTTTTGAAGTGCAAATTTTGTTACTGGTTACTGAGAGAGACGTTTTCTTGGACCGGCACCTGCCCTGCCTCTAACGCACTCATGTCTCCGGCCGGACTTCTGACCGAGGTACCCGAAGGTGGTCCAAAGCCCCCCCGGACAGCGTGGCTGGTGCTGCTCCTGCACCTGCTGCACTTCCTGGCAGCAGTGCAAGGTAAGGGGGGGTCATGTGATGCCCTTGCCAGTAACACCTGCAGCACAGCTGTTCCTCATCACTTTTCGCTGTTTTCATCACACACCTGCAGTCGTGCACCGACCACTTTAACGCACGTTTGAACTCAGAAGGGAGCACTGCCATGCATGCCAATATCGGCAGCAGGTTTCTTGTGCCAGAGACTAATAATTTGTGCTAACTTTTCATGTTTGCTTTCTTTGCATCACAGATGAATGAATTTATTAACCATGGTATAGTTACTTAAAACCGTACATGATTCCATCGCGGGTTTGCTATCTCTGTCACACTTTCTGTGTGATGCCGGCTGAGGACATGCAGGAGCAATGGTCCTGTCTCTGTACAGGGTGGGGTGGGGGTTTAGGGGACAGTGAGGCAAAGGGATCCGCAGGTGGCTGCTCAGTGCTCGAGGCGGGGACTGGTTAGTGGGGGATAGGGAGGGAGGCGGAAAGAAGATGATAAAGAGAGGGGAGAGACATCTACACCGAGCAGGGGAGAGCCACCTCTCTTGGAGGGAGGGCATCTGTTCAGTAGAAAGGGAGAGTGACCCGTCCAGACCTGAGGGAGATGCGCCTCTTCAGTGGCCAGCGGTCCCCCTCCCAGAAGGGAGGGATGCTTCTTTGGATGAGAGGGAGGAACACCGCCTTCTGCCGGAGGAGGGGGTAAACATGTCATTCTAGAGGTGGACATGATCGCCAAAGAGTGAGAGACCTGGAGAAAGGAAGAGACACCGGGCAACAGAAGGGACGGCCTTCACCCAGCATAGAAGGAGAGGGTCTGTCCAGCAGAGGAGAGGGTCTGTCCAGCAGAGGAGAGGGTCTGTCCTGCAGAGAGGGAGAGGGTCTGTCCAGCAGAGAAGGAAAGAAGCTTGTGGAGCAGACAGGGAGCGAGTTTATCCAGCAGAGAGGGAGAGAGGCTATCCAGTGGAGAGAAACAGGGTCTATCCAGCAAAGAGGGAGAGGTGCCTGCCCAGTACTGAGAAAGGGGGTCTGTCCAGCGGAGAGGGTCTGTCCAGCAGATAGTGGGAGGTTATGTCTAGCAGAGAGGGACGTCTTTTATCCAGCAAGAGAGGGAGATAATCTGCTCACCAGAGAAGGGAAGGCGCCTGCCCATCAGAGAGGAGGAGGGTCTGTCCAGCAGAGAGGGAGAGGGTCCTCCGAGCATAGAGGGAGAGGATCTGTCTGACAGGGAAGAGCAGTACAGCAGAAAGGAAGATAAACCTCCGTAACAGAGGGAGACCTGTGGTGCAGAGGGAGGCTTTCGTCAAGTTTAATGCATGAGGCATCTGCCGTAGTAGAGGTGAGGGGCACAGGTGCAGCACCGAGGGAGAGGCACATGCGCAAGAGTGCCACCTGTACCACACAGAAGAGCACATGCACCATAGAGACGGAGATGCACCCTTGCAACACAGCAGGGGATGTAACTGTGCCATATACAGGAATAAGCAAATGTACCATAGAGACAGAATGCACCCCTGCAATAGAGAGATGTGCACCTGTGCCTTTGAGTAGGAGACACACCTGTGCCACATAGAGAAACATGCACACGTACCATACAGACAGAGATGCACCCTTGCCAATAGAGAGGGAGAGGCACGTGTGCCATAGAGAAGGAGACGCACCCGTGCCGCCTAGAGGGAGAAGCGCATGTACCATAGAGATGGAAATGCACCACTGCAATAGAGAGGGAGATGCACATGCACCAGAGAGTAGGAGACGCCCCTGTGCCACACAGCCAAAGAAACACACATACCATAGAGACGGAGATGCTCCCCTGCAATAGAGAGGGAGAGGCAAGTGTGCAATAGAGTAGGAGACGCACGTGTGCCGCATAGAGTAAGAAGCACATGTACCACAGAGACGGAGAAGCAGCCCATGTAATAGAGAGGAGACACACCTGTGCCACAGAGAGGAAGAAGAACATGTACCCTGGAGACATAGATGCACCCCCTGCAATAGATAGGGAGAGGTACCTTTGCCGCACAGAGGAAAAAACACGTACCATAGAGACGGATATGCACCCCTGCAATAGAGAGGGGGTAGGCAGATGTTACCTATATAGTAGGAGATGCACCTATGCCTTTTAGAGGAAGCCACACATGTACCATAGAGACGGAGATGCAGCCCTGCAACAGAGAGGAGTATGCCCGTCTGCCATAGAGTAGGAGATGCACCTGTGCCACATAGAGGAAGAAGCACCTGTATCATAGAGGCGGAGATGCACCCCTGCAATAGAGAGGGAGAGGCACCTGTGCAATAGAGGAGGAGACGCACCTTTGCCACACAGAGGAAGAAGCACATGTACAGTAGAGATGGAGATGCAGCCTTCTCTTTATTGATGTCAGAACTACACTTTCACAAGTGCTTTATTAACCTCCTTGCTTCCTCAAATTTGCTTGAAAATGCACCATTTGCCCACTCTTTTAAAAAAAATCTTTCCGGGGAGAACCCCCGTAGCTCGGTTGTACAACGGAACACGGACTTTCAAAACAACTAGTGCCTTAACAACGAGGTCGGAACACCGACCTCATTCTTACTACTAATGATTTTACCACGAATGCCTTAACAACGATATTTCGTTGTAAAGGCATTCCTGATAAAAAGCATTACTAATAGGCACTACTCACCCTACATCCCTCACCCCAGCCCCCCAACCCCACCCCAAAACCTAAAACCCCCTGACCCCCCACCCCCTCCTCTCCCCAAAACCAAAAACGCCCCACCCCAAAACCTAAAACCCCCTGACCCCCCACCTCCTCCCCAAAACCAAAAATGCCCCACCCCCCAACCCCGCCCCAAATCCTAAAACCCACTAACCCCCCACCCCCTCCCTAAAACCAAAAATGCCCCACCCCCCAACCCAAAACCTAAAACCCCCTGACCCCCCTACCCCCTCCCCAAAACCTAAAACCCCCCACCCCCCCAAAACCAAAAACGCCCCACCCCCCAACCCCTCCCCAAAACCAAAAACGCCCCACCTCCCCAACCTAAAACTCCCCACTTACCTTAGTCGACCCCTTGTCACCTGCATCGTCCTCCTTCGTCAACTCCCTTCTTTGTACCTTAACCACGCATGTTCGTTGTTCAGAACATACGTCGTTATGGCACAAAATAACGGAGTCGTGGTTAAAAAAAGCGTTGTTGCGCTTTCGTTAACCACGACTTTCGTAAATAAAACATCGTTATAAAGGATGTTTCCCCCGTAACTCCCTTATGTTAGTCAGGCTGGCTCGCTACACTTGCTTGTCACCGTGCACTCACCAGCAACTCTTAAGCCCCACCACTTTCAAATGTCACCAGCCGCCACTGGCCTCAAGGAGCCAAGAAGCCTTCCAACTCAGCTTCCACTGGTGGATCCAACCTCAGGACCAGTGAGGTCATCTGATTTAATTCCAGTATCCAAACGGACTTCGGTATTGGATCCCTCTCCGGCACCAGATCCCATGCCGGAGCACAATCCCAATGCTGATGCCAGAATCAACTTCGGACAATGGCTGCCAACCCATAGTGCTGTCCAATGCAGAGACACCGCCGCCCACACCTCAAACAAGGCTGTATGCTTCTCTCCTGGAGCGAAAGCCTAATGACCACCTCTCTGCTTCTGATATTTTGCCCCTGCCTCTCACAAGAGCTTATGTCCTGCATTAATTTTTTGGCAACTATTTGGATAATGGTGGCTATGATGCTGGGCATGAGTTTTCCCATCCTTATCAGAGGACAGTAGGTATTAAGACCTCGAGAATGTCAGTGCTCTGGATATTTCCCCAGATACTTGATTTGGTTTCACCTCTGGTCCCAGCCACAGAGGAAAATGCTTTCTTTTGCAATGGTTGTGCAGTGGGCAGGAGGGATCCTTAATCTTTATCCCCGTACTCAGGAAATTAAGACCAATGCCCTAACTGAGGTGCTTAAGCCCAGTCAAACAAGTTCTGATCTCCTTCTTCACTTCAAAAATCTGCTCTTACAGACTCGCTCTTAGGGGCCTGGGCTAAACCCTGTTCAGGCCTCACTGCTTAACATTTTCCATATCCAATGTGACACTTGGGGGTATTCAAAAGCTGAGGAATCTGTTAGATAAAATCTTTACCAGAAAGAATGTTACTAAAGGTAAGTAACTTGTTTATCTGGGCTACTGAGTTGAAAGGATCCTATTGTTGCCCCGATGCTGTGTTCACAATTAGAAGGGTTCATATTAGAAGAATATTGGATTTATCAGTGTTTAAATTTCATTTTTTTTTTTACATGTATGGTAAACTATGCTTGTCTTAAAATGACTTTCCAATGTAATGTGTAAGAAAATAAGGGCCAGATGTAGAAGGCTTTTGCGCCTCGCAAACGGCGAAAAATGCCGTTTGTGAGGCGCAAAAGCCCTTACACAATGCAGAAACACATTTTGCGAGTCGGTACCGACTCGCAAAATGTGTTTCCGACTCGCAAATAGGAAGGGGTGTTCCCTTCCTATTTGCAATTCGCACCGCAATGTAGAGTTGATTTGTGACCGTGAAAGCGGTCGCAAATCAACTCACAGTTACCATCCACTTGAAGTGGATGGTAACTCATTCGCAAACGGGAAGGGGTCCCCATAGGACCCCTTCCCCTTTGTGAATGCTCACAAAATTATTTTTTCAGAGCAGGCAGTGTCCTCTGGACCACTGCCTACTCTGAAAAAAATAAAAACAAAAAGGTTTCGGTATTTTTTCTATTTGCAGCTCGTTTTCCTTTAAGGAAAATGGGCTGCAAAGAGAAAAAAAAAACTGCTTTATTCAGAAAGCAGTCACGGACATGGTGGTCTGCTGTCTCCAGCAGGCCACCATCCCCGTGAATGCCTAGACTCGCTATGGGGTCGCAAACTGTGACCCACCTCCTAAATATTTATGAGGTGGGTCTTTGCGACCCCATAGCGAGTCGCAGAAGGTGTCTGAGACACCTTTCTGCATCGCGAATTGCGAGTTGCAATTTGCGAGTCGCTATGACTCGCAAATTGCAAGTCGCAATTTGTCACTTACCTACATCTGGCCCTAAGTTATTAGAGTTAGTAAAGGGGGTGATGGCCTACCTTAAGCAATAAACACATTCCTTGTCAGGGTAAAACACTGAAGACACTAAATTAACCTGAACTTAATCTCCTGTAGCAATGGCAAAAAGCAGACAGGCTCAACTTAGATGCAATGTGCAAAGTATTTATGCAGTACAAAACTGTAATAAAGCCAAGATACAAAACAAGGAAAATCCTATATCAATCTAGAAAAATTGAATAAATTGTATTAAAGTAAATTACACCAAAAGGACAAAAGTCCAACTAAGGGCAACTGAGATATTAATTTGTATAGTTTTAAATAAAAATAGCACTAACAAGGTAAGGGCCAACTGGGATCAACTCGTAATGGCAGACTGGAACCTAGGTGTGAGTTGCTGCCCACCGTGAAGAATTGTGGATCAGATGCAGGATCCAGGTTCGACCTGGTTGGAACTTTTACCTTGGAACTTAGGTTCTCATTGCAAGTTTGGTGAAGGGGATTACTCCGTCACAAACCTGCGTATTACAAGTTCCATTATATCCTATGGAACTTGTAATATGGCGGGTGGGATATCCATCACATTACTGACGGAATAATCCCCTCCGCCAAACTCGTAATGACCCCCAGAGTCTCACAAATGGAAGTTAAAAATCTTTAGCACAGCAAGGTAGCAGGCTGTAGCCGAGGAGGACTCCACAAAGACAAATAGCCTTCGGACGAGGCACAGTGAAGCCATTGGTTTTTGGTAGGAAAGCTCCAAGCTACAGAAATTCAAATTTCATGCCCAAGGAATGTCCTTTACCAGCAAGATACTTTTGTTGCCTTTTCCACGTCAAGATTTCTTTATTCCCACTTAGTAATGTTTCTGCAGCTCAGATTCTTCCAGAGGAGAAAGGTTGCAGCATGTAGCCAAAGAGGGCTTCAGGAGGCCAGACACCTTCTCTGTGAGTTCCTGCTGGTTTGGACTTGTTGCTGCAGAAAACCTCAGAGCAGAGGAAATCTGAAACTGTAGCCCAGCAGCAACACACCACAGCCAGATCGGCGTGGGATGTTAGTCCCGGTCCTCCAGAGGTTTTTGGAGCAAAAAAGTCTCTAAATTTCAGATTTTCATGGGTGGTAGAAAAAGTCCAGCCAGACACGGCTAAAGGTTCCAGGACCTCAGGACAGCACTTGAGGGTCAGGACTCACCCCAGCAGAGGCCAACAGCTGAGTCCAGGATCTTGGAACTAGTCAACTGGGCAGTTGCAGGAAAGGCTTCTTGTAACTTGTTGTGTCCCTATAGCATGAACAGGAGGTCCGCCTTCTGACCCTTGGATTCCACTTCTTTGTCCTTTGTACATGAGAGAGTAGGTCCAGACATTCAGGGCTCTTCTCAGTTCTCAGATAGCAGGGCCAGTCCTCTTCTGATATTCCTCAGGTGCAGTAGTGTTCTTACTTGGTTACCTTGGAATTACACATTTATGCCTGGCATCAGCTTGTGGGTGGGGGTGATTCCTGCCTCCTCCCTAACCAAGGGGGTAAATGTTCCCAGGCGTTACCCTACCCACCTTCGTAGCCTGTGCTTTACTGCAAAGAATCCCACAATGCCTCTTTCTGCCTAAATCCAAGACTGTAAAATCATTCTCCCCTTGCCTGTTTGCCAACCCCAGAGGAGTGCCCAGAAAAATGAGCAACACCTCCTCAGTCATCATTTTAAACCAGTTCGGGGGCCAGTTCTCTCCAAACTGGGATTAGAGCCTGCCTGACTAGGGGAGCAAAGAAGAGACCTGTGCTTGTGTCATCTAACATCTGCCTGTGATGGGGAAGCCTCTTCCAAGTTGATAATTAAGTTCCTGTGCACTGCCCAAATGGTTCCCCTACCAGAGCAATAAAAACACCTCCCCACATCCAGAGCTTTGTCTCTACCCTGGGAGCAGTTTTCACAGCTCATTCAGGCTTGAGCAGTAATTGGGCTACAGCTGGAGGCCAATGCAAAAGAGCCTCCAGATGATTCAGGCATGGAAAAGGTAACTTTCTAAGAGTTCTTTTTTTCTTAAATATTTATAAAAATACTGATTTTACTAGTGAATTAGGCTTTTATTAAGTATTAAAAAGAGTCCAATAATGGATTTGCTAATTGTTTCCTAGCCAAGACAGCTTTATTACATTTATAATTACATCCAAGTATTCCTCTATGAATCAGCCAGCCTTGCTACACTGTGTAAATAGCTTTTATAAGCTAGTCACTGTAAGGACATGGTTAATATTAAAATTCTATATGTCCTACTTTTAAATACTATGCATGCTGCTTTATGGGCTATATCACCTACTTAGCAGTGACATAATTATTTTAAAGGAAGGTTTAAACCTGTCAAAAGGGTTTATTTCGACCTGTTGAATTGAAAGCTGCTTCAGTCAGGCTAGAATGCTAGGCCCAAGGCCTTGTTTGCACTGCTTCTATAGTAGATGGCACTGGCCGCTTTTAATCTGCATACTGTGGGTATACTTTGTACTATATAGTAGGGACTCAAAGGCAAGTTTTAGGGTTACACTAATTCAACCATGTTCTAAAGGGGAAGCACATGCATTTTACTACTGGTTAGCAGGACTAAAGTGCACAGAGTTCTACAGCTTGCAAATACAGATAGGGCATAAAAGTGGGGATATGAGGGTACAGTATGCAAAAGATGGTCATTTCCTTCAAAATGCTTTTTTGGTGTGTCTTGTGAACTTGTCTTTGATTTCGTATTGCGTAAACTAGAATAATTTAAAGCTTTTTGGTCATTTAGTGAGCAAAATATTTTCTTGGTTGAAAATTCATTTGAAATAATCATTCATTCTTGGTCTAAAATGTTCATTACCATTTAAATTCAACATTTAATAAATACTTTGAAGAACATAATTATGTGTTGTACTACCGTCTTCGCAGTGTCACATAGAAGCATGTTAAATGTGTAGTAATTGAAATATTGTACTTTATTACCATGTGGGGTGCTGCTCTCTTATTCCCCCTTTGCAGGTACAAGATGCTATCTGGACTTTAGTCCCAAAAATAAGACTAAAACAAAAAAGGCAACAATGCAGGAACAGTTTTCGGAGCAAGAATGCTGCCATCAATATTAGGACACTAAACTCAAAGGGACTGCGAAAAATCAAAGTGTCACACAAAGAACAAGTATAGCAAATGGGCAATGCCCATTCAACAAGAGAGGGGTAAGGGTGTGGTATGTGGCTACTAGTGCACCTTGGAGCACACTGTTGCAAAAATATTACTAAATCACGATGCTATAGAACACTGTAATTTAAAACGTCACATTTTCCACTGGAATAGATACTAAATTTGCCTAGGTACAGTTGTGCTGATAGAAATACATAGAGCACAAACAAGAATTTGCGGAAATCGAGTTTGTAGGAAAGTGCCACTGTTGTCATGGTTACCCACCACTTTTTGTCTTATGTTGATGCTAGCTTTGATTAAAAGTGATCTGGGACCCTGATAACCAGGCCCCAGCATTAGTTTTCTTTCCCAAAATCCGTACCTTTATTTCTGCAATTGGCACACCCATGGCACACAGTTAAGTCCCTTGTGAAAGGTACCCATGGTACCAAGGGCTCTGTGGCCAGGGAAGTTCCCAAGGGCTGCAGCATGTATTATGACTCCATAGGGGACCCCTCACCAAGCACATGTACACTGCCCTTGCAGCTTGTGTGTGCTGGTGGGGATAAAAAGGCAAAGTCGACATGGCACCTCTCTTAGGGTGTCATGCCCACAATTACTGCCTGTAGCATAGGTAAGTCACCCCTCTAGCAGGCCTTAGAGCCCTAAGGTAGGGTGCACTATACCACAGGTGAGGGCATAGCTCCAAGAGCAACCCCTATAGTGTCTAAGCCCATTCTTAGACATTGTAAGTGCATTGTGGCCATAGTGAGTATATGGTCTGGGAGCCTGTCATTACGATTTCCACAGCTCCATAATGGCTTCACTAAATACTGGGAAGTTTGGTATCAAAGCATAGTGTGGGCTTTATTGAAAAATACACCCAGAAGGCATCTTAGAGATGCCCCCTGTATGTTAGCCAAACTGCTAGTGCAAGGACTGACCACCCTGTGCCAGCCTGCCACTTCCAGGCGAGTTTCTGACCACATGGGATGAGAGCCTTTCTGCTATTGGTGGCCAGAAACAAAGCCTTTCCTGGGTGGAGGTGCTTCACATCTCCCTCCTGCTGGAACTGTAACACTTGGTGGCGAGCCTCATAGACTCAAGCCTCGTGTTACAGTGCCCCAGGGCACTCCAGCTAGTGGGGTTGCCCGTCCCCGGACAAAGCCCCACTTTTGGTGGCAAGTCCGGCGGGAAAATCAGGCAAAACAGGAAGGAGTGACCACCCTAGCTAGGATCACCCCTAAGGTGTCCAGGGCTGAGGTGACCCCCCCTCCCTGCAGAATCTTCCACCTTGGTTTGGAAGACAGGAACCAATAGAGTTAGGTATGTGCCCCTCTCCCCAAAGGGAGTGGACATAAAAAGGGTGTCGCCACCCTCAGGGACAGTAGCCATTGGCTACTGCCCTCCGACCCCTGAAACACCCCTAAATCTAAGATTTAAGGGCCTCCCTGAAGCCAGCTCACCAGATTCCTGGCGGCCTGCAAGAAAGAAGAAGGACTGCCAAGCTGAACCCCGAGCAGAGAAGAAGGAAGACGACAACTGACTTGGCCCCAGCCCTACTGGCCTGTCTCCTGCTTTAAAGAACCTGCACAAGAACAGTGACGCATCCAGTGGGGCCAGAGAC